>NC_057388.1:10690666-11001416 GCF_019320065.1 Cervus canadensis | reverse complement strand
GAAATTATGGAGATGATGGTCAGAGGTTACACACTTTCAGTTATAAGATGAATAAGTCCTGGAGATCTAATGCACAGCATTGTGAGTATAGTCAACAATACTGTTTTATTCCTTGAAGTTGCTAAGAGACTAGATCTTAATTGTTCTAGTGAACAATTAGCATTGATTGTGTGATGTGATGGAGGCATTGGCTAATGTTACAGTTTCAATCATACTGCAATCTAGAGTTGTGTCAAATCAACACACCTTAAATTTACACAACAGTATGTCAATTATATCTCAATAAGGTTGGGAAAAATTGGGTGCTCATCTGAATAAAACATCCAAAAAGTCAGAGTTTAGAATCTAGTCAAAATCACAGAACCCACATATTAATAACTGTTGACCATACTTACAAAGTAACAACAAAATGGATGCTAATTCATGGAAAGTATTAAAGCAAGTGAGACTTTGATGAAATTGAGCAGAGCTCAGTCAAGGAGGTTTACACCAGACATTCAGGTGGCGGATGTCTTTATAGTGGCAAGAGGAAGAAGTTATTTCAGATTGGAAGAACAGCTTGAACTGAGAGAGAAACCATAAGATAGATACAGTCTCATGTTGTGTTTTAGAGCAACAGGAAGACTGGACAGGTGATGCTCTTCTCCTGGGAAGCTATAGTCTTTACCCTCAACACTTGCGTATTTGTGCTCTCCATTTCATGGACAACACGTCTTGGTCCTGGTTTAAAAAAAAATCCAATAAGTTGATTATGATTCTTGCAAATTTAGTTGCTGTTGCCAGTTCCTACCCATCCTCCCCACATTCTATTGCCAAGCAGCTTTATTTCCAGGTTTGCTTATGTGTTTTCTCCATCAGTTTGATTTTGGATGCTCTGCTTGCGGCTGCCTTAATTCTGTACAACATATAGACACCATTTAACAATATTTACCTCCTTTGATCTCGTACATGTTCCCACAAGTTGGTGCCTTATGCTGTGAATCCATCTTTTCAGTGTGAGTAGACTGGCTTCATATCAAGACCTTAATATACGTTTTTTCTTAAGACAGTGAAGATGAAAGGCTTTGAGTGGGCTTCAGTCTAGGACAGGACCACTTCAGCTTCATGGCTCTCACACAGACTCCACCTTCAGGACTCTATGATGTCACAAACTTGCCTCGTGAGCTTTATTACTGGGACTTGGTTGGGCTTAGCTTTCTTAAGTTCATCTACTCCTAGCTTGACCTTATACCAACAATGTAGCCACCAGTCAGCTCCTTGTGACTTCATCGAACAATCAGGAGAAATTGGTCTTATACATTTGTTTTATTTGTATTCTTAATTATTGTGACTCATATGGTTTGAAAGCTGAATGCTGGAAGCAAATCTAAAAGTCTATTTTTACGTTTGCTTATGGGTTTTATATAAAACAATTTTTGAAATGTAAAGGTAAGCACAAATGTAGGTGTTAATTATTGGATACATTTTAATCATGCTAAGGAAAACACGTGTACTAACACATTATGCAAAGTAACAAATTTATTTAACACAATAGCAATCATTCTGAAGTACTGAGGCATTTTTTAAAAGCACAGCCTTTGCTAACAAAGCCTCAGAAGTCATGTAGCATCTTTCCTGACACATTCTATTCACAGACAATGGCTCTCCTGGGTCAAGTGGAAGAATCACAGGATCCTCTTCATGGGAGAAGTCAAAGAATTCATTTTTGGCAAAGAATTTGGGTATATGTTTAAAAATCACCATAATCACTGACTCTATCCAAAATCCAGGTATGATTTTGGTTTAGTCCAATTCTTCACCTATCCCTTTAATGACAACCTGACTGGGCTGCTTTAATAAATACTAGGGACCATGTGGTTTAAACAATAGATGTTTATTTCTTACTGTTCCGGAGGCAGGAAAGTCCAAGATGCTAGCAGATTAGGTTCTCATAAAGGCTCTCTTCCTGGCTGGCAGGAAGCTGCCTTTTTGCTGGATGCTGGAGAGAAAAGCTGATGTCTATTCCTCTGCTTATAAAGGCACAAACCCCATCATAGGGGCCCCACCCTCATTGATGTTCAGTCACAAAGTTGTGTCCAACTCTTTGCGACCCATGGACTGCAGCACACTAGGCTTCTCTGTCCTTCACTATCTCCCAGAGTTTGTACAAACTCATGTCCATTGAGTCAGTGATGCCATCCAACCATCTCATCCCCCGTCATCCCCTTCTCCTCCTGCCTCAGTCTTTCCCAGCATCAGGGTCTTTTCCAGTGAGCCGGTTCTTCACATCAGGTCACCAAAGATTTGGAGCTTTAACTTTAGAATCAGTCCTTCCAATGAATATTCAGGATTGCTTTCCTTTAGGATTGACTGGTCTGATCACCTTGCTGTCCAAGGGACTTTCAAGAGTCTTCACCCTCATGGCCATATCTAAATATGATTACCTCCCTAATCCCCACATCCTCACCCCCCTACCATTGCATTGGGAGTTAGGGTTTCAACATATGAATTTGGGGGTGGGGGGCACATCCAGCCCATAAAACAACCTTTCCATGTGACATTGCAGTGCCATCCATTCCTCCATAGACGTGCTTTCTCCTGCCCATTGACTTTGGCCATGAACATGCAGACTTGCTTTGGCTAAAAATACCTTAAGAAGTAACATAAACAAAATTTGATATGCTCTTGAGTCATATAACTACCTTTACGACTGGCATTAGGAGAACATTATCCACCTGCTAGCATCCCAACAGGAGGGTTAGTGATGTGTAGAGCAGATCCAACCCAGCTGCTACAACATGAAGAGGTACCCTCACCAGCTAGAAGAATTCTAGGGACACACAGAACTGCCCAGCAAGCTCCTCTCAGGCTAGCTGCTACTGCTACTGCTGCTAAGTCACTCCAGTCATGTCTGACTCTGTGCGACCCCATAGACGGCAGCCCACCAGGCTCCCCTGTCCCTGGGAGTCTCCAGGCAAGAACACTGGAGTGGGTTGCCATTTCCTTCTCCAATGCATGAAAGTGAAAAGTGAAGAGTCACTCGGTTGTGTCCGACTCTTCGTGACCCCATGGACCACAGCCTAATAGGCTCCCCCATCCATGGGGTTTTCCAGGCAAGAGTACCGGAGTGGGTTGCCATTGCCTTCTAAACCCCAGGAAATCTACAAATAAGTACATATTTTAAGCCAGCTAGTTTCAGAGTGGTTTGTTATGCAGCACCAGTCAACCAAGACAGCCGTATTCTTCAAATATATCATGTTCCACAGCAGAATTATGAAATATTTTTATGTGAGTCTTTTATATTTCCATTCAAGTATAGTCCCGAGATTTTTTGCCTGTGGTGTTACTTTGAGTGGAATATTCACTATTACATTTTAAAACTATGAATAGCAAAGCAATTAAGATTTGAATATTAACTTTGTGCTCTGCCACCTTACTGAATTGTCTTAAAATTACTAATATCTTTTTTACATTGATGATAAAAAATGGCGTTTTGTTTTTCATAGAATCTAGAATAATCATCTATACTGAATGGTTATATTTACACATATTTCACCGTATTCAAATCTAACACCACATTTTTTTTGTTGTTCAAAATGTCTTTACCTGTGAGTTTGTTCTTTCAAGTCATCTTTCATGTAACTGGATCATACCCTCAATAAACTTAATTTTATTTAGTTTATTTAGTAGGCATAATTTATGGGCTTCCCAGGTGGCACTAGTGGTAAAGAATTCCACCTGCCAATGCAGGAAATGCTTGAAACAAGGGTTCGATCCCTGAGTTGGGAAAATCCCCTGGAGGAGCTCATGGCAATCCACTCCAGTATTCTTGCCTGGAGAAACCCATGGACAGAGGAGCCTGGTGGGCTTCAGTCTGGGGGGTCACAAAGAATTGGACATGACTGAAGCAACTTAGCATGCATGCACAGGGATAATTTATATGCGATGGAATACACATTTTAAGTGTACAGTTTAATGAGTTTTGACAAATGTATATAGCTGAGTAAACACCACTATAATCAAAGATGCAGAAAGTTTTAATTACTCTAAAAGGATCCTTGGAGCTCTTTGAAGTTGAGCTTTATCCTGAATCCCAAAGCATCCACTGATCTCCTTTTTGCCATTACAGATTAATTCTGTCTCTTCTAATAAATTAGTAAGATGGAATCATACAGTACATGGTCTTTTGTATCTGGTTTCTTTTGTTCAATATAATGTTTCTGCAGTTCATCTGTATAGCTGCATACCTTGGAAGTACTTGTATTATTTGTTTTAACTGCCACATAGTATTCCATGTATGAATATATCACAGTTTTTCATTTACATTGGGGATGTTTCCAAATTTGGGCTAGTATTGTAAGTATTTCTGTTTTCATATGTCTTATTCTTATTCTTGTATTTCTTTTATTGGGCAGGTCAATTCTTTTTGCTACATACCTAACATTAAAATTGGTGGGTCACGGGGTAGGTGTATTTTTAATATTATTAGAATTACCAAGCACATTTACAAAATGGGTCTACTGTTATGCATCCCCCACCAGCAGTATTTCAGCCATTCTAATGAATATGTAGTACTATCAAATTGTGGTTTTAATTTGCATTTCTATAATGACTAAGGATATTGAATGTCTTCTCATATACTTGATGGCCATTCAGACATCTTTGGTGAAATACCTACTTAAATCTTCTGCTTATTCTTTAATTTGGGTTGTTTGTATTTTTATCAATTAGTAGAACTTATTTATATATTCTGTGTCACAAAAATGTGTTGTAAGTATTTTCTTTTCTGTGCCTTTCCTTTTTCATGTACTTAACAGTGCCTTTGCAAGAACAGTTTAGGGAGACAGTTCTTCATAGGTTTCTCGTGTTTCTTCATTTATTGTGGGTAAGTTACTACCTGAAGTTTTTTCTAGACTATCTTTTAATGGATGCTTGTATAGCAAGTAGCTTTGGAAGCAACAGATGTTATCTCCCTACAGAGCAAAAGGCAGGCACATCAACTGTCCAGTATAATAAATGTAATGTCTCCTTCTAGAGCAAAGGGCCGCCATAGCACATTGCACATCATAGAAAATTGAGTTCCCGCCTCTGTAACGCGCTTTGGCTCAGTGGTAAAGAATCCACCTATCAGTATAGGAGATGAGGATTTGATCCTTGGTTGGGAAGATCCCCTGGGGGAGGAAATGGCAACCTATTCCAGTATTCTTTCCTGGAAAATTCCATGGACAGAGGAGCCTGGCCGGTTATAGTCCATCGGTCGCAAAGAGTCCAACATGACTGAGCATGCAAGCAAGAATGCCCCTCTATCTTGCAATTGACTGCATGTTCAAATATCTATCTGGGCCCATCTGCCTCATCCCTGTGGGATTTTGGGAACAAAGAAAATGGTGGAAAGATGCTAATAGTCACACTACTTACTATGCCTTGAGTAATAAAGCTTGCTTTGACCGAGGAGTCTTGGATGATAGCATATATGAAACTATGGCAGGCTAACACATTCGTTTGCAAATTGGGTAAAATGTGAGATCCTTCACAGTTATTGGCAAGCAGACATTTGTAATTTTATGAAGTATACTTATCAATTTTTCCTTTTATAGTCATGCTTTTTTGTGTTCTGTTGAAACAAATAGCAAGGTCACTGAGATTTTCTTCTAAAATTTGTAATTTAGATTTTATGGTTAGGTTTATGATCTACGGTCTATGTGATCAGTCGCTTTAGTTGCGTACGGCTCTTTACAACCCCATGGACTGTAGCCCACAGGCTCCTCTGTCCATGAGGTTTTCCAGGCAAGAATACTGGAGTGGGTTACCATGCCCTCCTCCAGGGAATCTTCCCAACCCAGGGATTGAATTCAGGTATCTAACATCTCCTGCCTTGGCCAGCAGTTTCTTTACCATTAGCACCACCTGGGAAGTCCGGTCTAACATCTATCTCAAGTTAATTTTTGTATATGTTGTAAAGTATGGATAACTTCATTTTAGAAAATAATGAAATCTAGTTGTCCTGGCACCATTTTTGTAAACAATATTCTTTACCTCTGAATTATCTTGGTACCTTTGTAATAATCAAAGGACCATGGACACATGGGTTAGTTTTTGGATTCTCTATCAGTTCTTTTGTCTGTCTATATATGCCCATGTACTATAGTTTATATATGTCTTATATGTGGCAGTTCAATTTCTCCAACTTTGCGATTTTTATTTTAGCTCTTCTAGGTCTTTTGCTTTTTTATATACATGTTAAAGTCATCTTAGCAATTTCTATAAAAACTCTTGCTGTGTTTCTCATTGGGATTACATCACATCTGTTTATTAATTTGCCGAAATCTAAATCCAAATATTTAGTCTTCCAATCCATTAACAAATATATGTGTATTTTAGTTCCCTTTGATTTTTCTCACCAATGTTTATTAGTTTTCAGTTATACTTCCTTTCATTATTTGGCTAAATTTATTCCTACTTATTTCATATTTTTAGATGGTATTGTAAATGATGTAGGACTTCTCTGGTGGCTCAGATAGTAAAGACTGTGCCTGCTATGCAGGAAAGTTTGAAACCTGGGTCAGGAAGATGCCCTGGAGAAGGGAATGGCTACCCAATATGCCTGAAGAACTCCATGGACAGAGGAGACTGGTGGGCTACAGTCCATGGGGTCAGAAGAGTTGGACTTGATAGTTTTATAAATTTTATTTCATTTTTCATTTATTTATTGCTAGTACAGAGAAATATGATTGCTGCATCTTGACTTGGGTCATACTACTTTGCTTATTTCGCTTATTAGCTCTGGTAGTTTCATGTAGATTTCTTACTATTTTCTATATAGATGATCATGTTATCTGTGAATGAAGAAAGTTTACTTCTTTATTACCTATCTATATACCATTTTGTTCCCTTTTCTTGACTTATGGCACATGTGTAGTTTTCTTTAGAAAGGATATTTAATCAGAAATTTAATTTCTTTAATAAATATAGGGCTTTCTGACTATTTGGTTCAGGAGTCTGTAAATTTGTTTCTTCTAAAAAAAAAATACACCTCAACCAATTTGGCTTTTCTATTTCTTCTTGAATATATTTGTAAATTATGTTTTTCAAGAACTTGTTCATTTCATCTAGGTTATTGACATTATTGGTATATATTTTTAAAGTAAGGTTTTCATGACTTTGCTATCTTTAGCCATTTCTCTTTTTTTATTCCTGATATCAAGAAACTGAGTTATCTTTTTCTTTGGCTATTGTTCAATTCAGCTAGAGTTTTAGCAATTTTATTACCCTTCAGAAACAACTTTTTTGTTTTGTTAATTTTCTCTATTTTATGTTTCTTTGTTTAATTTTACTGGTTTATGCTATTATTATAATTTTTAACTTATATTATGCTTAAGACTGCTTCTTTTTTTATAGCTTCTTAATGGAGAATCCTGGATAACAGATATTAGACTTTTCTTTCTCATGTAAGATCTTAAAGCTATAAATTTTCCTCCAAATAATTTCTTTAGTTGCATCCCACAAATTTTATTATATTCTCTTTTCATTTTCCTTAGTTCTGTTTTCTAATTTCCGCTGTGAGTTTTTTAGCCCCATGTTTATTTCATCAATGTTTTGTAGTTTTCTGAACACAAATTTTTCACCTCCATAGGTTTATTCCTAAGTATTTTATTTTTTGGTGCTAGTGTAAATGATATTGTTTTCCTAATTTTCCTTTCAGATAGTTAACTGTTAGTGTACAGAAACACAACTGATTTTTGCCTGCTGACTTTGTATTCTTCAACATTATTGAATGTATTACTTCTAACAATGTTGTGATGAAGCCTTTAGGATTTTCTATATATATAAGATCATGCCTGCAAACAGGGACAATTTTACTTCTGTCTTCCCAATTTTGATACCTGTTCCTTCTTGCTCTCTCTTTCTCTAACTGCACTGACCAGGACTTCTGGTACTATATTGAATAAAAATAGGAAGGACATCTTTGCCTTGTTCATAATACTAGAGGAAAGGTCTTAAGTTTTTTACCATTGATTAAAATGTCAACTGTGGATTTTCACATATGCCCTTCTTTTGCTGAGGTATGTTTCAAGTTTGTTGAGAGCTTTTATCATGAAAGAGCACAGAATTTTGTCAAATGCTTTTTCTGCATTTATTGAGATGGACATGTGGTTTTACATTTTGTTTTGTTTATGTAACGTATCACGTTAATTGATTTTCATACGTTGAATCATCCTTGCATCTCAGTGTTAAGCCTATTTGATCACAGTGTATGATGTTCTTAATGCGCTGTTAAATTTGGTTTGCTAGTATATTTGGCTTGCAGTATTTTGTTAAGAATTTTGGCATCTAAATCCACCAGGGGTATTGACCTGTAGTTTTCTTTTTTGGTGGTGTCTTTTTCTGGCTTTGGCATTAGGGTAATGCTAGCTTCAAACAATGAGTTTGAAAGTGTTCTCTCTCCTTCAGTTTTTTAGACCAGTCTGATAAGGATTGGAGCTGATACTTTACATATTTGGTAGAATTCACCAGTGAAGCCATCTAGTCGCAAACCTTTCTTTGATGGGAGGTTTTAATTATTTATTCCATCTCCACAGTAGCTATGTGTTTCTTCTGACTATATTTTTCATGATTCAGTCTTGGTAGGTTGTATATTTCTAGGAACTACCCATTTCTTCCAGGCTGTCCTATTTGTTGGTGTATCGTTGATCATACTAATCTCATGGTTCTTTTTACTTCTGTGGTATCAGTTGTAATGTCTCTTATTTCATTTCTGATTGTTAGTATTAGCTTCCTTTCAGTTTATATACTTAGTTTCTCTTTAAATGGTACCTCAGGGACTTCCCTAGTGGCCCAGTTAAGAATCCACCTTCCTGGGCAGGAGACACAGTTTTGATCCCAGGTCAAGAAACTAAGATCCCACATACCACAGGCAACTTAGCCCACGTCCTGCCAGAACAAAAGATCCTATGTGACCTCAACAGATGCTGTAATGAAGGTCCTGTGTGCTGCAAGGCAACGAAGACCCAATGCAGCCAAATAAATAGACAAATATATAGGTTTTTAAAATGATACCTCATTTATTTGTAACTCCCATACAATCCAGATAGGAAAAAAAATCAGACAAGATCTCTCCCTTTGTGGATCTTGGAATTTATTGGTATGGTTATGATAATGCTTACATCTTCTGAAATAATATGAACCTATGTCAATGCTAAATTCAATTCTCTTTATTTCCCTTGTTCAAATCCAAACTCATAAAGCCCAGATAAATTTCCTCTCCTTCTATACTGCTTTCTTCCTCTGCCCAATGAATGTCTCCTTTTTTCTTAGGTATTATATTACCATCTGGACCAATGTGCAGGCTTTATATCACATACTCTCAATTTAATTAATCAAATATACTACCAGAACATATTTATTCTGTATTATATTGCCATTTTGGAATACATTTTCCCACACCGGAATATTTTCTTTGGATCTGTCAAAGATAGAGCCAAACATTAAAGTGGTGAAAACAGATTCTATTCAGTAACTACTGATGATAGGGGAAAGGGCTGAGCTTCATTCCAATTTGTGCAAAAGTGACTGTGTGTTTTAAAGGGCTGATTCATGTCAATGTACGGCAAAAACCACTACAATATTATAAAGTAATTAGCCTCCAACTAATAAAAATAAATGGAAAAAAATTTAAAAAAAATAAAAATAAAGGGAGAATGAGGGATTAGGGAAGGAGAGAGCTCAAACTGTGTCAGGGGAGTGGGAAGTTATGAAAACTTGGGGAAGAAGGTCCATCAGTAGACAAGCAATTAGGCGAGCTGTCTCTCCTAGCTAGTAGTGTTTGAAGTTAGGATTATACCGTCCCCCAGAGGCTGGGAGACAGAGGTCCTTTCCTTTCTAAAGTTTACATTTTAAACTTGAAATTCTTTTGATAGCCTTGGGCTTTTTCAGGCAGGAACTCAAAGAAGGGCTGGGTCATCCCAGGGCTGTGGCCTTAGGCTGCCAACCCAAAGCCCTGAGTGGTTTGGTAAAAGTCTCGTAGTGTAGAGGTTTGAAGGAATTGTTATGTACTAAGAGTCCTTCTGTAGTACTTAGCTTCCATCTTCAGTTCAGTTCAGTTCAGTCGCTCAGTCGTGTGACCCCATGAATCAGACTCTTTGCGACCCCATGAATCGCAGCACGCCAGGCCTCCCTGTCCATCACCAACTCCCGGAGTTTACTCAAATTCATGTCCATCAAGTCGGTGATGCCATCCAGTCATCTCATTCTCTGTCATCCCCTTCTCCTCCTGCCCCCAATCCCTCCCAGCATCAGGGTCTTTTCCAATGAGTCAACTCTTCGCATCAGGTGGCCAAAGTATTGGAGTTTCAGCTTCAGCATCAGTCCTTCCAATGAACACCCAGGACTGATCTCCTTTAGGATGGACTGGTTGGATCTCCTTGCAGTCCAAGGGACTCTCAAGAGTCTTCTCCAACACCACAGTTCAAAAGCATCAATTTTTCGGGGCTCAGCTTTCTTCACAGTCCAACTCTCACATCCATACATGCCACTGGAAAAACCATAGCCTTGACTAGACGGCAGCATTCCAAATTAGTTTAACTATGAATAGTACTTTATTTTTTGGTGATCCTTTAAAATTTTAATATTTATTTTGATAAATATATAATATTTTAAGTTTTGAGGAAAGCTATGCTTATATGACATTGCATGAATCAGAAAGAAAAATGTTGAAAAATTAGTCCTATTTCCCTAAAAGATAGTTTTTCAAAGTCATTGCAGTTTTGTTTTTTATTTTTATGGTATTTAAAAAATTTTTTATATTATAGTTGATTAATAATGTCATTAGTTTCAGGTATACAGCAAAGTGGTCCAGTTAAACATAAACATCTATCTATTCTTTTTCAAGTTCTTTTCCCAGTTAGGTTATTATAGAATATTGAGTATAGAGTTTTCTGGGCTATATATAGTAGGTCCTTATTGGTTGTCAATTCTAAAGATAGTAGATAGTAGTGAATCCCAAACTCCCTGTCTATCCCTCCTGCCACTCTAGGAACTGTGTTTATTCTCTAAGTCTGTGAGTCTGTTTCTCTTTTGTAAATTAGTTTATTTGTATCATTCATTTTTTAGCTTCCACATATAAGCGATATGCTATGATATTTGTCCTTTAATGATGATAGTCCTTTAATAGCCAGATTCCAGTTCTTGTTTTCTGTCGGTATTGGTGGCCTGTTCTGCCCATCGCTGCATACTGAAGATCCAGTGCAAGGGCTGATGAGTGCGGTTGAGCAGCTTACATACTGCACAAATGCCCCTGGATGAAGAGTGAGGGAGAGCTTAAATCCAGCTTGTGCTTTGCGTGCTGTGAGTCCCAACACCAGCAGTCCTATCTTCCACATCACATAAATATTCATGCGACCTACTGGTTATCCTGCCAGCGGCAAAGCCTAGGTCACAGGGTTCTAAATGATACCAGATAGACATCTTCTAACCTTTTGTTCTGAAGAGCCGAGGTAACAGCAGCTTTAAGCCGAAATTTTCAATAATTACCTTGGCTTTTGCCTTTGCTTTGCAACCAGAGAAATTTCCATTTAAGTCTGATTAGATTCCACTGAAGGTCTTCAAAAGAATGGTTTTGTAGCCGGGAGCCTCTCAAACATAATCACTACCTTAGTAACCAATGTCATAACGAAGAGAAACAGATTCCCCTTGGGGGAGTTGAGTGTCTTTCTGTTGATTTTGGTTTGAGATTGTGGTAGATTTATCTGCTTGTATTATCATTTTCCATAGAAGTTTATGCAGAGATATTTTCAAGTAGGGTCATGATTTGTTCTTGAGTAATACCAATTCTTTTTTTTTTACATTCATGGGGATTTTGTTAGATTTTGAATGTTTGTGTTTTTCAACTCAGTAAAGTGTTTCATTCCTTCATGTACCAACTTGTACATTCCCACTAATCCATCCCCAATTTTTCTCTACCAAAACATAAAAAATTAAAGACCATTTTGATTTTTTTCAGTGTCATAACTTTGCATTTTAGATTCCATAGGAAGTAATTAAGAACCAGCAGTGAGAATAGAAAGTGATATATTTGCTTAGATCAAGAAAATTAATTTTTAAAGTTCTTCATGGTAGTACAAGATATTTATTTATTAATTTTTTTGGAAAAAATATGGAAAGGCTAAAAGCTGGGATGTTTCTCAGCATCCTATGCCAACCTCAACTTTACTGATACCTACATTTCAGACTTTGTATATTTGACCAAACTGGCTTTTTTCCCCCAGTTTTTGCCTGAAACCAAAACAGATTCCAAGGTCTCCCATTGAGCATCAGAGAGGTAAATTTCTGCCCACTTCTAAGAAGCAAAGATTCTTAGTTGTCTGTTTCAAGACTCATCAGAGCATATTCTTCAGTTACCATAGAAGCTGTCTCCAGCTAAATTTGAGAGGGTCTCTGGGAAGAACTGAAATAACAACAATAATAGAAAGAACCAGGTTTTAATTCTTCTGGAAATGATTTGCATTTTTTTTCCTTACCTGAGGTGCCAAATTATTTAATTAGACTACATTGACCTGACTTGGATATTAATGATTCTAAAGATAATACATGTGGGAAATTTTTTTGATAGGAAAAAAAAATTAGAGAATTGGAAAAGAAAAGCTGATAGAATCCACATTGGCAAACAAGTTTTAATTTTTCAAAGTTGACCATTTCAGTTATGTAGGTTTTACTATTGATTTCATCAGTTGTACTCAAAAGTGAATGCTATAATAATTCATGCTAGTTTGTATCTATATTGTTCTCAGGTAAATAAATAGCAATCAATTTATTTTTAAAAGCTTTTTATAATCCTCAGCATTTAATATAATTAAATTTTTAGTCAGTTTATCTAAAATACTTCCTAATGTCCAAGTTTAAGTGATATTCATAGTTTTGTCTTACTTGGCACAGATGCAAGTATTGTTACAATAAACTGAACATTTTTCCAGTATCAAAAATTCATAGTTGTATTATATAAAGAACATATTAGTTTTTCAGATTGAATGTAAAATTCTATATAGTTATGACAACTATTTCTTTGTTCCCCTGTTGTAGAAATATCTCTTTAAATTTCAGATTCTTTTTCATGTGTTCACAAACATAAGAATTTTACTTTGAATTTATTTTTCTTGATGGAAAAATTTAGAGAAGACAATAAATTATGAAATGGAAGAGAAAGAACTTAGACAATTTTCTCAAAGTCAGTCCAGCCCTCTGATTGGAGGAAAGCAGTCTGAGGTGATTTCTTCATTATTGTATCATGTCTTACCGTAGTGTGAATGTTATCAGAACTGAGGTTCTTAGTCCCTGATATAGTGTGGCTGGTCTTTCCACTTGGCTTATTTATGTCACCTTTATATTTGAAGACTACCCAAATGGTAGTGCTGTGCATTAATACATCTCTTAAAGTAGCTGAAAAACCCCAAAGCTTTGGTCTTTGGGGTTTGTTGCTTTGCCTCGGTAATAAAGGCAGTACTTCAGTAAAAGTATGGTAAACCCTCAAGTTTTCTGAATATGTGTGTTTCAAAAACTGCAATATGGGTGGCCATGATGAAATATTTTGAACATAAAGTATGTGGGAAACAATCAGATGTTTGACTACATGGTGTTTGTCATGAAACATAAATTTGAATGGACACGGACCTTGCTGTTTATCCACCCTTTATATAATAACTTGCCTCTGCTAATCCCAAACTCCCGATCCATTTCTTCCCCATCCACCTCCCCTTGTCAGTCACAAGTCTGTTCTCTATGTCCATGAGTCTGTTTCTGTTTAGATTCCACTTGTAAGTGTTATTGTTTTCTGACTTACTTTACTTAGTATGATCATCTCCAGGAAGGACAACTGTCATGAAATTTTATTCCTAGGCTGCCTGAGTAGCCAGATGATTTGTTGTTTATTAATCTGCCTACATATTTACCTAATGAAATTCACCATAGTAGTTATTCTGCCCTTGTTTCATGTATGTCAAATGTCTATATGTAATGTACTTTGATCATGTCATGATTGTATCACAAGAGGTACAATTTATAAAGTTGACTACTTGATAAATTATTCCTCTCTGGTAGAAAAGATAATAAATTATTATTATGTTAATTGATTACATTCTTTCCCCCTCATATAACCCACAGATTGAAATCTGTTTTGTTCCCTTGAAGATAATACTTAATGAGAGGTGATTAAATATGATTTTCATTAATGAAATAGTTTTTGTTTCAAGTGTAAATGTTAAACAAAAACATCTTCTGCAACTGATAACTGCTTAAAGCTCTGAAAGTTTATGTATATTCAACTCATTCACCTATCACAAGGTCAAACTATTCAACTTCACAAAAATCAAGCCATCTATGTCTTGTCACCACTGATCCTAGTTCACAAATACTGTCTTGCACCCCTGTCATAAATAAATTAGGACATATGTAACAGTAAGGAAGAGGTAAATGCTAGTGACACTGACGTAGCCCTAAACCAGTGTGTTTAGGCATAAATCTTTTTTTTTCCAGTAACCTGTTTTAGAGGGTGAGAAAAGTATGTGGAAGTTCTCACTTGGAAAAGTAAATAACTTTGAAATATTTAATTATAGCATGACTCTCACACAGATGTAGAACAAACATGTATCAAAGATGTCTTTGACCTAATAAGGGTGGCAGTAGAATGGTTAATCTGGCCTAAAGAAACTTTGGAATATATACATGGAGAAAGAGAGCTAGAGAGAAGGAGATTAACATGATTTATATCAAGTCAGTCAGGAGAAAAAACTTCCTGAAATAAGTACTCAATGAGAGATAAAACTGATTAGTATCCTACAGGGCAATAAAACCATAACCTTTTGTATTATCTTTTCTAACATTTGCACCTCTACTGGAAAAAAAAAAATCTGTATCATTGACATACAATTCACAGAATCTGGGTCTTAATCAAAGGTAACTAGTAAGTTAAACAAAGGTTTATCCCTTAGAGGATTAGATAATCCTTGGGTGGTCCCATCAGACAGTGTTCAGCAGGATACTGAAATGACATACAGTCATGCTTTTGTCCTATTTCAAATAGGTGTATTTTTTTTTAGCAGTACCAGTTTCTTTACCCAGTATCTAAAGACTGCTTTCTGTACTTGTCACATAATCATGCTTTAGTAGAAAACTCCTATTTTGAACTGAATTCTTCCCCTTTGCATCACAGAATATGCAGTCCTGAACAAAGGGGGAAATAACTTTCTTTCTGGAATTTTTCTGAGGTTATGCAGAATTTTAATATCAGGAAAGAGTCTTTGATCTTAGTAAAAGTCCCCAAAATAGAGAAAAAGGAATCAATGCTTATTTACATAAATATGGTAAAAAGGGCCCTGTCTTCCTCTGCCTTATTGAGAAATCATGAAAAAGTGAAGACCTTTGTTATTTGGACGTTGTTTCTAATATGTATAAATATTTTAAATTTATGATGTGTTTTGAGTTTCTTAGATTTTTGCTTTGCTTAGAATTATGTTCCTTACATCCTGGCTACCATTATTTGATCATCATTGGGATAACTTGTTCAATCTTATACTTGAAATTCCTCATTTCAAGAAACTTTCTGCCCTCCAGATCCACAACTGTCACATATTGCACTGTATTTTGTTTATCTCACAAGGCACATTTCCCTTTTCAGAACAAAAGTAATTTATATGAGACCTATATTTTAAATGCGGGATTTATTGGAACCTACAACGGGAAGAACTAATGTCCTTTACTCAATAAAGTTGAAAACCCAACTCCACAATGTATTGTTTCTGCAAAGAATTTTTATTAAAAAATATTGCAATAAAAGATTACAGAATAGCATATTGAAGAGCATATGGAGAAGTTTTTGCCTGAGGGAGTAAAAACATTAAATGACTTTGAATCATTTTATCAAAAAAATGTTGCAAACCAAGTGAGTGAAAAGTGAAGTCCCTCAGTCATGTCCGACTCTTTGCAACCCCATGGACTGTAACCTACCAGGCTCCTCCATCCATGGGATTTTCCAGGCAAGAGTCCTGGAGTGGGTTGCCATTTCCTTCTCCAAAGAATGAATGATAAATAGTAACTCAGTGCAATTGACCTTGTTGTTGTTGTTCAGTCGCTCAGTTGTGTCTGACTCTTTGCAACTCTGTGGACTGTGGCACACCAGGCTTCCCTGTCCTTCACCATCTCCTGGAGCTTGCTCAAACTCACTAGCAAGTCTCAATTGACCTTTTTAGACTGCTAAGAATTTATACGTACAGTCCAAACCAAGTGGACTTTTCATACTTCAGCATATACTTTTAAAAATATAAACTTTATTTTCTACGAGAGTTTTAGATTTCCAAAAAATGATGCTAATGCTTTACCGAATGCTTTGCCCTCACACCCAGGTCTCCTTATTGACATTGTATCAGTATGATACCAGGTGGCGCTAGAGCAGGAGACGCAAGAGGCATGGGTTTGATCCCTGGGACAGAAAGATCCCCTGCAGCAAGACACAGCTGCCCACTCCAGCATTCTTGCCTGTAAAAGTCCAAGGACGGAAGCCTGGCTGGCTATGGTTCATGGGGCTGCAAAGAGTCAGACACGACTGAGTGACTGAACACACACTTTCATGCCAACCTCAGTCAGCAGCCTTAGGTATTGTTTGCCAGGTTCGTCCACTGTAAAGATACTTTCCTCTCTCCTTTCCATATTGTATACTTTGGAGGCAAGTTGCTATGTACAGTCCACATAAAAGAATGGGGGTTTTGCCTCCATTTCTCGACATCAGAGTATCTGCAAAAATTATTTAAAACTCTCTGCACAAGAAATTTATCTCTTCTGTTCTTTATTTGTTTAATCATTTAGTTCTGTAAGAATGGACTTATAGATGTTTATTTTATACTTTGTGTTACAGCCCAGGACTGTTGTTGTTATTTTGTTTTTTAGTTGCCCAGATTGTTGCAGCTTTGACCACCGGTCAATCTTTCATTTTGCTTGTGTGTCCCTTTGACGTGTCCCATCATGTGGGGTTTTCATTTTGTTTTTGCCTCTTTCATATTTCTAGCACTACAGTATGCTCCAGGATTATCTTACTTCCTGCCCCTGCCCTAGAATCAGCCACTTCTCCAAGGAGCCCTTGTTCCCCATTGTCACTGGAGTATCACTGCTTCAAGCCCTCTTAGCTGACAGAGCAAGAGATACATATGTGTCTATCAACTACTGGATAAACAAATATATTAATTTCTATATATATAATCATCTTGTATTTATTTTAAACTAAACATGAGTTTATAACCAAATCTCAATCCTGATCCATTACCACAACAAATACTTTTTGTGAAGAAGAGAAATTTTCTTTTTCATATAATGGGGTTACTCAATTCAAACCCTCTTTAAGTTGTAATTTTGACTTTGATTTCAACATTAGCCTCTGTTTTGCTTTCTATAAAAAGTTATTAAAATAGACTCATTTAAATATCAGCCTAGCATTTGGTTGATTAAAGTTGAACACCTATTCATCTTCTAGGTACACAATTTTATTACTTAGTAATATCTAGATATAAGGGCTTCCCTGGTGGCTCAGACGGTAAAGAATCTGCCTGCAATGCAGGAGACCAAGGCTCAGTCCTTGGGTTGGGAAGATCCCTTGGAGAAGGGAATGGTTACCCACTCTAGCAGTTGTGCCTGGAGAATTCCATGGTCAGAGGAGCCCGGTGGGCTACAATCTACAGGGTCTCAAAGAGTCAGACACGACTGAGCAACTAACACTTTCACTTTTTTTTTCATCTAAATATAATCATCAACTTACGTCTTTTAGTTTGATTATCAAAGGAAAAGAGAAGTTCCAAAGAGGTGACTTGACTTGATAATAAGTTCATTCTCTCAATAAGTCTTTATTTTTAAAAAAAATTTGTTTAGTGAAAAATAAATACAGAAAAAATCACAACAAACAAACAAACAAAACCAATAGTAAATAAGTTAAGGGAAATATTAGAAAAATGCAAAATTAGAATGGGTTGTACCTATAGTCCCTTCACTGTATATTTGCTAGTTTTGAAAATCACTAATAAGTGATTAGTTTCAAGGGATTTAAGTATCAGATGGAAAGTGACATTAGACTTAAGTAAGAACTTAACTTAGGGATTCACTAATTTTGGGATTGTAGGTACTTTATATGGCAATTCTGATCCAAACATATATTATGTAAAAAGATCTATATCTTTGTTGTTGTTGTTGAACTGCCAAGTTCCTGCCCTTTGCGACCTCATGGACTGCAAGTACTACAGGCCTCCCTGTCCTTCATCATCTCTCGGAGTTTTCCCAAGTTCATCTACATTGAGTCAGTGGTGCCATCCAACCATCTCATCCTCTGTTGTCCCTTTCTCCTCTTGCCTTCAATCTTTCCCAGGATCAGGGTTTTTTCCAATGGGTTGGCTCTTCGCATCAGGTGGCCAAAGTATTGGAACTTCAGCTTCAGAATCAGTCCTTCCAATGCATTTTCAGAGTTGATTTCCTTTAGGATCGATTGGTTTGATCTCCTTGCAGTCCAAAGGACTCTCTGAAATCAAGAAGTGTGATGCCTCCAGCTTTATTCTCTTTTCTCAAGATTGCTTTGCTATTCAAGTCTTTTGTGGTTCCATACAAATTATAGGATTTTTTTTTTCTATTTCTGTTAAAAAACAATCACTGGAATTTTGATGGTCATTGCATTGAAATCTGTGGATCAGAGTTCAATCTTTGGGTAGTATAGACATTTAAACTATATTGATTTTCCAGTCCTTTAGAATGGAATATTTTTGCATTTGTATCTTCTTCACTTTACTTCATTAATATTACAGTTTTCAGTGTATAGATCTTTCACCTTCTTTGTTAAACTTATTCCTAAGTATTTTATCCTTTCTGAATAAGTGGGAGTTTTTTCTTGATTCCTTTCTGATATTTTGTTGTTAGTGTACAGAAACACAAATAATTTTTATATAGTGATTTTCAATCATGCAACTTTATTGGATTCATTTATTAACTCTAAAGAATTTTTGGCGATGTCTTTGGGGTTGTATGTGTAGTATCATGTCATCTGCAAATATATAGAGCTTTCCTTCTTCCATTCCTATTTTGATGACTTTCATTTCTTTTTGGGGGGCTTTCCAGGTAGCCCTAGTGGAAAAGAACCTGCCTGCCCACGCAGGAGACATCAGAGATGCAGGTTCAGTTCTTGAGTTGGGAAGATTCCCCTGGAGGAAGTCATGGCAACCCATTCCAGTATTCCTGCCTGGAGAATCCCATGGAAAGAGGATCCTGGCGGGCTAAAGTCCACAGGGTAACAAAGAGTTGGACACAACTGAAGCGACTTAGCATGCATGCACACATTTCTTTTTTTGCCTAATTGCCTTGGCTAGGATATCAGATACTATGATGAATAAAATGACTAGAGTGGATTTTCTTGTCTTGTTCTCAATCTTAAAGGAAAACCTTTCAGCTTGTTATCACTGAGTATGATGTTAGCTGTGGGTTTCTCATATGTGGACCTTTATTATGTTGAGGTACACCCTCTTTGTTAAGAGTTTTTATTCATGAATCTATGTTGAATTTTGTCAGATGCTTTTTCTGCATCTATTGAGATGATACTATGATTTTTATCCATCATTTTCTTAATCTGGTGTATCACATTGATCGGTATATGTTGAAATATTATTACTTGATCATGGTGTATGAGGCCTTTCATTTTACTGTTGAATTCAGTTTGCTAATATTTTGTTGAGCATTTATGCAACTATATCTATTAGGAATATTGGCCTATAATTTTTTTTTCTTTTCGCATCCTTGTCTGGCTTTGGTATCAGGGTAATGCTAGCTTCATAAAAATGAGTTTGGAAGTGTTCACGCCTCTTCTATTTTTCAGAAGATTGGATTGATATTATTTCTTCTTCTTTAAATGTTTGTTAGAATTTACCAGTGAAGCTGTCTAGTTCTGGACTTCCATTGCTGGGAGGTTTTTGTTAATTTTCAATCTCCTTAAAAATACCTGGTCTGTTCAGATTTTCTATTTCTTTATGATTCAGCCTTGGTAGGTTGTATAATTCTAGAAGTTTATCCATTTCTTCAAGATTGCCCAATTTGTTGCTGTATATTGTTCACAGAAGTCTTTTATGATCTTTCGCATTTGCTTTACATCCACTATGTATCCTCTCTATAATTTTATTCATCTGAATTTTCTCACTTTTTTGGGAGTAAGTCTAGCTGAAGGTTTCTGTATTTTATTTATTTTTTTCCATAATCAGTTTTTAATTTCATTGATTTTCTTCTATTGTCTTTTAGTCTCTATTTCATTTATTTCCACTCTGATCTCTGTTATTTAGTTCCCTCTAGCAATTTTGGCTTGTGTTTGGTCTAATTCTTTTACTTCTCTGAGGTATTAAAAAAAAAGCCTATTTTTGATCTTTCTTATTTCTTAATAAAGGAGTATTATTATAAACTAACTTTTAGAACTGCTTTGCTGCTCCAGTAAATTTTGGTAAGTTGTGTTTCCATTTTCATTCATCTCAAGATAAGTTTTATTTTTCTTTTGATTTTAGACTTGACCCATCAATTTTTGTTTAATCTCCATTGTTGTTTAATTTCCATTTGCGAATTTTATAATTTTCTTTTTATGATTTATTTTAGTTTTATATTAGTTTTATTTTAGTTTTATATATTTATTTCTAGTTTCATTATCATTGTGAACAGTGATGTCCTACTGTATAGTACAGGGAACTATATTCACTAATTTGTGATACACTATAAAAGAAATGAATAAAAATTTTCAAAAGAATGTAAAGAAATAGTAAAGAGTATATAAAGAGTAAAGATCTACAAGTTCATACAATCTACAAGTTCATACAATGAAAGAGAGTAAAATGGTACTGAAAATCAAATGTTTGTGGTGGATAGTATAGATTCATGTTTCAAACACTAATGTAGTGTTATTAGAATATTAAAAAATCCAATGAGGTCCTAATCCCATAAGAAGATAGTTATCTTAAAGATAAAAACAACAGATGCTTTGCTGCAAGCTACTGCATTAAAGCTAAAATGGTGGAAAACAAACAATAGAAGATTAGTGTGTTTGACATCTGATAGCATGTTCTGTCTTACCTGCAAATTATTTCTTACCAAGTCAAGATTATTCTCACTGAAGGCCTTTGAGTAAAAGGTTGAAATTTCATGAGACATTTCCTATATACACAATTAATCATGTAAGCATGAATATACATGGAAATAAATTTAAAAACAGGAAACAGTTCCGTTCAGTTCAGTTCTCTTCAGTCGCTCAGGCTGTCTGACTCTTTGCAACCCCATGAATCGCAGCACACCAGGCCTCCTTATCCATCACCAACTCCCGGAATTCACCCAAACCCATATCCATCGAGTCAGTGATGCCATCCAGCCATCTCATCCTCTGTCGTCCCCTTCTCTTCCTGCCCCCAATCCATCCCAGCGTCAGGGTCTTTTCCAATGAGTCAACTCTTCGCATGGGGTCTTTTCCAATGAGTCAACTCTTCGCATGAGGTGGCCAAACTATTGGAGTTTCAGCTTCAGCATCAGTCCTTCCAATGAACACCCAGGACTGATCTCCTTTAGGATGGACTGGTTGGATCTCCTTGCAGTCCAAGGGACTCTCAAGAGTCTTCTCCAACACCACAGTTCAAAAGCATCAATTTTCAGCACTCAGCTTTCTTCACAGTCCAACTCTCACATCCATACATGACCACTGGAAAAACCATAGCCTTGACTAGATGGATCTTTTTTGACAAAGTAATGTCTCTGCTTTTTAAAATGCTATCTAGGTTGGTCATAACTTTTCTTCCAAGGAGTAAGCATCTTTTAATTTCATGGCTGCAATCACCATCTGCAGTGATTTTGGAGCCCAAAAAATAAAGTCTGGCACTGTTTCCACTGTTTCCCCATCTATTTCCCATGAAGTGATGGGACCAGATGCCATGATCTTAGTTTTCTGAATGTTGAACTTTAAGCCAACTTTTTCACTCTCCTCTTTCACTTTCATCAAGAGGCTTTTTAGTTCCTCTTCACTTTCTGCCATAAGGGTGGTGTCATCTGCATATCTGAGGTTATTGATATTTCTCCCAGCAATCTTGATTCCACCTTGTGCTTCTTCCAGCCCAGCGTTTCTCATGATGTACTCTGCATATAAGTTAGATAAGCAGGGTGACATTATGTAGCCTTGACATACTCCTTTTTCTATTTGGAACCAGTTTGTTGGTCCATGTCCAGTTAATAGAGCTAAAAAAAAAAAGCAGTATCAGTTCAGTTCAGTCACTCAGTTGTGTCCGACTCTTTGCAATCACATGGACTGTAGCACACCAGGATTCCCTGTCTATCACCAACTCCTGGATCTTAGTCAAACTCACGTCCACTGAGTTGGTGGTTGGTGATGCCATCCAACCATCTCATCCTCTGTCATCCCCTTCTCCTCCCACCTTCAATCATTCCCAGTAACACGGTGTTTTCAAATGAGTCAGTTCTTTGCATCAGGTGGCCAAAGTACAGGAGTTTCAGCTTCAGCATCAGTCCTTCCAATGAATATTCAGAACTGATTTCCTTTAAGATGAATTGGTTGGATCTCCTTGCTGCGTAAGGGACGCTCGAGTCTTCTCTATCACCACAGTTCAAAAACATCAATTCTAACTGTCCAGTTCTAACTGCTGTTTCTTGACCTGCATACATATTTCTCAGGAGGCAGATCAGGTGGTCTGATATTCCCATCTCTTGAAGAATTTTCCACAGTTTGTTGTGATCTACACAGTCAAAGGCTTTGGCAGAGTCAATAAAGTGGAAGTAGGTGTTTTTCTGGAACTCTCACGCTTTTTTGATGATCCAACTAATGTTGGCAATTTGATCTCTGGTTCCTCTGCCTTTTCTAAATCCAGCTTGAACATATTGCCAATGCCTGTTGAAGCCTGGCTTGGAGAATTTTGAGCATTACTTTGCTGGCTTGTGAGATGAGTGCAGATGTACAGTAGTTGAGCATTCTTTGGCATTGCCTTTCTTTGGGACTGGAGTGAAAACTGACCCTTTCTAGTCCTGTGGCCACTGTTGAGCTTTCCAAATTTGCTGGCATATTGAGTGCAGCACTTTCACAGCATCATCTTTCAGGATTTGAAAAAGCTCAACTGGGGTTCCATCACCTCCACTAGCTTGGTTCCTAGTGATGCTTCCTAAGGCCCACTTGACTTCATATTTCAGGATTTCTGGCTCTAGGTGAGTGATCACACCATTGTGATTATCTGGATCATGAAGATCTTTTTTGTATAGTTCTTCTGTGTATTCTTGCCACCTCTTCTTAATATCTTTAGCTTCTGTTAGGTGCATACCATTTCTGTCCTTTATTTGCGGTTGCATCTGTCATTGTATCTGGAGCCTCAGTGGCTGTGAAGATGGCGTCTACCAGCCATTTTCATGCTTTTCCAAGAGTCATATGTCCAAACCATCCAGATGTGATCCTAGTGGAGGACTACAGAGCTGCTGATATGATCTGTCCTGAAAGTGGCCTGGTTGTAGTCCACCCAAGATGAATGGGTCATGGTGGAGAGTTTGTTAAAACGTGGTCCACTGGAGAAGGGAATGGCAAATCACTTCAGTATTCTTGCCTTGAGAATCCCATGAACAGTATGAAAAGGCAAAAACATAGGACAATGAAAGATGAACTCCCCAGGTCGGTAGGTACCCAATATGCTATTGGAGATCAGTGGAGAAATAACTCCAGAAAGAATGAAGAGATGGAGCCAAAGCAAAAACAACACCCAGTTGTGGATGTGACTGGTGATGGAAGTAAAGTCCCATGCTATAAAGAGCAACACTGCATAGGAACCTGGAATGTTAGGTCCATGAATCTAGGCAAATTGGAAGTGTTCAAACAGGAGATGGCAAGAGTGAATATCGACATTTTGGGAATCAGCCAACTAAAATGGACTGAAATGGGTGAATTTAACTCAGAAGACCATTATATCTACTACTGTGGGCTAGAATCCCTTAGAAGAAATGGAGTAGCCATCATGGTCAATAAAAGAGTCCCAAATGCAGTACTTGGATGCAATCTCAAAAATGACAGAATGATCTCTGTTCATTTCCAAGGAAAACCATTCAATATCACGGTAATCCAAGTCTATGCCCAGACCAGTAATGCTGAAGAAACTGAATTTGAATGGTTCTATGAAGACCTAAAAGACCTTCTAGAACTAACACCCAAAAAAGATGTCCTTTTCATTATAGGGGACTGGAATGCAAAAGTAGGAAGTCAAGAGTTACCTGGAGTAACAGGCAAATTTGACCTTGGAGTACAGAATGAGGCAGGGCAAAGGCTAATAGAATTTTGCCAAGAGAACACACTGGTCATAGTGCATTCCAAACACCCTCTTCCAACAACACAAAAGAAGACTACACAGGGCATCACCAGACGGTCAATACCAAAATCAGATTGATTATATTCTTTGTGGTCAAAGATGGAGAAACTCTATACAGTCAGCAAAAAAAGACCAGGATCTGACTGTGGCTCAGATCATGAACTCCTTATTGCCAAATTCAGACTTAAACAGAAGAAAGTGGGGAAAACCACTAGAGCATTCAGGTATGACCTAAATCAAATCCCTTATAAGTGGAAGTGACAAATAGACTCAAGGAATTAGATCTGATAGACAGAGTGTCTGAAGAACTATGGATGGAAGTTCGTGACATTGCACAGGAGACAGGGATCAAGACTATCCCCAAGAAAAAGAAATGCAAAAATGCAAAATGTTGTCTGAGAAGGCCTTACAAACAGCTGTGAAAAGAAGAGAAATGAAAGGCAGAGGAGAAAGGGAAAGATATACCCATTTAAATGCAGAGTTCCAAAGAATAGCAAGGAGAGATAAGAAAGCCTTCCTCAGTATCAATGCAAAGAAATAGAGGAAAAAAATAGAGTGGGAAAGGATAGAGATCTCTTCAAGAAAAAAGCAGTATAATATGAAGGTTTATTTTAAAGGAAAGGATATGGAAGATAGCTTTAAGGGATTCACATTTGGTAACTTTGGGGTAGGTTGTATACCAAAATATATGGAGTAATTTATAACCAATTTAATAACATAAGAATTCATGAGATGTAAAAATAAAAAGGAAAGAATAAATAGCTTCCCTCTAGTAAAATGGCAATAAATGTAGAAGGAGTGGTTAAGTTAAAAATCAGCCAATCAGAGATGCTAAAATTAATGGGCAGAAAAGATTAGGACATTTTCATAGTCTGAAACTCTCTCTCCACGATTACTTATGAATGACAAAGGAATGAACAGTTACTCTAAAGTGAAGAAACCTACAGATACCACCTTAACCAAGAGTCCAAAACTAACATCATTTCTCCTTATATCATGCATGGAAAGTGACACATCACTTGTGATATTTCCACCAAAATGCACAGCCTAAATCTTCTCATGAAGAAAGACCAGACAAAGTTACATTAAGGGGCTTTCTCTAAAATAAATGCCCTCTTCATGGAAATAAAAACAAAAATAAACAAATGGGACCTAATTAAACTTAAAGGCTTTTGCACAATGAAGGAAACTAAGCAAGGTGAAGAGACAGCCTTCAGAATGGAGGGAAATAATAGCAAATGAAGCAACTGACAAAGAATTAATCTCAAAAATATACAAGCAACTCATGCAGCTCAATTCCAGAAAAATAAATGACCCAATCAAAAGATGAACCAAAGAACTAAACAGACATTTCTCCAAAGAAGACATACAGATGGCTAACAAACACATGAAAAGGTGCTCAACATCATTCATTATCAGAGAAATGCAAATCAAAACCACAATGAGATACCATCTCACGCTGATCAGAATGGTTGCTATCAAAAAGTCTACAAAAAATAAATGGTGGAGAGGGTGCAGAGAAAAGGGAACCCTCTTACACTGTTGGGGGAATGCACCTAGTACAACCACTATGGAGAACAGTGTGGAGATTCCTTAAAAAACTGGAAATAGAACTCCCAGATGACCCAGCAATCCCACTGCTGGGCATATACACCGAGGAAACCAGAATTGAAAGAGACACGTGTACCCCAATGTTCATTGCAGCACTGTTTATAATAGCCAGGACATGGAAGCAACCTAGATGTCCAGCAGCAGACGAATGAATAAGAAAGCTGTGGTACAAATACGCAATGGAATATTACTCAATCATTAAAGAGAATGCATTTGAATCAGTTCTCATGAGGTGGATGAAACTGAAGCCTATTATACAGAGTGAAGCAAGTCAGAAAGAAAAACAGCAGTACAGTATATTAACACATATATATGGAATTTAGAAAGATGGTAGTGATGACCCTCTATGAAGAAATGAAGTGAAGTGAAGTCGCTCAACTGTGTCCGACTCTTTGCGACCCCATGCACTGCAGCCCACCAGGCTCCCCCGTCCCTGGGATTCTCCAGGCAAGAACACTGGAGTGGGTTGCCATTTCCTTCTCCAATGCATGAAAGTGGAAAGCGCAAGTGAAGTTGCTCAGTTGTGTCCGGCTCTTAGCGACCCCATGGACTGCAGCCCACCAGACTCCTCAGTCCATGGGATTTTCCAGGCAAGAGTACCGGAGTGGGGTGCCATTGCCTTCTCCGATGACCCTCTATACCAGACAGCAAAAGAAACACAGATATAAAGAACAGACTTTTGTACTCTGTGGGAGAAGGCGAGGGTGGGATGATTTAAGAGAATAGCATTGAAACATGTATATTACCATATGTGAAACAGATCACCAGCCCAGGTTGGATGCACGAGACAGGTGCCCAGGGCTGGTGCACTGGGATGACCCTGAGGGATGGGATGGGGAGGGAGGTGGGAAGGGTGTTCAGGATGGGGAACACATGTACACCCATGGCTGATTCATGTCAATGTATGGCAGAAACCACTACAGTATTGTAAAGTAATTAGCCTCCAATTAAAATAAATAAATTAATTTTTTAAAAAAGAGTAAATAACAACAACAAAAATAACAGTCCTTTTCAAAACATTAAGTTCACAAAAGAATTCTTCCAGACTAAAAATCCTAAAAAGATGTGATAACTAAAGTAATGCTGTAAAGGACATTATTGAGGCATAAGTAAGTTTGAATATGAACTGTGGTTTCAACAATAATGTGTGTGCGTGTGCTAAGTCACATCAGTTGTGTCTGACTCTTTGCGACCCTATGGGCTGTAGCCCACCAGGCTCTGCTATCCATAGTATTGATTCTCTAAGCAAGAATACTGGAGTGGGTTGCTGTGCCAACAGTAGTGTATAAATGTCTAATTTCCTAATTTTGACAACCATACTATGGTTAAGTAAGAAAATATCCTTGTTCTCAGTAAATACACATGGAAGTATTTAGGGAAAAGTAGGCATATTTTCAGCTTATTCCCAAATGGCTCAGAAAAAAAATAGTGTGATGTAGAATAGTGATAACAGTACATATTATATATATAATATACCCATATAAAGTAGTATAGCAAGCAGGCAAAATGCAAACAATTGGTGAATTTGGGTAATGGGCATATAGGTAAGTCCTCCTACTCATTCGATTTTTATATACAAGTTTGAAATTATATTAAAATAAAATTTTTCCAAAGTGTTGATTTTAAAATAACCTATACATAAACTAATAAAAATAATAGAAAGTAAATGCAAATGAACAAATTTAAGAATGAGAAAGTAATGCAAATAAACAAATAGAAAGTAAATGCAAATAAACAAATTTAAGAATGAGAAAGCAGATATCTGCATAGTCCAGGGGATACTAAAGGGTAAAAGGAAAATACTAGCACAACACTACCAATAAATTTGAAAATAATTCTCTGGAAATTATAGATTGACTACTAAGTAGCAATAAGAATTATGCTGTTGAAGAATACTAAATGGAATGAAAAAAGTTCATGTACATAAAAATTTAAAATATGGAACAGTTTGCAAATAGACTCTAGTATTACAAAAACAGATATAAAATCAGAATTAGAATAATACATATATAAACAGTCTGATAAAAGAAATGATCTTTATATAAATGGGTTATGGATATTTTCTTTCTGGGGACTTTTCTGCATTTTCTAAACATTAGGCAACATGTGTTACTTTTTAAATATCTATTAAAGAAACCCCCAGATTTTTATAAAATAGCTATGAAAACACACGTTAGAAAAACATGTGCAATGGCTCTGGAAACTAAGGATTAGAATTCATCATATATCAGAAACTTGGAAGGATTCATACTAATTACAAGCAGATGTTAAGGTTTAAACAAGTCTAATCATAGCCAATGAATGCTTGACCTTTTGCCCTGGAACAATGCAACGGGGAATGGATGCAGCCCCTTGACAGGAAGAGGGTCAACAACCGGAAATTGGCTGGACATCACCTTCTCATTGTGGATACATTCTGAGGGAGGAAATTCTTGTTCCCAGACTCCCCTCCTCATTAGCTCTATCTACATTCAGTTAGAATATCTAAGAGACCCTGAGAATATCTGAGTGGATATTTTGCCTCCAGAGTTCTCAGTCAGAGACCAGCAATCCCCAGAATCAGAAAAAAAAAAAAAGAGAATGATAGAAGAGAGAGTTGGGACACAGCACTACAAAAATTGTTTCATTTTGGCATGCCATTAGAGAGAATTAGAAGTTTAAATATGGTCGATTAAAATAGAACTATAGAGCTATATAATAGAATACATTACCAAGGGAAACATAATTTTTAAACAGCAATGCAAGAAGCCCCTAGGAAGGGAAACAAGGTTATAACAAAATATATAAAGGAGTATATAAAATAGGTTAGATAAAATCGAAGTGAACAATTGATTTGGTTAAATTCCCTCATAAAAAGACAAACTTTAGACTGGTTTAACAAAATCTAGCCATAAACTGCAAGAAACAAAGAATAAAAACAAAGGGATGGAGAAAGATACATTAGGCGAACACAAACTAAAAATCAGAGGATGATATTACTAATAACAGATGTAGTAGAATTTAAAAGTATTCTACAAAAGAGGAATATTTATGATGATAAAAATACAGCAAAATTGATATGAATATCACTGATATTTATCAAATAACTAAGAATGCTCTTCATTTGAACAGAACATACATATATATGTATATGATATTTTGTAACTTTATCACTATATGTGTTTGTTATTTTATTTCACTCAAAAAACTGTAAAACATTTCCTGTTATTATGGATCTATACCAAGAAAATCAAAGAGGCTCAACTTTGTAAACTATGACAGCTAGTTTGAGAATTTAATAAACAGCTAACAAAAAACATATAAAAATTAATAGTTTTTATGATATAAATCACCAGGTAGAAATCAAAATGGAAAAGTTTCCTGCATCCATAATAAATTATATGATATGCAGGAATGAATTTAACAAAAAGAATGGGATTTTGTAAAAAGAACTTTGAAAATTATTAAGTACTATAAACCAAATCTTATTAAATAGAAAGACATCATTTTCCAGGATGAGAAGTCTTCATATCCATCCTCCTCAGAATTATATATAAATCGAATACAATTCCAATCAGAATTCCAAAGATATTTAATCTTGATACAACAAAATAATTCTCAAGTTCATGTAAAGGGATAAATACATGAAACTTGCCAAAAAGTTTGTGGAAAAAAATAATATTGAAGTAGTTGTGCTGTTAAATATAAAAACTTTCTTGAATCTGAATAGATACTGGTATAGAAAGAGACAGATCAAAGGGTCTATATATTTTCCCATGTATATGTTAAATCTTAAAGGGTAGGGGTAGAGATAGGTAGCATTAGAAGTTAGTCAAGGGGAGAAAAGTTAGTGGGGAAAAGAATATATTATTCAATAATTATGTCAGGGCAACTGGTTCAACATTTAGAAGAAAAGGTTTTATTTCCCTGATCTCTCAGATGGGAAGTGTTAATTACAGATGGAATCAAGTTTTAAATGTTAAAAATTAAACTATAGAAATATTAGAAGCAAATGTAACAGAATAATTGTATAATATTGAAGAGGATGAAGTAACTAATAAGCAATACAGGAACCCACAGAATATAAATAAACAAAAAGAACTGCTGATATAAAAATTAAATCATCTATCAATAAAACACTATAAACAAAGCCATAGAATGGATGAAATATATATAAAAATATTTTCAAAATGAGAAAATGAGCAAAAATGAACAGGCAGGGTTGAGCTTATTGAATGTATAGATTCATGTCTTTTTAAATTGAGAAATTTTTCGCCACTTTGCTTGAAATATTGAGTATCCTTCAACTATTCCACTTCTTTCTCCCCTCTTCTTCTGGGCTTTCCATTATGCATTTGTTCACATGCTTGACAGTACGCGACAATTCCTTAAGCTCTGTTTGTTTTCCTTCATCCTTTTATTTTCTTTCTACTCAGACTGCATAATTTCATTTGACTTATTTTTTAATTATCTGATGCTTTCTTTTGCCTTCTCAAATCTGGTAGTGAATCCATCTAGAATTTTTAATTTCAGTTTTAACATAATAGTACAGGCAAGAGGAAGTTAAAGCAGCAAACCCAGCACTGTGCTTAGAGAATACCCAATACCCACTTTTACCTACTTCTGGTTTTTGGATTACTTTTCTATCACGTTGATGGAGATAATACGTTATCTTTATTGCAGGGGTGGCTGGTATTTCAGAGTGTGACCTTGGTAGAGTAAGACAAAATGGCATTTTCACCCAGAGGTTTTGACTCTGCAATTCAGGATCAGTGGTTGTGCTTTCAGCCATGTCTGAGTCTTTTCAACCCCATGGACTGTACAGGCTCCTCTGTCCATGGGATTCTCCAGGCAGGATTACTGGAGTGGGTTGCCATGCCCTCCTCCGGGGTATCTTCCCAACCCAGGGATCAAACCCGCACCTCCTGCAGCTCCTGCTTTACCGGTGGATTCCTTAACCACTGAGCCACCTGGGAAGCCCTTGGGATCAAGTCGCATCCTTCTTATCTTGGCTCTAGGTATGATGGATGGTGCTTAGAAACTTTTATAACTAGAAGCCAAAATTTCTCAAATGGGAAAATTCTGAATGGAAGATGTGGAAATAAATAAGACAACCCAAGTGAGAATAACAGAGGTTATTTATTCAGAGTTTGCTATAGTAAGGCCGTCTCCATCACTTGACAGAGACTCAGAGGCAGCCAGGGGAATGCAAAAGCTTTATGGAGGAAATGAAGGGCTAACTAGAAATGGGGCATCCTATGTAATTAGTTCAGTATAGACTACCTAGCTTTCTCTGGTTCCTCCCAAGTTGGAAGTTAGGGCAAAAATTAGGAAAGCTGGTAGTCAATGGCCAAGTTTTGATGCTCTGGGCCAACGGCAGCAGAAGTTGTGGGTCAGAATTGGATTGCACACAGGATCTGGCCAGCATCCATCTGTATGTCTCTCAGTCCCCCTTCCCTCACACTTTGCTCACTCTATCACTTATGAGAGGCTAACCTGTTCAGGGAAGGCTAGAGACCCAGATCTTCACCAGTTGGAGATTTTTCAGCTATCTCCATAGTCATGAACTGCAAACTCTTCAATTCATAAAGAAGTGCTAGAAACTCAAAAAAATTTGGCAGCCAAGTGTCTGCAACATCCAGTTAACTTAGGAATTTTCTCAACTGTCGTTTTAAAAAGACTGTAGGCTAAATTTGGATACTGTTAGTTTACTCGGAGAGTATTTTTTCCTCTTCTTAATTAGGTCATGCCCTAAATAACGAGTAATATTTTGGAAAAACTGTAATGTCTTTAGAAACTTGATGTCTTTTTTCTGCTGTGACTGTAAATGGCATCTTTTTTTCACAGACTTCCTTGTTCCCTGAACAAAGGATGCGTCCTCTATATGTTGCGTCAGAACTGAATCATAGGGGAAGTTTAGATCTTTTAAATCTTGACTGAAAAAAAAAAAATAAATAAATCTTGACTGAGAACCTGTTCCTATATTTTCATCTTTTTTTCTGTTTGTATAAGTCAATTAGGGTCCATACAATTTTTATTGGAAATGTTTCAGGTATGGCTTTTAGAATACTTTGGTCTCCTTTTTGAGCTTCTTTCTGACCCTCAGGTTGACTGTCGGAAGAGAGATCTTGGGAACACCCCTGATCATCCAGTGGCTAGGACTTCATGCTCCCAATGCAGGGGGCCTAGGGTTCAATCCCTGGTCAGGGAACTGGATACCACGTGCTGCAGCTAAAACCTGGTACAGTCAAATACATTCTTTTTTGAAAAGCAGAAGGACATTTTATTCTTTTCTGAGTTGGTTCCTTTCTGAGTTGATTCAATCAACTTTTCCCACCTAGGGTTTAGGTCTGAAGTTCTGACTACCATATGTACAAGTTGATAGAGGCCAAATAACCCTGGGTCATATGCATCTGAAATAATTCTATATTCATCTATGAATAGTTGTTGGTCTTGTCTGTGTTGGGGAAATCCTTAATTACAGCTTTTAATTCACCTTGGTTCAAAGGTTTAAATTCTATAGTTGTCTGCATTGCCAGGCTCATGGGAGGCATGGATCTTTAGAAACAAGTGCTATTTTAGAGTCTTTGGGGAGTCATCATTAGGAGAAAGAGGATCTGGACCAGGGGAAGAAGAAAATAGATCAGAGTTTAAGGGAAGGGATACAAGGAGGCAACTGAAGACGCTACCAGGGAAATAAGACTAGTCTGTTTTTGCTTAAGTTCATTAAGTTGCTCACTGTTTTTGGTCAGACTCTTTTAGTGAAGGAAATTTTGATTTAGGATTTCATTTAGAGGTTTCTGCATACCAATCAAAAAACTGTTGCCCATCAGGCCCCCCAGAATCTTATTTTCTTTCTTTTCTAAGGCACTTCTTGAGTCAACAATTTCATTCAAGTCAAATATTCTCCAGAGTGCCCCTGAAGGCCCAGATCATCCTTGGTGAAGTTGTCATTTAGTAAGAAAGGCCCAGGAAAAAGGATGGTAATAGGAGTGTACAGAGGAAGATTCTTTCCAAGGATAGGATTTAGGCTTAGATGATGCCATGAAAGCTATTAATATGATGCCTCTGCTCCTCGTATGTTGGGCTCTTAATCAGAAGGCTGCCTGGCTACCTTCAAATGTAGACCCAATAATCTTCACACCTCCCCTCAAACTCTTCACCCCACAGGCAGAATTCCACAGTGAACAGTCAGACTAGATCAAAGCCAAGCTCTCAAGATAAAAAGTCAGGATGGGAGAAAACACTCATCAGGTTTCTGGTGACTCTTAGCAGAATTTGTTCATATGGATGCCTGTTGGGTAAGAAGAACAAATACATGGGTCTGTGAAGTAACCGAACAGACTTATGGAGCCTGGTAGTAGGAGTGTTAGTTACTCCATAGTGCCTGACTCTTTGTGACCCCATGGACTGTAGCCCGCCAGGCTCCTCTGTCCATGGAATTCTGCAGGCAAGAATACTGGAGTGGGTTGCCATTCCCTTCTCCATGGGATCTCCCCAACTGAGGGATTGAACCCAGGTCTCCTGCACTGCAGGTGGATTCTTTTCCATCTGAGCTACAGAGAAGCCCAAAAGAGGGTATGTTTGAGTGGGACCCTGACGGACACCTAGCCTGTATTTTCAACTGGGACTCTCTTTCTTATAACAAACAACACTTTCAGACAGTACAACACAAAACAGAAGTGCACAACACTACAAAAAAAGGTGAAGAGGAATGACCTGATCCTGTCAAGGACTCCAAACAAATGAGAGCCGGTAACAAAGCCTGCCTAGTAATCTGAGGATAAATAGCAGAGGAAGTCTGCAGAGTGCGGTGTTCAGACCCAGTGCTGACTCCTCACCCAGTTTTGACCCACTATTCTGGCGTGCCCTCCATAGGCCACGAGCAGCAAGACACCTGGGGCACCCTCGGGGGTTGTGGGGGGGTCTCTTATGTCTGGTTGAAGTCTGGGGTCTGCGGCCACATACAGAGCACAGAGTGTCTGCGTGGGGCTTCCACCAGAACTGTGGAAAAGAGTGAGTACCACCAGAATTAGAATTTTAGAAGGTGCTGTGGTCAGAGCTTGCTACCAGTCGGGGCACTCAAACCCAATCACTTGCTTTTAGCAGTGACCCAGAGACAGGAAAGGAGGCTTGATGAGGGGAGGAGGGGAGGATAAGCCTCTGGGGGGAGCCAGAAGTGGGCTGAGGAGAGGTTGGTCCTCCTCCATGACTGATTTGGGAATATAAATATATACAAATATATATTGGGCCTCTGGTGGCTCAGACAGTAAAGAATCCGCCCGCAATGCAGGAGACTCTGGTTCAATCCCTGGGTTAAGAAGATCCCCTGGAGAAGGGAATGGCAACCCACTCCAGTATTCTTGCCTGGGAGATCCCATGGACAGAGGAGCCTGGTGGGCTACAGTCCACGGGGTGGCGAGGAGTCAGACACAACTGAGTGACTCACACACATACTTTGCTTTCTCTGGTTGGTCCTGCGCAACAAGCTGGGTCCCCCAGTGAGAGGAAGCTGGCAGTTGCTGGCCCAGCTGTGATTCTTCAGGCTGATTGCTGTCCAGGCCTGGGGCGAAGCGGTACGTGATACACGTTCTGGTCTTATCTCCCAGTATTTTCAGGCTCTCCTTGAGGGCAGTGACTTTTCGTTTTTCTAATCTGCAAAGTCTTCATCAAACTGACAGTTGGACCAAGTTCTGTGTTCAGTGAGAGGTATAATTTTGGACGGATTCCTCCAGTCCCTGCTTGACATCTTCCATCTGATGGTTGGTCTGAGGATTCCTTTGAAGGCAGCTTCATTTTTACAGCCTACTTGGAGTCCCCATTTCCTTTCCTCTTTTCCTGCTGTGTGACTCAAGGCCTTGAAGTGACATATGGCTGCAGCATGTCACCCTGAGCTTACCTGTCTGTAAGTGTTCCGTGTTCCAAAAGGGCTGTTAGAAACTCTTTGAAATCCAAGGCTTTTTCTTTTGTTATTCATTTAAATTGTCAGTAACACTAACACGATCATCTACACACAGAGGGTGATCAATACATGATTCTGACTCATTTAAAACTGTGCCTCTGATTCACCAAAGCCCAGAGCTCTTTTAGAGAGAAACTGGCTCATTAAAATAGTATCACACCAGGCCATCCTTAATACCTTCCCCCCAAATTATTCAATGTACATATTACTGAGTGGGGTGCTTTGCAGATTGCTTAAAAAGAAAGGAAAATCTATTCTTTGATTGTGAGAAAAATCTTTGGGAACCAGAGACAGAGACAGTTTCAAACTGCTTTTGCACCTGAGCAGAATTATAAGTTACTTTGTCCCTGTGAGGAAGAGAGAATTAAGCCTTGCTCATTATCAAGGCTTCTGGTAGTCATAGCCCTACAGGTTCAGGCCGACCCTAGAACTCACAAATTGCCAGCTGGTGAGGCAATTAATGAATAAAGAACTGAGGAAAGGCTCTGAGGTTAAAAATTATCAAGAAGAGTTTGATATAATTTAAATAGTAAAACAGTCTGCACGTCCATTTTTAGCTGTGGTTCTCTGCAGTCACTGAGTTTAATTCTATTTCTGTTCTCCCAGATACCTGGCTTGCTCACACATCAGTGGCAGTTCACAACTACTTGTTAGCTGCTACAACCCAGCTCTCATTCCCTTCTTTACATTCCGTGTTATTGTCTGTGTGAAAGTGAGGTGTTTTTTTTTTTTTCATTAAATTGCCCTCAAAGACAGCTTTTATGTGTAGAAAAGGCCATTTAGAAGTTTATTTAGGTTACTTTTTAAATGAATATTTTATTTACTTGGTTCTTTCCTAAGCTTTTAATGTACCTTTATAGTTTTTGAATTCTTTCTAAAAGTCTAGAAAATTTTTACAGTTGCTTTTAAACTGGATTTTAGAACCTTATTAAATTCCCTTAAACATCTCAGTTTATTACATTGCCTTTTACGTTTAGCATTTTACATTAGAATGTTCAGTTTTCTTTTTGGCAGAACAATTGCCTAGCTTAAATACAGCCTTCCTGTCTACTTAACTCTTCTTAATCTCACTCAGTTATCTTAAATTTTTAAAGAATGTACATAAATTTAGTAAGAATTGAATTTAATACCACAAACCTAAATCAATTACACAAGTACACTTTAGCAAATGGAATTATGAGGGTATTAATACAAATAAAAAAGAAAATATAGAGGCAAATAGGACTTCCTTGGTGGCTCAGTCGGTAAGGAATCTGCCTTCAATGCAGGAGACCTGGGTTCAGTCTCTGGGTTGGGAAGATCCCCTGGAGACGGAAATGGCAACCCACTCCAGTATTCTTGCCTGGGAAATCCCATGGACGGAGGAGCCTGGAAGGCTCACAAGTACACGGAGTCATAAGAGTCAGACACAACTTAGTGACTAAACCATCACAGTGGCAAATATGCAAGATTCCTTAGTACAAAATATTGACACTATGGATTTTATTATCTTAAGATTTTTATACATACTCCTGATTCTTCCTGGGCAAAAAGATGCTTAACCACTAAAGATATAATATGTCATACCAAGAATATTTAGAGATGATTTCTGAGTAAGGTGAGCATCTAGAATGATTCTCTGTCCCCACCCCCCCTTTTTTCTCTTTTTGTAAAAAAAAAAAAAAAAAAAATGCATAGCATGAAGTTTACCATCTTTACCATTTGTATCATAAGTTTACATTTCAGTAATGTTGAGTATATTCATTTTGTTGGGCAACCAATCTCCAGAACTTTTTCATTTGGAAAAAACTGAAACTCTATATCCATTAAAAAAAAACACAATTCCCCATTTCTCCTTTCCCTGCAGACCCTGGCAACCACCCTTCTACTTTTTCTTTCCATGAATTTGGCCACTCAAGATACCTCATATATGGAGCATCTTACAGTGTTTGTCTCTTTGTGTTTAGCTTATCTCACTGAGCCTAATACTCTCCGATTCATCCTTTCGGTAGTATATCAGAGTTTTCTTCCTATTTAAGCAAAATTCTAGAATGATCTTTAAAAGATATTTGTTTGGCTGTGCCAGGTCTTAGTTGCAGCATATGAGATTACTAGTCGTGGCATGCAAACTCTTAGTGTGGCATGTGGGATCTTGTTCCCCGACCAGGGATCGAACCAAGGCTCCCTGCATTGGGAGAGTGGAGTCTTAGCCACTGGGCCACCAAGGAAGTCCCTAGAATGATTCTTAGTGACAATGGTGTGGGGGCTCAAACTAAGTCTTAGTTATAATTACTGTACCTTTCAAAAGGGGATGGAGAAGTTTCACATAGATTACGAATTTAAGCCTCAAATAAGTCACCGGTTTTTAAGTATAGGCATAAATCGCTGATTTTTCCTAAGGTTTTCCCACTAGGATGCCTCTTGGATTTTAATGCCCCTAACTTCATAAAACATATTTATTTCTCAAAACAATATTTTAGGCTGGTGTTTATATGGGATCGAATGTATATTTTTATGCCCAAAGCTCAATGCAATATTTTTTAAATCAAAATGATGAGAGGGAAAAGTTTTGACTCGTGATCCAAATACAATTGACAGAACGACAGAATCGGAGTAGAAGCCTTGACAAGCATAACATAATGTAAATAAAAAATCTTTTTTATTGTGACTCTTATGATGCCCACAGTGTAAAAAAAAAGGTGTAGTAGCATTATTGCACACGACACATTTAATTATAATAATTTTGCATCCTGATGTTAGAGCCTGTTACTCATATGCAACTGTTTTCTGTATTTTAAGATACTGGTTGGAGGCACTGAGTTGATGGTTAACATATTAAACGTGTTCCTGTTTAAAATAATTGGACATAGGCTTCTGGTAACAATTTTGTGTGTAAGTGATGATTGTCAGGAACAGTTTACTGACATTAATCAGAAGATGCCTACTCTTGTCCTCCAAAAGGAGTGTGGGGCCCGCACTGATTGTTGCCTGTTGCTTGATCATATTATTTGGCTTTTCACTTCTTTGTGTCCTGACATACTTAAATAGCTTCCTGTTTATCTTAAAAAAACCTTGGACATGACCTTATCTTACATTCTTTTCATATTCTTTCTATCTTCTAGGGCTCAAATTGTTATACATGTTAGAAAATGTCTAATTACCCTCCAGGCATCCCCATAGCTTTTTTAGTTTTTGCACTTTTGACTTTTAAAATCTTCCTCTTGACACTTGGACACACAATGCGGTCATTTTCCTTTTGTATCTGTATTGTCTATTTCTGTCTCCCTCTTAATCTGACTCGAATTAAAAAGCTCTTTTAGATGGTTTCTAGAAATGTTTCTAATATTTAGCAATATTAGAATTTAGGTTTTAATTCTCTGTTTTAGTAAATCCAAGAAGTAACATATGTATCTCAGGCTACTTCACCTCATTACAATGGATGAAAACATTTTTACTGTTATCCACAACTATGAAGCAGTTGTATTACAAACTGGCCAGTGGTCGTATTACAATGACCAGATTCTGTCATTTGTAAACTTATTTTTTATTTTACTGGTCATGTTAGAATGAAAATGTCTAACTTGTTTGCTTTACAAAAGGGCCATAAGGTCAAACTGTTAATTTTTTTCAACCTAGATTTTTACGGAAATAATTGCAAAATATTAAAGTCAGAAAAAATTGTTACTATCCTTAGAAGTTTGATGAATGCTTGCTAGCTATAATTGGGAGCAGATTAAGGAAGGAGAGCCCAGTGTGCCCAGGAAGCTGGAAAGAATCTGAGATCTAAACACTGTCAAAACTTCTAACTTATTAACAACTGGGCTTCCCAGGTGGCACTGGTGGTAAAGAACCAGCCTGTCAGTGCAGGAGACGCAGGAGATCCGGGTTGGGACAATCCCATGGAGAAAGGAATGGCTACCCACTCCAATATTCTCCAGTTGCAAAGAGTTCGACATGACCAAAGCAACTTAGCACGCATGCATGCTATTAACAACTAGTAACTTACATGCAAGAAAAGGGAAAAAAGAAACATTACCAGATCAATGAAAGGATAATACCACTCTAAAGAAAGGGTATATTTTGAGAAAAGAGAAGAAAATTATTCCTATGAAAGATATTTACTAATTTTTATAAGGGAAATCATCTGAAAGCAATGATACTTTCCACGTATGCCACTAGGCAAGCCATAGTAGGGGTCATAGAACAGAAGGGTTCTGAGAACTCAGACCACCTATGCCATCATGACGCAACCATTTGTTCTAGAAAACTCTGGCCCATGGCGTGTGTACATGTTCAGTCACTAAGTCATGTCTGACTCTTTATGACTCTAGCCTGCCAGGCTTCTCTGTCCATGAAAATTTCCAAGCAAGAATACTAGAGTGGGTAGCCATTTCCTACCCCAGGGGAGCTTCCTGACCCAGGGATCAAACCCATATCTTACATCTCCTGCGTTGGCAGGCAGGTTCTTTACCACTGTTCCATCTGGGAAGCTCATGCCCCAAGGAGATAAGACTGTAAATCAGTAAATTTTACTATTTGTTCTGTGAATTTCTGCAAACCAATTTTGTTCAGGTATATACTTTGCTCATTTGGATAAACAGTTCTCCTATTGAGATAGTACTAGCTAACTGGTTTGGGCAAAGAGCTTCCTTATCCTTCAGCAGTTTAGTCATCAAAACACCTTGCTATGTCCACCAATTCCAAATTATTGTTTCAAAACTATCACAAAAATAAACTGCTATGAAAGACTTCCCTGACAGCTCAGTTGGTAAAGAATTTGCCTTCAATGCAGGAGACCCCGGTTCAATTCCTGGGTCAGGAAGATCCGCTGGAGAAGGGATAGGCTACCCACTCCAGTATTCATGGGCTACCTTTGTGGCTCAGCTGGTAAAGAATTCACTGGCAATGTGAATTCGATCCCTGGGTTGGGAAGATCCCCTGGAGAAAGGAAAGGCTGCCCACTCCAGTATTCTGGCCTAGAGAATTCCATGGACTGTACCCACGGGGACACAGAGTTGGATGTGACTTTCACTTTCTTTATTATGGAGAAGGAAATGGCAACCCACTCCAGTACTCTTGCCTGGAAAATCCCATGGATGGAGGAGCCTGGTAGGCTACAGTCCATGGGATCCTAAAGAGTCGGACACGACTGAGCAACTTCACATGAAAGACTTGCTCTAAACCTTGAAAGTCCAGCTTCTTAAACCCTGCAAATATTACTTCTTGAAATCTTCCTTCTCATATAAGATCATGGGGGTGCTCCCCATTGTGACAGCAACTCTAATAACCTTAGCGTCGCTTGATCAATAGGTTTCTCTGCTGTTCTTTTGGTGAATTGACACTGAGAGCCCCAGAGACACAAGAAGATCTGATCAAGACAGGCTGGCTGACACAGCCCAAGATCCTCAGCTCTGAAACCACATGGACCCTTGAGGCTTCTTGAACATCCTGTTCAGGGATCTCTTCCTCTGCAGTGGTCAAATAGGTCCTGCATTGGTGCTCAGGTCCAGTAGGTTTATGTGAAACTCTCTTAAGTCAAGTTTATTTTGTTTCCTGAGAACAAGAGAATTCCTCCTGGGAATCCCTTGTCTGTCGGACCCAATTTGAAAACTCAACGCTTGGAGGGAAACCTAGCTTGTTATTCATCACACAGCATTAAGGTTCTTTTTATGTTCTTGTCACTTTTCTGTTGTGAGACCATCAGAGAAAACTTAGAGGGGGGAAGGATTAGCATAGGTTTAGTAGTTTGTCTCTCAATCCATCCCTGAATGCTGATAAGTTCAGAACACCTTATTAGACCCACATCCTTACAGGATCGTTTTTGCCTTGCGCCACCAATCCAAACCTCATAAAGCTGTTTCTCTGTCTGGCTTTTGTTTCATCACTTAATTTCACTTCTTTTGCTTGGAGATGGAAGTATGAAGGCTGTGAGGCTTGCTGACTGGCCAGGTTCTCACCAGGTGTTGTGGTTTTCATGAGGTCGTCTTTGACACTCTGAGGCACGCATAAACTGCCTTCATGCTTTCATTGATGTACATATGAATTTCTCTCACTAACCTATTTCACCAAGGATTTAGAATTACTCTGGCCATTTCAGGGAATTCCTGACATGAACAAGAGGCAAATGGGAAGAAAATCTTGGGAGGAGACTCTCTGACTTATGTGTCCAAATAAGAGGTAACTTAAAAAAAATAATTGAGTTATAATTGTTTTACAGTGTTACATTGGTTTTAAGTATACAACATAGTCATTTGATATGTTTATAGTTTATACTCCATTTAAGGTTATTATAAAATTTTGGCTGTATTCCCTGTGCACATCCTTATATCTTGTTTATTTCATACCTAGTAGTTTTTACCTCTTAATTTCTTTTCTTTATCTTGCCTCTCCCCCAGCCCTTTCCCCACTGGTAAACACTAGTTTGTTTATGGTATCTGTGAGTCTACTTAGGTTTTGTCATAGTCATTCATTTATTTTATTTTTTAGATTCTACATATAAGTGAAATATCAAAATAATTATGACTATCTAATAGAACTAGAACAAATGACGCTAAAATTTGTTTGCAACTGCAAAAGACCTCAAATAACCAAAGCAATCTTGAAGAAAAAGAGCAAAGCCAGAGTATCAATCTCCCTGACTTCAGACTATACTATAAAGCCATAGTAATCAAAACAGCATGGTACTGGCAAAAAACAAACAGATTAATGCAGCAGAATAGAAATCCCAGAAATAAATCCATGAACATATGGTCAATTAATTTATGACAAAGGAAGCAACAGTATACAATGGATAAAAGATGGTCTCTAAGTAGTTTGGGGAAGACTGGACAGCTACATGTAAAAGAGATCACTTTTTAACATAAGAGATCCACCCTCTTAAGTTTTCCCACTTTGGTGATTACTGAGTGTGTGTGTGCTAAGTCACTTCAGTTGTGTCCAACTCTTTGCAACTCCATGGACTGTAGCCCACCAGGCTCTTCTGTCCATGAGATTCTCCAGGCAAGAATACTGGAGTGGGTAGCCATGCCCTCCTCCAGGGGATCTTCTGAGTACCAGTTTTTTAATCATGAGGTTTTGCTAAAAACCCTAGTTATTATTCAGATAAAACTATAATGCTTTATTAATCTTGTGTGTATATCTGTAAAAATAGAGTTTCCTTCATCTGACCCCTTTCCCTTCCTTGCAGAGGTTAGATAATTAGCCTTTTATTGATAATTCTATATCTCTCTTAAGCTGACTTTCTTTTATTTCTTCTTTCCTTTTATTTTTCCCTTCCTTCTCTGTGGAAATTTGGAAGTTAATTTGTTCATGAACTTTGCTCAGTCATGATGTATAAAAATTCTATAATATCTAATGCAGATATAAAGTTTAAAGTTTCTAAAATATAATGGGGATGGAGGAAATATTATATTGTTTGTGCTTCTTTTGTATGTTTTTCCTTGCCAAGAGTGAAACTCAAAAGAAAAGTTAACTGTGATTTTAAGCAATGCATGCGGTTCCCAGCTAGAAAGAAAAACTCAACATTGAGACATTCTGGCAAAATTTCACAGTCTTTAAAATTTTTGAGATTATTACAGAGACTTACTTATATATAAAAAAACCAGGAAGATGTTTTTCTTAAAAAGATAATTCTTTGGACAAATTAGAGTAATTTAATTGTAGCTTAAAATCGACATAATGTCTTCTTGCTAATTTTATCAACATATACAATGTTTAGTGATAGATTTTAGTTAAATACAAGATGAGTTTAATTTTTCATGATCTAAATGTCTAAGATTTCCTACATCGGTTCCATGGATCCAGTAAGTTATCTTTGTTTCCACAAGTATTTTTAGGATTAAAAAAAAAATACTAAAGTATGTTTAAATGAAAATTAATCTTCTAAATTCTTATTATGTGGCCTAAAATGTTAACAGTGCCAAACTGAAGAAACCCTAGTTTAAACCAAAATTACAAATCCAGTCTGATTTGTCCAAAATTTCATCTTCATAATGTAGATTTTGGATTCTTATATAAAAATGCTTCTGAACTAAGTTGCTTTAGAAATGCATTTTTTAAAGACTAACCTATATAAAATATTAAAATTTAGTTTATTTAACTTCTAGAAATTCTGGGAACATTATATGTATGTAATAACTTATTAAGTTATATAAAACAATCAGAACAGAACTCTGCTTTTGTAAGACTTTGCAGTTTATTAATACCCTCTGGAGATAGAAAAATATTTGAAATCACCCTGAAGGAGCTAAAGACTTTTCTCAGTCACAGAAACCACAGAAGTTGTTTGCAGCTTTACTGCTCCAACCTCAGCTACGGGTAAATGTAAACACGGAGCACAAAAACTCCCCAGTTCTTTTTCCTTTCCAAAGGACACAGAAATATTTTCTTAGTTGATATGGGTTCACAAATAGTCGAAAAGGAAAACAAACCAGATTCTCTGTTATCTCTCACCTGACAAAGAACAGATCTCCATCACCCTCCCAGAGATCACTAAATGTCAGGACAGTTCAAAGAGATTATCAGAAATTCTTGCAATCAATCAGGAAACATTGATCAGCCACACACAAATCAAATTCATTTACACATCAGATGCTCAACTGACTATGCAAGCAAGATGACCTATTAGACCATTTGTCCCTGTGAAAAGCAACTTAGCCCAAACCCGCAGTTAGACAAAGCATAGACCAACTCACACACTTAACCAAGAAAGAAAACAACAATCAGGAGAGGGGAAAGAAAGGAAAAACCTGGAGAAACAGTGAGTCAACAAATGTTACGTTTCTACAGTTGATTGGGAATCCCTGCAGGGGTCAAGAAAAGACATGCCTCAGCTTAACGACACATTAAGTTCAGCTCTTGCACAATGCTGTTCTACTGAACCCGCAGGTTAGGCCACTAGGGTATTTCAGTGGATGATCTATCATCATGTTGAAGTACGTTTTTCAAATAAATGAAACATAGCTCTCTTATTAATACAGAATGAACCCATATTTTGCCTATTTTTTTAAAAGTGAAGAAACTATCAAGTACTGTGAAGGGTCGGAGATTTTACCCTAGTTAAAAGCTGAAAGGCTGCCTGCCAAGGATTCATGGTAGCCAGCCGAAGACACAAGATGTTTGGGTCAGAGGCAAGAAGAAATATATTACTCACAGCACAACAAGCTATACGAACATAAGCATATTTGCTGCCTGTTTTTCAAGCCACAATTTCCACACAGTGATATGAAGAAGGCCAGGTGACTCCTACACATGCAATGGGTGCCTTTTAGGAGAGAAACTCAGCTTAGGTAGTACATGCTACGCATGCCTGACTCCCATCCCACTCAGAGGGGGCACCTATCTCTATGTTCCAAGACTCTAAGCAAACCTGCACTTTTCTCTGGAAGCAAATACTGTCTTCCAAGGCTGTTGCTATACAAACATTCTTTAAAAGATAACCCTGAACAAAGGCAGTTAGTACCTCTGCTCATAAGACACACAGAAATGTGAGAGACCCACGGAGAATTATCCCCTAACATTAGCAAGGAAGATGGTAAAGCTAATTCAAGAACATTTTGAGGAATTATTTACAGGCACCAATATTAGGGTAAGGTTTTAGGTGAGATACGAAACTTGTTACTTCACAGGAAAAAAATGAACAACCCCCCACCCCCCAAACATAATTCTGGAAGTTAACTTTTCTAACACACAGAAATCTACAAAACCACATGAATTTTACATTGTCTGAGCTCTAGTCAAATAGGAAAGAGAATGGTAAAATATAGGTGAAAGTGCCAGTTTCATTTTCTTAAAAATAAAGTCGTGTTTTTATTAAATAATGATCCACTATACTCTCTTGGCTTTATTTCTAAGTTTTGTGTGATTATTCATAAGCTGTAACATGATACACTTGGTCATGATTTGATGTCTTTTACATGGATACTAAGAATGTTCTTTCCCTACCTTTACTGTTTGTATGGTGAACAGCATCTTTCATAATCTTACCCACACTGTTTGCTAACACTAAGTTTGCTAAGACTAATATTCATAGTTTTCTTGGTAATGTTCAAGGAAAAAAAAATATATTATCTAGAACACCAAGATACACAGTTTTCTTTGATAAGTTTGCTCATGTCCTAGAGAAAGCAAACAGCATGTTTCCTATCCAGGGATTTATCAACTGCATTAATAATTTTAAGATCAAGCTTTTTGTTTTGTTAATTTTTTCCATTATCAGCCATTTTCAATATCATTGATTTTTGCTCTGATTTTTATTGTTCCTTTCTTTTGACTTACTTTGGAGTTAACTTTTGTTTTTAGGTTCCTAAGGTAGAAGTGTAGATCAGGGCTGTTAAATGTCTAATGTAAGCTTTTAGAACTATAGATTTCTCTGTGAACATTGCTCTAGTTGCATTCTGCATATTTTGATATGAAGTCTTTTCATATTAATTCAACTCAAAATATTTTAGATTTTCATTGCCATTTCTTCTTTGACCCCTGGTTTATTTAGAAGTATATTAATTTCCAAATACTTAGAGAGCTTCTAGATTTTTTTTTTATACTATGTTCTGTGTTTAATCAATCTTGTTGTGGTATTATTTTTGTGCTAAAACTACACTCAATTCAAGGATACAATTTGATGAATTTTAACAGATGTAACTCTTATGATATCATTGCCAGTCAATATACTGAATATTGCCATCAATGCCCAAATTTCTTCAGGCTCCTTTGCAATTGATTACTTTCTCTGCAATAGTAGGTTAAAATTATGTAAAGGATATACTACATAAATAATAATCAAAAGAAACTTGGAGTGGCTATATTAATATCATGTAATGTAGGCATCAAAGAAAGGAAATATTACCCAGGATAAAAAGAGATTTATGAGGATCATTCAAATGAACATAGAACATTCTCTAAATAGACCATACCATGGATCATTTAAACAATCTCAGCAATTAAAAAAAAAAAAAGAACTCATACAAAATTAGAAGGAGAAATACAAACTTTGACAATCAGGCAAGGTAGCCTGGCATTTTTTTTATTTTTGAGGTAAAACACAATTAATTTGTTCAGAGTAAAGTTCAGTTTATTATAGAATTTTAAAGAACATAGTGAAATATAAAACTTGAGTGTTTATAGCAAGTTGTAGATGATTTAAGATAAATGAATTTTATTTGCAATATTTTAGAATATCTGAGTCAAAGAACATAGACAAAATGCTTAAAAATTTTGGTGAAATTTTGCTTAGTTTTGATGAGTTTGTTTGTAAAGATATGTTAATATCCTTTGCTGCCAAAGACTAAATTAATGCAATACTGGAATTTTATTTTCTGCCTGTGAAAATATAAATCATCCTTGAAATATTTAGCCTGCTTCCCTGGTGGTTCAGATGGTAAAGCGTCTGTCTGCAATGCTGGAGACCCGGGTTCGATCCCTGGGTCGGGAAGATCCCCTAGAGAGGGAAATGGCAACCCACTCCACACTTTTGCCTGGAAAATCCCATGGACAGAGGAGCCTGGTAGACTGCAGTCCATGGGGTCTCTACGAGTCGGACACGACTGAGCGACTTCACTTCACTTTCAAGAGTTCAACTTTGTTATTTTGCATGTGAATAGTCAATTTTTCTAGCAACATTTGCTGAAAAAATATGGAACACTTTACAGATTTAAATGTCATACTTGTTCTGGGGCCATGCTAATCTCTGGAATGCTTATCATTCCAATTTTAGTTTAGGTGCTGTCAAAATGAACATTAGATGTCTTTCAAAATTAAAATTATCTATGGCATTTCTCAAAGAGCCCCTGGAAAATCACAATGATTTATACATTTATCTCATAAAAAGAGAGATGCCAGAAATATTTTAGGTTACTTTGATATACTTTATATTAATGCTTCTGAACTAACTCATCACTATATAAAGAATCCATTAGAATTATCAAATGAAAAGGTAATTCATATAAAATATTCTGAGACTGTACATTGTGCAGAATAAATTGACAAGGTCAAGAGATTTGTTAATGCCTTCATTGTCCATGATGGAATCTAATCCTAAGAAATATTATATATTAAAAAATTTTAATCTATTGTACTCTAATGGAAAAGTTTACTGTTTCAATTTTGATATTGTTTGTCACTGTAATAAATCAATCTCATAAATTTAATCATACTCTGAAGTAGGCAGTTCTGCTTCCTCAGGGGTTATAATAGAAAAGCTATTTTTAACCAAATCCAGGAGCTATAGTACTCTTAAAGAGTTCTTCAAGAGAAGGACTTAAAAAATTTATGTTAAAAGGAGAAAACATAATGTGTTAGCCACGTGTTGTAAAATATCAATAATTACTATACCCCAAGGTTATAATTTTATTTTGGAAAGATCTCCAGAAATTGCCTGAAAACACAGCTTTGGATTTATAATTTAAAAAATTAACAAAACAGTTCATTTTTTGAAGACTATGTTAAAATTGCAAAGTCATTTTTGCTTTTTTTGAAGTATAACATTTAGTTACACATTAATATATCTTTAAACATCTATTCAGTCCCCAAAGAAAACCTATTTCATTTTAAATATTATTTTAAGTATAGTAAGCATTGTCTTACATAATTAATGCAAGAAAATTAAGCACCTTTGTTTCTTAATCAATAGGAAAGGGTCTAAATTTATCCTTATGTATTTTAAAAATTATCAGATATTGACATTTTAAATATTTTAAGTATTAAAATTATTATTTGAATGAATATTTTATTGTATTTTTGTTGATGTGCAAAATAAAATATTTGTATAATTATTGAATTTATTTTTTATTGTCTAGCATACAAAATGGCTAAAATGATTTTTAACACTTGGAGAGTTCATAAGACAGAAAATGTTGGGCTATCTACTTTATAGAAAAGTTTCTTAATAAAATCTAATAATACATCTTGTTGTTTAGTCACTAAGTCATGTCTGACTCTTTTGCAATCCAATGGACTGTAACCCACGAGGCTCCTCAGTCCGTGGGATTTCCTAGGCCAGAATACTGGAGTAGTTTGCCATTCCCTTCTTCAGGGGATCTTCCCGACCCAGGAACTGAAGCTGCATCTCCTGCCTTAGCAGGCGGATTCTTTACCACTGAGCCGTGAGGGAAACCCAGTAATACATCTATGTTAGTGCAAAAACTAGCCCACAGTTTTATAATAAAATAATTCTCAATAAAAGGAATAGATATAAACACACATTTTAGTTGTGCCTAGACATTCATAAGATTTATATCACTTCATAGCAAATAGATGGGGAAACAGTGGAAACAGTGGCTGACTTTATTTTGGGGGGCTCCAAAATCACTGCAGATGGTGATTGCAGCCATGAAATTAAAAGACGCTTACTCCTTGGAAGGAAAGTTATGACCAACCTCGACAGCATATTAAAAAGCAGAGATATCACTTTGCCAACAAAGGTCGGTCTAGTCAAAGGTATGGTTTTTCCAGTAGTAATTTATGGATGTGAGAGTTGGACTATAAAGAAAGCTGAATGCCGAAGAATTGATGCTTTTGAACTGTGGTGTTGGAAAAGACTCTTGAGAGTCCCTTGGACTGCAAGGAGATCCAACCAGTCCATCCTAAAGGAGATCAGCCCTGGGTGTTCATTGGAAGGACTGATGCTGAAGCTGAAACTCCAGTACTTTGGCCACCTGATGCGAAGAGCTGACTCATTGAAAAAGACCCTGATGCTGGGAAAGATTAAGGGCAGCAGGAGAAGGGGATAACAGAGGATGAGATGGCTGGATGGCATCACCAACTCGATGGGCATGGGTTTGGGTAAACTCCGGGAGTTGGTGATGGACAGGGAGGCCTGGGCGGGCTGCAATTCATGAGGTCACAAAGAGTCGGACACAACTGAGCAACTGAACTGAACTGATATTAGTGGTAAAGTACCATTTAAAACATATTGTAGCTCCTTGTCTGGTAAGTCACTCTAGATATTCTCTTGACCAGGGTCGAACCTGGGGCCACAACAGTGAACACATCTCACCGTTGCACTGGACCACCAGGGCACTCCCAAGGTGGCTGTTTTTTTGCTGACTGTACATCCCCCATTTGACCAATGCCTGACCTACACCCTACTCACCCAGTTGACTTTCCTACATACTCGCCCCAGGCCCCGGCTAATGATTTCTAGCTTTAGATCAGAACTCTTCACTATGCTTGTCAAAGGCTTGATTCCCTGATAACCTATGAGCCCATCTGATGTCAATTCCTCCCCTAGTAGATAACTTCCCCCTGACCCCGGCAGCAAACACTGCTGCCAAGTCCTGCTATCTGCACATGGTGGGGTTTCGCTCCAGGACCTTGCTTCAGATGAAGATTCCCCTGTGCATGAAACCACTGATGTCCCTGTGACTGCCTTTGGGCTCATTCTTTGGTCCTGAGCTGGGCAAGGCCTTGGAGGCCTCAGGGTGCGGCACAAGTAGATGATCGGCCAGGAGACCCAGGAAACTCCCAAGAGCCACCAGATGTTGGGAAATAAAGATGGGGGATGGAAAATTGCAGGGACCTAGCATGTGAGGCCTGAACGTTGCAGGTGGTGTAACCCTGGCGTGGCCACCCAGGTAGTATGGTGGCCACCCGCTGGTATGTGCGGCCCTTTGGTGACCGTCCTTGATGAATGGGGGCCACCGAGAGGACCGAGAAATCATAGACACTCCTAAGGTTATTGTGGGGATATTTGGCCACCATTTCTACAGAAAAGAAACAGGCAACAAGGTGGTGGCCACAGTTGTAGGCTAGCAACTACTTTCTATTTAAGAAAGGCCACAGAAGTTGAGTTAACAGTCGCGGTATCGGTTAACTTGCATTCTGATTCCTGTTCCTCTGAAATGAGGCATATGAACGTGAGTGAATGATATGTAGTGTTGCTCTTTCTTTCAGCTGAACTGGCTTATTTAGAACCTAGAAAAAAAATCTCTGAAAATGGCCAAGATGGGAATTGTTTTACCATTCTAAAACTGGACTTTGCATATACCATTAGAGGAAATTAGTGTTCTAGAAGGAATTGGTATTTCTGTTCTTATGCTTTTGAGATATAAATCATCTACTTGGGCTCTCAGAAACTTTATTCCTGTGTGATCTCTAAGAGTGAATAGGAAAAAAGGAGCCCTTTTAAAAATGTTTAGAAATAATTATGCTTTGGGAATGTCTGTCTAAAGCAGTCTTCAGATTTTTGGTAACTTGCAACTGTTGTTTAGCCACCAAGTCATGTCTGACTCTTTGTGACCCCATGGACTACAGCACGCCAGACTCCTCTGTCCTCCACTATCTCCTGGAGTTTGCTCAGATTCGTGTCCATTGAGTCAGTGATGCTATCTAACGGTCTCATGCTCTGCCGCCCTTTCTCCTTTTTCTTTCAATCTTTCCCAGCTTCAGGGTCTTTCCTAACTAAACTAAATTGAAGAGAATTTGTTGACTATTTGGATAGCCATTTCAAATCGGATAGATAAAGGAACATTAATTGCTGGGCAGGTCTAAGTTTACCTACTTTTACCTTCTTAGGAGAGGAAAACTAAAGCATACATTTTTCTGTTAGTAAAGCAAACAGTTCACAATTATTTGCTTCTGGCTTTTTGCCAGAGACTAAGGTTTTTGTTGTTGTTATCACTGCTGCTGTTTTTCCAACTTAATTGAGATATAATTGACATATAACATTGTATACCATTAAGGTGAACTTATTGATTGGATATGTTTATATATTGAAAATGATTACCATCTTAGCTAACTCTTCATCTTGTTACATAATTAGCAATTTCTTTTTGTGGTGTGTACATTTAAGATCTATTCTCTTAGAAACATTAAGTATATGAAGCAGTATTATTAACTATAATTGCTGTGTTGTACATGGGATGCCAGGACTTAGTCTTACAACTGAAAGTTTGTACCTTTCAGTGACTATATATTTTTATTTATATATATATATATAGTTCCCTTTATTTTTTATTAGTTGGAGGCTAATTACTTTACAATATTGTAGTGATTTTTGCCATACATTGACATGAATCAGCCATGGATTTACATGTGTTCCCCATCCTGATCCCCCCTCCCACCTCCCTCCCCATCCCATCCCTCTGGGTCATCCCAGTGCACCAGCCCCGAGCACTTGTCTCATGCATCCAACCTGGACTAGTGATCTGTTTCATACTTGATAATATACATGTTTCAATACTATTCTCTCAGATCATCCCACCCTCACCTTCTCCCATAGAGTCTAAAAGTCTGTTCTATGCATCTGTGTCTCTTTTTCTGTCTTGCATATAGGGTTATCATTACCATCTTTTTAAATTCCATATATATGCGTTAGTATACTGTATTGGTGTTTATCTTTCTGGCTTACTTCACTCTGTGTAATGGGCTCTGTGACTATATATTTTTAAAAATTTATTGAGTATAGTTAATTTACAATGCTGTGTTAATTTTTGCTTTAGATCTAAATCACTTTTTGCTGTAAATCACTTTAGAGCAAAGTGATTCAATTATGTATATATATTCTTTTTCATATTCTTTTATGATTTATTACAGGACATTGAATGTAGTTTCCTATGCTATACAGTAGGACCTTGTCATTTATCCATTCTGACAGTTTTCTTCTGTTGATCCCAAACTCCCTTCTTCCATCCCCGGACCTCCCTCTATCTTAGCAATGAAAGTCTATTCTCTATGTCTGTGAGTCTGTTTCTGTTTCATGGATAAGTTCATTTGTGTCATATTTTAGATTCCACATACGAGTGATATCATACAGTATTTGTCTTTCTATTTCTGGTTTACTTCACTTGGTATGATGATATCTAGATTGATCTATGTTCTGCAAATGGCATTATTTCATTCTTTTTTTACAGCTGAGTAGTATTCCATTGTGTGTATATATATACATACACACACACCACATCTCCTTTATCCATTGATGAACATTTAGGTTGTTCCCAAGTCTTGCCTATTGTAAATAGTTCTGCTATGAATGTAGGGGTGCATGTATCTTTTCCAATTATAATTTTGTCTGGGTATAATGCCCAGAAGTAGGATTGCTGGATCATAGAGCAACTCCTTTCAGTTTTTTAAGAAACTTCCATACTGTTCTTGCTAGTGGCTGCACCAATTCACATTCCTACCAACAGTATAGGGGAGGGTTTCCCTTCTCTCCACACCCTCTCCAGCATTTATTATGCCATTCAGACTAATGTGAGGTGGTACCTCATTGTAGTTTAGATTTGCATTTCTCTAATAGTTAGCAATGTTGAGCATCTTTTCACGTGCCTATTGGCCATCTGTATGTCTTCTTTGGAGAAATGTCTAGGTATTCTGCCCATTTTTTTTTGTTTGTTTTGTTTGTTATTGAGTTATAGCAGCTGTTTGTATATTTTTGGAAATTAATCCTTTGTCCTTCACATTATTTGCAAATATTTTCTCCCAGTCCATAGGTTATCTTTTCATTTTATTTATGGTTTCCTTTGCTGTGCAAAATATAAGTTTGATTAGATTCCATTTGTCTATTTTTGTTTTTACTTTTATTGCCTTGGGAGACTGACCTAAGAAAACATTGGTGTGATTTATGTCAGAGAATGTTTTGCCTATGTGCTCTTTTAGGAGTTTTATGGTTTCGAGTCCTGTATTTAAGTCTTCAAGCTATTTTCAGTTTATTTTTGTATGTGGTGTAAGAATGTGTTCTAACTTCTTTGATTTACATGTGGCTATTCAGCTTTCCCAATACCACTTACTGAAGAAACTGACTTTTCTCCATTGTTTATTCTTTCCTCCTTTGTCAAAGATTAATTCACCTGTGCCCTGTCACATTACTGACCTTCCTACGTATTTGCCCCAGGTCCCAGGTGATGATTTCTAGCTTTATTTTATTTTTAATTTTTTTTGCAGCACTGTGCAGGGTGTAGGCCAACACTGCTCAGTTTTTAAGTTTTACTGAACTTTAGAATTCTTTGTTTTAGAAGAGTATTTTGACATCTTATTCATTTTATAGAGCATCTAGATTAAAGAGGCATTCTAAGCCATGTTTACATAGGAGCAGTTTGGCAGCTAAAAATAAAAAATATATATAGCCTTTGTAGTTTCAGGTTAAGGATAAATTCCCTTTCTTTTTCTCCAGCCTCTGGTCCTCAGAAGTTCAAATATTTTGCTAATGGCAAATTCACTATGCTTGGGACTTTCAGGGATGTTAAAGCCTCCTATTCTTTGAGACTTGTAGGCTACTCCTGGGATGGCTTCTGGGCCTTTGAAAGAGTATTATTTTTATCATTTTGTGTGCAAAGAGACTGCAGGAAACAGGGTTGTTTTGAGAATACTTTCGGTACCCTCATCTTAGCTAATTGTTCAGCATCTCTCCAGCTTCAGAATTTATTTGTGAGGAAAGCTCTTTATCTACCTGCCCCTACATGTGATTTCTAGATTCCCAACAGTGTCTTCAAGTGCCATATTGAGGATCAAAGACTTACATAGCATATTTTTTCAGTCTTAACTTAGTATATTCAGACTCCATGTGTGAATTCTGGGCTACAGCTTCTGCTGTTTATGTTGCCACAAGAATATGAAAGAATAGAGATTGATGTGGGCACCAACCAGAAGAAATATTTCAAGAACAACAAGAACGACCATGGAACAATTTTGGACAAAGGGTATTTTTAGGAGCATTTTTTAGAGGAAGAAGAACTTGAAGCATTTAATATTCGGACTAGAAAAGGAAGTCTTACATATTGATAATGCACCCTTCTCCATCCCCTATTAACAACAGTCAAACCCTTTCCTATTATCAAGCCTAAAAATAGGAAACAGCTGAATGGATGATCGTCAATTTGAAGATCCGGTGGTACAAGATCTAGGTGATAAACAAAATTTATTGCAATGAAAGCCTTCAATAGTCTCAACTACATTAAAAATATGCTTAAGAAAAAATACTGGAAGAACATAGATCGGTTACTTACTAAAATGAGTTAGGAGAATAAGTTTATGGGTTTTGTCCACCTTTGTAACTTACTCTGCTATCCAAATTTCGTGTAATAAATCTCTTCAATTCTTAACTAAAAATAAAGGAAACTTAAACCTATAAAACTCTCAAGGATGCCCTTTTGAAGCCTTAGGCTGAAGAGAAGGGAAAGATGTACACACTTAAGGTAATATAAATCAAGTTTTAATTAATTTTTTTCACTAACCACCATATTGCTATGTCAAAATAATAAACATTTTCCTACATCATTAATAGAGAAAATATTGTTCCTGTATTGGGAATACACTTGTAGAAGAGTTATGGAGCACCTGGCAGAAAAAGTAGCCAACTTTATGATAGAAAGTTCTGTATTCCCCTGGTAAATGCATGTTTATTATCCCAACTTTGGCCACAGCAGCTAAACGCTGCTTTTAGAGTTTCCAAGTTACTAACTCCCCGGTTTCCATGGTAACCATTATTTTGGGGGGGGGGGGTAGTATTCATATATGTAGAAATCAGAAAATGAAAAATGGAGTTTCTTCCAGAAGAGAGTCCCACAGCACAAGGCTGGGAGGTGGGTGATCTGTGATGGAATGGATCTTAAAATGAATTGCCCCTTCTGGTTCCCTTGTAACGATCATAATGGATTGTTCTACAGTCGAACTAAAGGAAGATGTGAAAGTGAGAAGAAACAATCAATGTGGGATTTAATTTCAAAAACAGGAAAAATGCTGCTTAAAACGGAGCACAGTGGTGGAGCAGAGGTGAAGAGCTGTGAACGTCATTCCCTCACAACGTTTCTGTTGTGTCCCCTGGAAAGGCATGCATAGGTTACACATAGAGAATTCCTTTACTGTGGTAACAGAATCTTCCCCCAGGGCAACAGGAAATAGGAAGGGAAAATTTTTCTGCAGGTCTGAGATGGAGTAATAGGTGAATTTCTTGGTAAATAGCTAGTCTTCACCAGGCTGACTACTCCTTCGCCAAGGACACCTTCCCGTCTGCTCTCTTTCCTCCCTTATTCTATCAAGTGAAAGCTGCTCAGCTGTGTCTGACTCTTTGCTATCCCATGAACTATACAGTCCATGGAATTCTCCAGGCCAGAATACTGGAGTGGGTAGCCTTTCCCTTCTCCAGGGGGTCTTCCCAACCCAGGGATCGAACCCAGGTCTCCCGCATTGCAGGTGGATTCTTTACCAGCTGAGCCACAAGGGAAGCCCTATTCTGTCAAAGCTTACTCTTAACAATCTGATATAAATATTCTTAAAATATTTATAAATACTTGACTATGGGTCATTATGTTAGCTATTTACTCACAATAATGAATATGCTATAACCCAATGAATGATGCTTTAAGGGAGGCATTTAAAGCATAAAGAGAGACTACAGAGAAGAGAATCCTTTAGTGAGTTCTCCATTCCTATAACTGCCTTGTTATGAAGTCATAAAGTTAATCCTATCCAGACAGATTTATATACTTTTTTCTATTTTTATTTGTGGTAAAAAAAACACATAATATTTGCCATATTAGCTTTCCTTTGAAGTGTACAGTTCACTAAGGTTAAATATATTCACATTGTTGTGAAGTGCCTCTACAGAACATTTTCATGGTGTAAAACTGAAATCCCATATCCGTTAAATAGCAACTCCCTATTTCTCCCTCCATTCCAGCCCCTGGTAACAACTATTCTACTGTTCAGTAAGTTTGGCTACTATAGATAACACATAAGTGTAATCATATAACTTATATAAGTCAATCCTAAAGGAAATCAGTCTTGAATATTCATTGGAAGGACTGATGCTGAAGCTGAAACTCCAATAATTTGGCCACCTGATGCGAAGAACTGACTCATTGGAAAAGACCCTGATGCTGGGAAAGATTGAAGGAAAGAGGAGAAGGGGACGACAGCAGATGAGATGGTTGGATGGCATCACTGACTCAATGGACATGAGTTTGAGCAAACTCCGGGAGTTGGTGATGGACAAGGAAGCCTGGCGTGCTGCAGTCCATGGGATGGAAAAGAGTCAGACACGCCTGAGTGAGTCAACTGAACTGAATAAGTGTAATAATATAGTGTTTGACTTTTTGTGACTGGCTGATTTCACTTAGCATGATGTCCTCAAGATTCATGTATGTTGTGGCCTGTGACATGCTCTCCTTCCTTTTCAAAACTGAATCATATTCCTTTCTATGTATACCACATACTTTGGGATCGCTTCCAACTCTCAACTATTGTCAATAATGCTACTATAAACATGGGTATGTAAATATTACTTCAGGATTCTGCTTTCCATCCAGCAGCGGGCTTGCTAATTCTATTTTTAATACTTTGAGGCCCCTTTTTTCCATGCAGTTTTCCAACAGTTTTCCACTGTTTTCCATTTTGCATTCCCACCAACAGTGCATCAGGGTTCCAATTTTGCCCACACTTGTTATTTTCTGTTTGCTTTTTTTTTTTAATGGTACTTGTTTTAACAAGTGTGAAATACTATCTCATGGAGGTTTTGAAGATACTGCAATTTTAATACTACTTTTTTTTCACTAGACCGTCCAATTTATAAATGTTACCTGTAGCTTCTCAAAATTAATATGTCATATAGCTACAAATGTTACTGTATTTGTCATTGTATTGCCAACAGTGATACAAAAGAACTTAAACACTTAGGGATTTCTCAGGACTCACAGGAAAGTAGTGATAAATTGGGAGTTGAACTGGTCACTACATAATAGCTCAGCTATTTACTTAACTTCTGGAAAAACACATAAACTCCTAGCTTCCATGTTCTATTATTATTTTTAGGTGCAAAAATGTGTATTCTTTATTACCTGCTAATAATATAGATGCCACCAAATTTTTGTGAGGAATGTACATTGAACCACATTGTATATTTCTACATCAATGTGAAAAGGACTCTTTACAAGCTACTTAAATGATAACAAGGAGGAAATTATTTCTGATTAATAATAATCATATAATACAACTCAGTAAACAGTTAAGGGATACAGAAAACATGTTTTATTTTAAAAGATGTTATCTTGGGACTTTCCTGGTGGTCCAGTGGCTTAGACTCCATCCTGATGCAGGGGGCCCAGGTTCAATCCCCAGTCCAGGGAACTAGATCCCACATGCTGCAACTAAGAGTTAGCATTCCACAACTAAAAATTCCGCAAGCCACAACTAAGATCCAGCAAAGTCAAACAGACAAATAAATAAATATTTTTTAAAAAGATGTATTTGCCAGGTTAGACCTTAGAAGAGATTTCATCTTCTAATACTAGTAACACATTATTTCTTCTGCATAATAAATGTTATTGTTAAATGAATAGTTAACACTGACTCTTTTGTTACACATTCCTAACAAAATTATAGTTCTTTTAAGGTGTGCTGACAGAGCTTATTTCTAATCTTAGTTTTTATAACTTTGTTCTTCCTTTATACAATACTGCCAAATAGTACTAAGCAATCTAAGAACTTCCAGCAGAAAAATGTTCTATTTCACACTGACTCTCACGAGTCATCTCAGTAATAATGTTACTTTGAAGGTCAGCAGCTGGCAGGAAAAAGTAGAAAAGAAATAACGCATGAAGTTTTAAACTTCACAAAAAAATATCTGTGCAACCAGAATATATAAGACTATTCATGCCTTAGATTTTCCATACCTTAAATTTACTGCTCAAAAATGTAATTACTTTTCTTATGTAGCGATGGGTATGGTATAACATCTGTCTAGCAAACTGAAAGAAAACAAACATCCCCCTTTTAATTACAAGCGTGTTTGTTGTAGAAAATTTAGAAAATACGTTTAGAAACAAAAATAATGTCAGTCAAAATTTCACCTTCCAAAATAACCATAATAAATGTTTTCATCTTCATATAAAAATCTATTTATGTTAATGTTTTTTATGTTAATGGACATGGATGTGATTCAGAAAAGAACTAAGAAAAAAATTTCTCTGGAGTACTGAAATGATTGTACAAACATCAAATTGTATAAACATCAAATAATACTTTGCATTTTAAAAGTAATAAAGATGTTCATGTCCATTATTCTTGGCACAAGCACAAATTCCAAAAATACTGATAAAAAGCTGAATTTTCAATCAGACCAATGTCTATTTAGTCTAACTTAGCCTGTTCATTCTGATTTTACCCATTGCTTTATTTACCCATTGTGAAGTGGAAAAAAAACAAATGTGCCCTCCACACCAAAATGACAGACATTATTTTCCTTCATCTCTAAGGTCATCCTGAAAAATAGGAATGATACACAAAAAGCAACAAATCTATTACAGCACTGGGAACAAAGCAGGATGTTCTAATGATACTGAAAACTTGAGGAATTTCTTAAAAATATAAAGTAGCTAGCAGGATGAGTGCTAGAAAGCGCAAAGGAATGCAAAGTGTTGAATCAGCAGGGTTGCTAATGGGAGCTGGCCACACGCCAATTGGGAAGCCAGTTAATTAAAGAATTGTGCAATAGTTGGGACAGTCCCAACTTGAATGTTCTCAAGCCTACAGCTAACCCCAGTTAGAAGAGTTAAATAATGTGCAAATTCTACTTCGTGGAAAATGAAAATCCACCATGACCTCCTGGGCTGGAGTTAGATAAAAATGTAAAATCTGATCCTCAGATGGACACAAATGGGCATGGAGAAAACAGCAAAGGACCTGTAACTTCAGGTTTAAATTAACTGGACCACCATGAACCTTTGCTTACTTCACCATTTCAGGAAGGTCAGCAGATTGTCTCACTTTATATCTCTGGGTCCTTCAGGAAAGATGCCCATTATTCCCTGACAAGAAGCGCTTTTTGCCATCACATTTAGGTTAGTGCTCTTTTTTGGCCTGGGTTAGGGGGAGGGCGCATGTGGGCGGTAGGGAAGTTCTCAGTAGGAGAACTCTGCAGTGCACTATATCCCTGTTGCTTATTTATTTTACACATAGTAGTTTGCAGCTCTTAAAACATTACTGACTGGGGGAGTTTTGCAGAAACTAATGCCTGTAGCCGGCCATTTGTTATGAAAGTGAATATTGAAATGTGTCCAGTCAATAACATTCAGGTAACAAAAGACATACCTCTCTGGTCACTAAGTTGTTAATCCCCAGCTCCTATCTTGAACTTTCCCGATTCCCTCTCCCCACGGGTAACCACTAGTTCATTCTTTATATCTTTGAATCTTTTTGTTTTTGTTATATTCATTAGTTTGTTTTCCATTTTAGAATCCACATATGAGGGACATCATTCAGTATTTGTCTTCTCTCTGACTGATTTCACTTAGCATATTACCCTGCAAGTCAATCCATGTCGTTGCAAATGGCAAAATTTTATTTTATTTAATAACTGAGTAATATGTATATGTGTATATATATACCACATCTTCTTTATCCATTCATCTGTTGATGGACACATGGGCTACTTCCAAATCTTGACAACTGTAAATAATGCTGCTATGAACATTGAAGTGCATGTATCTACAAATAAATGCTTCTGTTTTTTTCAAATATATACCCAGGAGTAGAATCGCTGAGTCTCTGGTAACTCTATTTTGAGTTTTTTTAGAAACTTCTATACTGTTTTCCACAGTGGCTGCATCAGTTTACCTTTGCACAATAGTGTTCAAGGGTACCCTTTTCTCTACACCCTTGCCAATATTTGTTATTTGTGGAATATACCTCAACATAATAAATGCCATATGCGACAAGCTCTCAGCTTACATCATACTCAAAGCTGAAAATTAGGAACAAGACAAGGATGCCCCCACTCGCATTGCTTTTATTCAACATAGTTTGGGAAGTTTCAGCTTGAGCAGTTAGTCAAGGGAAAAAAAAAAAAGTCATTCAAATAGGAAAAGAAGTAGTAAATCTGTCTCTACTTGAAGATGACATAATATTATATATAGAAAACCCTAATTACTGCATACAAAAACTGTTTTAAATAAATTCAGCCAAGCCTCAGGGTACATAATCAATGAACAAATATCAGTTGCATTTCTGTGCACTAATAACAAACTATCAGAAAGAGAAATTAATAAAGCAATCACATTTACAATTGCATCAAGAAGAATAATAGACCTAGTAATATTTTAACCTAGAAGTCAAAGATCTGTCAACCAAAAGCTAAGATACTGATGAAAGAAATAGATCACATAAACAAATGGAAATATATTCCAGGCTCATGGATTGGAAGAATTACTGTTGTTTAAAAAAAAAATGTTCATACTGCCCAAAGCAATCTATAGATTCAATGCAGTCTCTATCAAAATTCCAATGGCACTTTTCACAGATAGAATAAACAATCCTAAAATTGGTATGGAATCACAAAAGATCATGAATGGTCAAAGTGACCTTGAGAGAGAAAAAACAAAGCTAGATGTGTCTTGCTTCCTGATTTCAAACTATATTTCAAAAAGGCCATAGTAATCAAAACAATATGGTATAGACGTGAAGACAAACAGATCAATCAAGTAGAATAGAGAGCAAAGAAATAAATCTACATATATATGATCAATTAATATACACCAAATGAACCAAGAATATACAATGAGAAAAGGATAGTTTCTTCAATAAATGGTATTAAAAAAAAAAACAGGAAAGTTACATGCAAAAGAATAAACTGAATCACTGTCTTACACCATACACAAAAATCAACTTAAATGGATTGAAGACTTGAACGTCAGACCCAAAATCATTTAACTCCTAGAAGAAAAAAGATAAGCTCCTTGATCTCAGTCTTAGTAATGACTTTTTTGAATTGACACTAAAAGCAAAGGCAACAAAGGTGAAAATAAATAAATGGGACTACATCAAACTAAAATACTTCTGCACAGCAGAGGAAACCATGAAGAAACTGAATATGCCACCCAAGTGTGAGAAAATATTTGCAAATCATATATCTGATAGGTGGTTAATATCTAAATATATGAAGAACTCCTACAACTCAACAGCAGAAAAGCAACCTGATATAAAAATGTGAGAAATCTGAATAGACTTTTTTTCCCACATAAGACATGCAGGTACATGAAAAGATATTCAAAATCAGTAATCATCAGGGAAATGCAAAACAAAACCACAATTAGGTATCACCTTACACCTTTTGAAATGGATATCATCCAAAAGACAAGAAATGAGAGTTGGAAAGGATATGTGGAAAATGGAATGTAAATTGGTTGCAGTAACTGTGGAAACAGTATGGAGGTTCTTCAAAAAATTAAAACAGAATTACCACATGATCTACTTCTGGACGTTTATGCAAAATAAATGATAACTTCAACTCAAAAAGATAATCTGCAACCCTGTGTTTATTGCAGCATTATTTACAATAGCCAAGAAACACTCTTAGCATGCATTGATGGCTGAAAGGATAAATAAAAAATATATATACATATGTACACACCTATACAATGGAATATTATTCAATCATAAAAATATGAAATCTTACCATTTGAGACAAGCTGGATGGACCTTGAAGGCATTATGCTAAGAGAAATAAGTCAGACAGAGAAAGACAAGCACTATATGTTCTCACTATATGTTCGTTACTAAGGCAAACAATTCAATATCACGGTAATCCACATGGACATCACCAGATGGTCAAAACCAAAATCAGATTGATTATATTCTTCACAGCCAAAGATGGAGAAGCTCTATATAGTCTGCAAAAACAAGACTGAGAGCTGACTGTTGCTCAGATCATGAACTCCTTATTGCCAAATTCAGACGTAAACTGAAGAAAGTGGGAAAACCACTAGACCATTCAGGTATGACCTAAATCAAATCCCTTATGACTATACAGTGGAAGTGAGAAATAGATTTAAGGGACTAGATCTGATAGACAGTGCCTGAGGAACTATGGACAGAGGTTCGTGACATTGTACAGGAGAGAAGAATCAAGATTATCCCCAAGAAAAAGAAACGCAAAGAAGCAAACTGTCTGTCTGAGGAGGCCTTACAAATAGCTGTGAAAAGAAGGGAAGGGAAAAGCAAAGGAGAAAAGGAAAGATATTCCCATTTCAATGCAGAGTTCCAAAGAATAGCAAGGAGAGATAAGAAAGACTTCCTCAGCGACCAATGCAAAGAAATAGAGAAAAACAATAGAATGGGAAAGACTAGAGATCTCCTCAAGAAAAGTAGAGATACCAAGGGAACATTTCATGCAAAGATGGGCTCGATAAAGGACAGGAAAGGTATGGACCTAACAGAAGCAGAAGATATTAAGAAGAGGTGGCAAGAATACACAGAAGAACTATACAAAAAAGTTCTTCATGACCCAGATAACCACGATGGTGTGATCACTCACCTAGAGCCATACATCCTGGAATGTGAAGTCAAGTGGGCCTTAGAAAGCATCACTATGAACAAAACTAGGGGAAGTGATGGAATTCCAGTTGAGCTATTTCAAATCCTGAAAGATGATGCTGTGAAAGTGCTGAACTCAATATGCCAGCAAATTTGGAAAACTCAGCAGTGGCCACAGGACTGGAAAAGGTCAGTTTTCATTCCAATCCCAAAGAAAGACAATCCCAAAGAATGCTCAAACTACCACACAATTGCACTCATCTCACACACTAGTAAAGTAATGCTCAAAATTCTCCAAGCCAGGCTTCAGCAATAAGTGAACCGTGAACTTCCAGATGTTCAAGCTGGTTTTAGAAAAGTCAGAGGAACCAGAGATCAAATTGCCAATATCCGTTGGATCATCAAAAAAGCAAGAGAGTTCCAGAAAAACATCTGTTTCTGCTTTATTGACTATGCCAAAGCCTTTGACTGTGTGGATCACAATAAACTGTGGAAAATTATGAAAGAGATGGGAATAACAGACCACCTGACCCACCTTTTGAGAAACCTGTATGCAGGTCAGGAAGCAACAGTTAGAACTGGACATGGAACAACAGACTGGTTCCAAATAGGAAAAGGAGTATGTCAAGGCTGTATATTGTCACCCTGCTTATTTAACTTATATGCAGAGTACATCATGAGAAACGCTGGGCTGGATGAAACACAAGCTGGAATCAAGATTGCTGGGAGAAATATTAACAACCACAGCTATGCAGATGACACCACCCTCATGGCAGAAAGTGAAGAAGAACTAAAAAGCCTCTTGATGAAAATGAAAGAGGAGAGTGAAAAAGTTGGCTTAAAGTTCAGCATTCAGAAAACTAAGATCATGGCATCTGGTCCCATCACTTCATGGGAAATAGATGGGGAAACAGAGTCAGACTTTATTTTTTGGGCTCCAAAATCACTGCAGATGGTGATTGCAGCCATGAAATTAAAAGACGCTTACTCCTTGGAAGGAAAGTTATGACCAACCTAGATAGCATATTAAAAAGCAGAGACATTACTTTGCCAACAAAGGTCTGTCTGGTCAAGGCTATGGTTTTTCCAGTGGCCATGTATGGATGTGAGAGTTGGACTGTGAAGAAAGCTGAGCGCCGTAGAATGGATGCTTTTGAACTGTGGTGTTGGAGAAGACTCTTGAGAGTCCCTTGGACTGCAAGGAGATCCAATCAGTCCATCCTAAAGGAGATCAGTCCTGGGTGTTCATTGGAAGGACTGATGCTGAAGCTGAAACTCCAATACTTTGGCCACCTGATGTGAAGAGCTGACTCACTGGAAAAAACCCTGAGGCTGAGAGGGATTGGGGGCAGGAGGAGAAGGGGATGACAGAGGATGAGATGTCTGGATGGCATCACTGACTCGATGGACGTGAGTTTGAGTGAACTCCGGGAGTTGGTGATGGACAGGGAGGCCTGGCGTGCTGTGATTCATGGGGTCGCAGAGTCGGACACGACTGAGTGACTGAACTGAACTGAACTGAACTATAGGTAGCGGATGGAGGGTGTATGAAATGGTGAAGGTTTTCAAATGTACTGACTTCCAATTATTAAAAGAATAAGTCTGGGGATATAATGTATAGCATGGTTTCAATACTTAGTAATAATGTATGATATACTTGAAAGTTCCTAAAATAGTAAATTTTAAAATTCCTCACTAGAAGAAAAAAATGTGTGGTGATGGATGTCAACTGAACTTATCACTCGTCATTTCATAATATACTCATATGTAGAATCATTCTGATGAACACCTGAAATTAATATAACATTAGGTCAATTGTATCTCCATAAAAATTGGTTTTGAAAAGACTCACTTTAATCCACATCCAACTTCCTGTGTTCATTCCTCAAGTAGGTTCAAAAGAGGAGAAAGGTAATCAGTGAACACTTTCCCAAACCCAACCTTGATTTTAATGTTTTAGCACCTAGTAACAAAGCTTAAACCTAGTTCTCAGAATTGGGCATTATTTCAATATTTTATTGACACAAAATTGGTAATTTGATATACAGATTTTATGGTCCTAAAACTAGCGAAATGCCTTTACCCTATTTGTGATTAGTCTCAAGAACTGCAGGCAGTGATGAAAATTAAGGTGGTGGGGCTCAGGCGATTCAAAGTTACAGAAATGAACAATACATAGTCTCGAAGTTTGGTTAGGCTTAGAAGGTAAGGTGCTGTATTTTTTATTAGACCTATTCTAACATCATGTTCCTTCCATAATGATGAAACATCTTAGAACAAAAAATGTTTTTGTTATTTTTGAAAAGAATTATATCCATTATAAACTTTCATTGAGTGTCTGTCTCTAGGTAAAACTTGCACCTGTTTCAGTCTTGGTTTATTTATGACATGGACTGCTTGAAAAGAACTAGTCAAAAAAAAAAAAAAAAAAGAACTAGTCAGTGATACACAGTTATATGAGTAATCATTTTAATCCAACTACTGTCTTATGTTTGGACTTTAAGACAATAGTAATAAGACAAAATAGTGTAAGACAAAAAAAAATAGTAATCAATGATCTTTCAGAGTAATTAATAATTCATAATAGCTACTGTCTTAGATAAAAATGTTTTTCTGTAAATTACTATGAGTTCCAGGAAGCAAGATTTCTGATGTACGTGTATCATCCATCTCTAGTGATTATCTGGGAATAGAACTAGAGAGGAGGTTTACTGTTACTGAAAGGGTTTCTTAGATTAATTTGGGAGGAAAAGCCATCTAGGCACCCTTTCTTTTGTTTATCCTTTCTAATTCTCATTTAAACACTAATAAAAACAAATACTGGAGAAATTTAGTGTATTCTAGAAAAAATATCTAATGCCACAAGTTAAGCAAGATTCTTGCAGTAAATGGTTAGATTGTGCCTGGTCAAAAATCACTTGGGTAACTATGATGCCTAAAAAGTTGGGGTACCCTGGCTAGCGAATCCTTGGGTACTTATCCTTTAAGTGCAGGAGGTATCTCAGTGCAAGGTCTGGGCCCAGCATTGTGTCCCCCAAAGCTAGCCTAGTGTCTGGCACATTAAGAGAAATTCATACTTATGGACTGCACCTTTATTTGTTGATTTAAATATTTATTATTTATCCACCTAGATTCTTTATATATACTCAAAGAAGCCAGAACACACATGAAACACACACACACTTATTTATTACTTATCCAACTAGATTCTTCTCTACATACATAGAAGGAAGTCAGAACACACACCTAATTATTCTATTTAATTAAGTTATTACTTGTTTTTTATCCATGTAGATTTTTCTGTACATATATTCAAGGAAGCCAGAACATGCACACACACACACACGTATTTAGTTATTTATCCATGAAGATTTTTCTCTATATATATTCAAGGAAGCCAGAACACACACACACATATTTTTTATCCATATAGATTTTTGTTTGTGTATATTCAAGGAAGCCAGAACACACACGCACACACACATATACACGTGCACACATTTATTAATTTATTATTTATTTACCCATCTCTATTCTTTATATATATATATATTTTTTCTATTATTTATATATTTTTAAAGGAGCCCCAAAATGAGTAAAGGGTGGGGGCTGGGTATTTAATGTCTCTAGGAAAAATATTAGTTGCTTGGTAAATAAGCTAGTTATCACATAGTTTATAGGTGTACACCATGTATTTTTTCATTATGTTGAACAGTTCTTTGTGAATTCAAAGCCACTGGTCTTAGTTGTGATTGCTGATTTAATCCCATGAATAATTTTGTTTACCCTCTTCTGCCATTATGCGCTTCTTCTTCTCTGTAGTTCTTGATCTATCTGGAATTCACTAGTGTATTTTTTGAGGTGTGGATCAAGTTTTCCACATGAATACTTAATTGCTTTTATATGTTTTTATAATTTGTGTATTTTCCCTTAAGTTTTGTTTAATCCTGTGGTTTAGGAAGCGAGGTGGGGGTCAGAAAGGGGAGGAGTCTAGGTGCAACAACACAGGGATGTATAGGATACTTCCATTTCTTTTGAAAGCGGTTTGGTTTAAATTAAGGAACACCCACCCCCAAGTAATCATTTGATTGTGTCCCACTGCCAATTTTGCAGATCCCGCCCACCACTCAGTGCACTGTGGAAGCCCATGAACTCTGGGCTAGATGAGTAGCTCTTCAGGATGGTATGCTTCTAAGGTGAAAGTTTTTAGGTTGTGTGTGTCCATCCTTACCCCAGATCATTCCATTTAGTGGTCTCCCATGTGTAACTCCCAATAAACGATTGCATTTACATCATTACCCCATCAATGAACCCAGTAACCCTTCAAAACCTGCACATCACTGAGTCCTTTTATCAGGGTTTCTAAGGAGTGGCAGAAGCTGGCAATGTTATTTTTTCTTTGTTTTATTGAGATTAATTATATAAGGTGAGCAGCTTTAATAGTTTGACAACATATATTTTGTGAAATGATTATCATTATACCTTTAGATCAGGTTTTCTATACACAAGCTATTATCCTACAACTGTTATAAAATTCGATAGGATGAGTGCCTCCTCAATCTCATTTGTCACCTTAGATGATTTTCATGGTAACTCTGATATTGTTTTAGGGTTATTTGGTGTTAAAAGCATCTGTCTGCTAATTTCCCTTCATGTCATACCTGAGTACATTTGATACGTCTTCTCTTTTATCCTTGTTTTTAATAATTTTCTATTAATAAATCTCAGGTATTCCAAGTTTGACAATTGTCCTTCAGTCAACAAGTCGTGTCCGAGTCTGTGACCCCATGGTAAATTCATATAAAAATAGTTATACATGTTAATAGAATCTCTATTAATTGTGTGGCCTTAATTTATGTTAATGTTTTTCAGCTTAGAAAGGTTTTAATATTATGTCCATAGAGTTGCTATTAATTGTGGGGCTTTACTGTATATATTAAAGGTTTGCATTGGGAATGATTTCATCGATTTCTTGGAATATTCTGGGTAAATAATGGACACTGTGTTGCTTGATTGATATATAGCACCCCCACCCTTCCCACCCCACTGCCTTTCCATCCCCAGCCCCATCCTCTAGACTCCCCTACCCTCCTCACTCCGCCTTCTTCCTTCACCCTCTCTTCCCCTCTCCACCTGTCCTTTCCTCTTCCTCCCCCTCTTTTCCTCCTTCCCCTCCCCCTTCCTCCCCACCTCCTTTCTTCCTTCCCCTTCCCCATCCTCCCCCAACCCCGTCCACTCGATGTCCAGTGTGCGCTGAAATGATCAAGACACAGTTTGCACTTAACCACTAAATCTTTATTGAATTTTTATTATAGCATAAGTCGATACATTAGTAAATAGAGCGAAATACAGAGTAAATAGCAGTAAATGGGGAAGGGTAGGGAGGTGGTGCACGGGAAGGTGGAAGTGCAGCGTTAGGAGGAAGGGGCAGGGGGAAGGAGAAGGGCCACTGACAGGGGCACAAGCAACGGTTCTTATCACTTTTCTGTAACTTCCATGAATCTTTACCATCTATCGTTATCAATATCACTCCAGCAACGATTTCTCAAAGGGCATCTATCTATCTTAACTCTCTAAAGACTCTGCTTACAACCTCAATCCCCAGAGTTAATACTCAGGGCAAAGAGCCTCTATTAGATTATTTATCCAATCATCCCTGAACTTTCTCCCACTAGTTTCTATCCATGTCCAACAGCCCCAAAAAGGTTAATCTCCCTGCAGTTCCCTTCAAGTTTATCTGAAATCTTTAGGGGTAGCAATCATAGGGTAAAGAATCACAAGAAGGTACACATGTTTACTTATAGAGCTATCTAGTAACATAGTATCATGCTTTTTAACTAATCCCCCCCACTTATGATTACTTAATAGTCCCCCCCCCTAAAATACTTATGATTATATATGTCCCCAGTTAAATCGTTACACAAAGAAAAAAAAAAAAAGGAACGTTTCCACAGACCAATTTGATAGCATTCTACAATCTGAAACAACAAAGAACTCTCAATGCCAACTGATGTGCCTTCTTTCTTTGAGATGAGAGCGTAGCAGGGCTCCCATCAGGCTCTTCATCTCTGCAGGCGGTTCTCTTCCCTTCTGCCCAGGTCTTTCTAGCAGAGTGTTCTCTGTTGCCAATCTTGGACTTCTGATGTTACCCGATGTCTGTGGTGGATGACGACTGGATCAATTCAGGAGCCCAAAAGGTACCTGCAAACTTAAGCAGAAATCCTCACTGCACTGTGTAGGCGTGCCCCTCTTATTTTGTCCACCTGAAGTTCACTGTGCCAACTCACATGATTTATTCCAACTAACTCTCCATTTTCCAGTATCTAATACAAGTACCTCATTGCTCAAACTAAATTGACCCTTCAGAAAGGTACCTAAACTTCCTCCATTTCAACAACCTAGCATGGTGACCTTAGCTAGTTCTCTCCAGGTCTGCCTAAAAATGGGAGCTTATATCTTCTTCCTTCATTTTTTTTAACACTGAAAATTTGGGCCAAAAGTCAATCAATTTTGTCATTGTTTCAAAAGGCAGACTGCTGGCTTTGCTAATAATTTTGATGTTTTATTTCTCATCTTTGTCTTTATTTTGCTCCCTTTCCATATTCTTTAGAGATTAATTTGCTTTTCTTACGAATCAAGGCATCTTGTTGGAAAATGCCAAAAAAATTTAAAGTATTCAATTAAAACAAAGTTGATGAAAACACACGAGCTAAAGGAAACTTAATAAAATTCTAATTCTACAGAATAAGTTTGAGATTACTTATCTTGAACATCTACCTACGCATAGAGATAGTATATATAGCTATAGTGCATAGTACACACTGCCAAACAGATTTTCACAAGCTCTACCAAAACAGCCAAAGCTGTGTCAGGGATTTCCTCTGTGAGTTGTTAACCCACACCACCATTCTCCCTCACAATAGTTGTCGTCACATCTCCAGACTTGCGCTTGCAGTGATGGCAATGTCCGTGTGCACATGCTGGGGCTGCAGACAGTAGCCCATTTCTAGGCCTTCTGCAGCTTGAAGATCAATTGACAACTGTAAATTTGACACAAAGCAACTTGAATTCAAATGTATGGAGGATGGATTGACTGATTGAGGTAAACTGACATGATGCTTCAAAAAGTCCAGAAGCACAAATGCACCATTTAAAAAGAAATTAACCTAAAATACATGAGTAACTGACAAGCTTTCAGATTCCATTGAAAAAAAGAAAAAAGAAAAAGTTGTTTTGGATTAAATAGTCAATTAGGCAATTAGGTATTTCCTTTGAATTTGTGTATCATTTTGTTTGATTTTTAAAGGCCCAATCAAAAAAAAATTTTACTATAGATGATGTTAAAATAGAAGTTTGAAGATGAACAGGATGAACTATTATACAAGTACTCCAGTCTGAGGAGCCTCTTATTCACAGTGTTGTAAGAGAAGTTCACAGTAAAGAACTATTTTACACTACCTTATGTATCAATTTTAATTGATTTTAATCAATTTTAATGATTGGATAGTAATTCAATGGAAATAACTTTGAAAGCAGAGAAAACTACTTTAAAACACTGTTAAAGGATACTATCAACCTACAGCTAAAACTTTTAAGTATTTAAACATGCAAGGGTAAGGGGGATAATATGTGAAGGGTGATGCTGATGCAAGTGAAACTTCACCACTGGACTCCTCTTCATGACAGGCTATTTGAAATATACACCATATTGTTTTCTACTGCTCAGACTGTTGGAGACTGTGTGTTGAAACACATGCTCCCAGGAGCCTGCCTCTTTTTCTTCTCCGTGCCAAGGCGGCAAAATGGAGTCTCAGCAACCAGGCAGGCAGGATGTCAAATCCCGCAGCAGGGTAAGTGGCAGTAGTTAAACAAGAGACAGAGGTTAGGTAATCAGTTCAAGGCGGTAGCAAGGGACCAGGCTAAAGGAAGTCAGGCAGTCCCGGGTTAGCACAAAGCATCCAGGAGACACCAGCTGATGTCACCAGACTGAAGACAACCCTCGTGGTGTCTGCTGCTTTGGGTTGCTTTCTGAGGCCTTTCGTTCATTGGCAGCTTATCGGCTCCATCCCCTGGAGGATGCTAAAATACACTGCCCCCCCCCCCCAAGCATCCTAGTGCTATAGTCTAGTGAGGGGACTGATAATGAAATGCCCAGGTGCATATGGAGGCAGAGACAAGGACAGATGCTCCCAAGACTTCAGGTGACACCCTTCCAGCCAGTGAACAATGCTCGTGAAAATTCTTTCTGAAGTTCCAGGTCAAGGTGGTACCATTAACTGTGAGTCTCTCCTTTAAGAGTTGGGTACAGGGATTCAGGAGTCCTCATGAGCTACTCGTTAGCCCTCACACATGACATTTCACAAATATCTAACCACCTGGAGCCACCAACAGTCTCTGGTTACCAGGCTTTTTGTTTTGTGTGGAAGCCATTGCTGGCATGGTGATGGTAAGGTGTTGTGACAAAGTCAGAGTTATTGGGTACATGTGATTTGCACCAGGATGTGAAGGCACACTCAAACATGCACACGTCTCTCTGAGAACACTTCCTCCTGAGGCCTGAGGTGTTCCGTTGAAGGGGTTTTGCCTGCTCCGCAGAGAACTGGTCAAGTTGCTACTCTTTCAGTCATGAAAATGGAGTTTGGAGATGGTGAAGTTTCAAAGGGTGCAGCCAGAAGATCACGGAAGCCATTGGCACTGCACCAGTAACTGTGGCTTCCTTAATAAGGCCTCGCTCCTCCAAGGCTCTAAGGTACCTTAACTGCAGGAAAAGTCAGTCCTCCTCCTCGCCTCCCCCTCAGTAAAGAAAACAGCGTTTCCTGTGTTTGCTGCATCAGCTTCTTAGTTACTGTTTAACGAGGAAACTGAGAGCCCATCATTCAGATGGTGCCGGAGGTTTCAGCAGGTAAAACCCAAGTCTCCAGGGATTGCTGGGAAGTAAACTTGTGACGGATTTTAACTAGGTTGGCAGTTAAGGTGGAAAACCAGAGATAATTTGTTGGTAAATATTCTGTTGCTCCCACCAAACACTGGAGGTCAGCGGGTGCTTTGAGATGGGTGTCAGTCCAGGGTGGCCCTGGCCTTCTGTAACCATTTCAGAGGAGAGCCTGTGCTCAGGTTGGTCTGAAGGCGCAGTGGCCCGATGTAGCACACAGTCACAATCAGCGACGCTGAACAGTTCATTCTGAGGCTGGAGATCCTGAAGGGCGGGATGCCTATTCACAGGGCGCTGTAAGAGGGCGGCGGGGGCGGCGGCGGGGGCGGCGGCGGCGGCTGCGGCGGGGGGTACTGGGGCACTGGCGGCTGGCGGTACCAATGAGGATTCCAGGTGATCATCACGGGGACATAGAGGGATCGCCCGTGTCCATCTCGCCCCACGGGGTACCAGGCGAATCCTACCGTGTAGGTCGGGTACGCGGCGTAGGCGGGGTAGGTCGGATATCCTGGAATTTGAGGTACGTATTCAGTGTACGTCGCCAGGTGAGCTTGGTCATCTAAATTTGGAATCGTGAGTCGAGGATACTGATTCTGGATGGTGACACCATTGGGACCCCGGCAGTCATAAGAGACTTGCAGCTTCCACCCTCTTTTCACTTGGAGAACTTGGGCTCCGTTCGGCGCGATGGTGGGAGTGATCAGCCCATCCTTCACGTGTCTGGCCACGAAATCGCGCAGGGCTGCCATTTCAGATTCGGACAGTGAGTACACATGCCCGCTGGGAATACTGTGTGCTCCGGGGATCATTTCTATGTTTGGGTCCACCAGACGGTGGTCTGGGTAGACGTTCTCATCCACTGGGGTGTACACATTCTGCACGTAGTAGTATCTCACTGGCTGATAAACTCTGTACCCCTCTACCGGGTAATAGAACGCCGGTTGTGCTGGTGGTGGGAGAGGTGGTGGTATTGGAGAATACATACGGCAGTGGTATCTGCAATATTCGGAATCAAAGACGATCGATCGGGTGCTCCACGTGATGTTGGGATCATGTGTGCTCAGCCAGCGCACCCCCAGGACGATGGGGAAGAACGGAGACTGAGTCACATCGAACGACAGCACCTCGCGGTGATCTCCCAAGTCGACGATCAGGTCATGTGTTTCATGGACCACTGGGCCCGATGCTATGGGGCGTCCATCAATTGCTTCTACAAGTATAGGCCAGTCCTTGATTCTCAGAGGAATGCCGTTTTGGGCGACGTACTCGTGATCAATGAAATTGCCAGAAGCGCCAGAATCGATCATGGCTCGGACGAACAGGCTGTGTCGGCCCGGCAGATGAATCTGGAGCATCACTTGCAAGTGTGGAGACGATGCAGCATCATCTTGGGGGGACCTTATTAATTCCGGCCCGGTCGCTGAAGGTCCCTCTACAGCGGGGCCGGGGAGTTTCCCGCCGGCGAAGCCTTCGAGGCCTTGGCAGGACAGTTGTCAGCGTAGTGGCCTCCATTCCCACAGTAGAGGCACAGGTTCAGCTTGCGGCGTCTCTCTTTCTCTTCCTGCGTCAGGCGCATGCGGGCGCCCCCCACGGGCTCGGTCGGGTCTGCCTGGTGGTGGTGGTGATTGTTGACATGCGGCGCCACCAGCGCGCGCGGCGGGGAGCGCGGCTTGCGGGCGGCGGCTGCCCGGGCCAGCCTTCTCTCAATGTGGATGCACTGGCCGATGAGCGCGGACAGCGACTTGGCCACTTCGAGGTGCGCCAGCTCTGCCTGGATGTGGTCGCTGAGGCCCTCGTGGTACTGGTCGATCAGGGCGGGCTCGTTCCAATCCAGGTCCTGCGCGATCATCTGGAAAGCATTCGAGTAGTCGACCACCGACCCCATGCCCTGGCGCAGACGTCTGATCTTGCGTTTGGCGGCCTCGCGCCGCTGGGGATCTTCAAAGACATGCTTCATTTCGGTCATGAAGGCTGGGTAGTTGTGCATCAGGTAGTGGGAACGCTCCAGCTTGGCCGAGGCCCAGCGCGCGGCGCGGCCAGTCATCATGCTGGTCACGAAGCAGACGCGCACGCGATCGAGGGAGAAATCGCGGGTGCTCTTTTCCATGAAGAGCTGGCACTGGGATATGAAGGGAAGCAGCATGTCTGGGTTGCCGTCGAACTTCTCGGGGAGGTCTTCTGGGCACTCCTCCTCGATGGGGGTGGCTGGGGCGGCGGCGGCGGCGGCCCCGCACAGCTCAATGTCGTCCTCTTCCTCCTCAGGGGCGGGCTCCACTTGCTCGCGGAGGGTGGTGTTCTCCTCGGTGAGTTTCTGCACCTGGTTCTGCAGGTTGTTGTTCTCCTCGGACTGCTTCATGACCTTCTCTCTGAGGTTGTTGATCTCTTGCGAGAGATCCTCCCGCCGGCCTTCTCCCAGGTTGGGGTTGTACTGGCCCCTCTGGCTGCTGCAGGGGGAGTTGGAGGGGGAGGAAGGATTGTTGGGGGGAGGAGGAGGCGGAGGAGGTGGGCAGTCGGGCCCCAGGGTGATGGTTGAGGTGGGAGGAGACCTCCCGGGCGTAGTAGCTTCACTCCTGTGGGAATGGAGGCCTGTGTCCTGGCCTCCGCGTCCACCTTTTCGCTTTCTGGTTTTCAGAAGCTTTTTGTTTCTGTAAGTGAAGATAAAAGCATAAATTCAACACATGCATTCAAAGCACCACAATACGAAGTATCTGCTAAAGTACTTTAAATACATGAGTATTTAAAGTATCGCTTTATTCCCCTTGTTTACATCGATAGTTAAACAGACCAAAGCCCCACAAAAAAAGATGTTTATCAAAGGACTGTGGACAATGAAAAGATCCTCCTCTTTGATGTCCAAATGATCCTTTCCTCAAGAATCACCTGTTCATCATAATTTAACAATAGGTGACTCTTATAAGCAGCATGATTACCTTTACTGACTAATAAATAATTTAGAGACACTCCAAATAAGAAACTTTGTAAGTAGAGCAAGAAACCTTCAAGGCAAAGATTGATACCAAAAAATTATGTAAAATAAAGCCAATATGGTAACTACTTGTTACTGGAAAAACAGCTACTATTCCAGCCAATAGAAAAGCAAGAAAAAGAAGGAGGGGGGATATTTAAATATCACAATGCCTGTATTCATCAACCCATGGTGGGGGGGTGGGGTGGCACTCTGGCCCACTGTTAGGACCCTGATCCACCTTTACAGAGAAGGTAACTATTAACAGTTATCAAAACCAACAACAACTGCCACAAAGCCAACAGAGAACTGTCTAAATTCCTTTTCAGACCCTAATTAGAGTTCCCCTTTGGGACAGAAATGGTACTGGGCAGCAACCTGTATATATTGGTTTCCCTCCTTATCATGCAGTCAACCCACAGTTATTGATTGATGCCTCTTAGAAGTAGCTGGGCTATAAAACAGAACCTTCAAAGAAGCCCAATAACAGTGCCCCTCAGACTTACAATGAGGGTTTCATTAGATAATGCAAGTAAAGCACATAGTGCATATTCAACTGTTAGCTGATATTAATAAAGTTACTAATAAAAACAGAAACTTTAACTTTCTGTATAATGAGGCTAAGATTAAAACAGGGAGGGGCTGCAACTATGGTAACCTGGGTCCCACATCCCACCTAAAGATACTCGTTTTGTTTTTTGTTTTTTTTTAAAAAAAAGACTGTGTCCGTAGCGGTGAATGACTGTGAGGGGGAAGGGATGAGCGGACTTAATGCCCTAATTATGGGTAGGGTGACAATAAATTACACATATAATAAATAAATCAGCACACAGGGGCATGTGTACTGCCTGGAAATAGGGTTCAATTCATTTAGAGTAATTATGGTAACACATCAATGATTTTTAAAACGGGCATTAAGTGTTCTTATTTGGAAAACTAGGAAAGTGCTCAAAACTTTAAAAATAGAATATATAAAGCCGGTAGACTGCCTATTCATTACATTTTAACTTGGCAGTCCTGGACACCTGTTCCTTTCTGACCCACCAAGGCAAAAACAGACACCAAATTAATTATGTAAAATAAAGCCACAAAAGTAAACATGCTATTTAGAGAAGTGAGGTGAAAAATTGCTAATATTTCATCAATAGGGTATGCGGGGGATGGGGGGGGGGAGGTGATGGTAATTAAACATGGTGCCTGGCTACAGAGAAATTCCCCTTCCTCCTCCTCTTTTTGAGACCCCTCCAAGTTCTTTAGGCCCCTTCCCTGCCCCAACCCCACCACCCACAGCCATCTTCCCTTATGCCCTGGGCTGTTGGTTCTGCCTCTTCAAGGAGTGGCAGCAAGCAGAGTCCTTAAGGGACAGAATTACTGTGCCATTTTAGTATTTTTAAACTGCTACTTAATTACTTTAATAACTTAAGACTACGGAAACAATAGTTGACATACAAGATAAGACATTTGGGTTTAGAAAAAATTAGATGTAATTAACACATCACAGCCTGTGACATTGTTTCATGTCCAACTGCTTAAAGACGATTACATTGGTGACACTCAGAATATGAGGTCACAAAATGAAGCCATTTTTATTAATTAAATGAAGTGTTTTAATGTCCCATTAAAAAGTAACTAATAAGCACAGGTCATTGTGTCATGTCACGATGACTCAAGTGCCACTTCTGTCATCAAACACTAATACTTTCAAAAGTTAGAGACAAGACTTCGGAAAAGGCATTTCACAGCATGGCTGGAGCAGGTCAGAAAGGTTAACCACCTATATGTCAATCACAGTCACTGGGGTGGGCTTTATTGAGGCCCAGGTCTGATGGTTTTCACATCTGCAAAACACAAGGACAGGACAAAAATAACAATACATTAGGAAATCAGTAAACAATCACTGAATTGTTTATGGAAACAGAAGATGGGCAAGACCTTAAAATTCAAATGCTTTTGGGGACAGGAAGGTAATAGAAATGTGCAAAGAGACTGGACAATAGGGAGGGGCTACAGTTATTTCACTTGGGGATGAATACCCCCACCCACTGCCCCCCGCCCCAAACTCTTTTAAACCTTGTATGATTTTTAAATCCAGTGCCGGTGGAACAAATTCAGGGCCCTATTTGACCTGTGAGATCACTAGTTTGAGGTCCCTAACTTTTACCAGTATCAGGCTTAAGGTTCCCACCCCAGGGTTTGTAATTTTGGGGTGGGACTCTTAAGTCCTAAAAGGGTCAACTGCTCAGAACAGAGTTGTTTAACCATTAACATTGATAGGGTAGTGGGCAAGCAAGTTAAGAGCAGAAGTAAAGTTTACAAATGTTTAGACGGCAACTGGAGCAGATGACAGGCAACAGGGGCACTGTGATTTGATTTGAACAGGACTATGGCTCCTTAAATGCCTCCTTAGTAGGGACTTGATTGCAGAGGTGGGGTCAAAAGGCCCCATTCCTAAAATAAAACCTCAAAGAACATAGCATATAGCTAAGCCACCTGGGACAGACACCACCTTTACACATGAAAAACAGTTCAGTATCACTCTATTTAAGAATTAAATACATTTGATTAATCTTTGACTCTTCACAAGGATTTTTGAAACTTTCTATTCCCCCCACCCTACCCTCCCTCAGCGCCCCCACCAAAGACACCAAAGCACAACAGTAGCAAAAAACCATCACACATTAAGTATCACACTAGTAAATGACACTTCACCAAACAATGCTTAATTGTTTTACATTTGCAAATGTCCACATTTCTTTTTGAGAACTGTACAGTTAGTGAAATGTAAATTTTAATAATATGCACATTTTAAAAACCATTGTTTTGAACCTTTTTATAATGCAGACACAATTTCCAAAGAGAAGCGGGGTTAGGGCAGCAAGGTGGGTAAATGGAACCTGGGGACTTGAAGCTGTAATTATGTTATCCACAGACTATAAACTTGTTGGAGGCAGTGTGTGTGTGTAGGGGGGGGGTGACTGGTGGGGAGTGACAAATTGGGGGAGCCAATGCTTCCAAATGCCCCTGTAACAGTCTTGGTTCATGGTTTATAACATACGGAACCAGGCTTTAAAATTTCTTCATTTAATTAGAAACATAAATATCTGACTGGCAGTAAACTATAAATTTGTTTTATGCAGATATTTTAAAATGCCAGCTAAAACCTTCAATCTATATTTTGTAATGTAACCATTTTGTTACATTACACAAATTTTAGACAATTATGTACCATTAACTAATTCACTTGCCCCAAATTTAAATAATTAGCTTTGCTTTTTAGTTTATAAAAAAGCTGATTATTTTTAGTGTTTTGAATTAATTTAGCTGTTTTGAATTATAATTACAGCTTACATATTCAAGTTTAAAAACGCAATTTTTTTTTTTTTAAGATCCTGTTAAATGTGAGCAAGATAAAACAAGCAGCGTCTTGGACAACCCAGGACAACAAAACACCACAGGAAAGAGCCAGGAACAAAAAATCAGAAAACACCTGCATACACCAAGGAAGACACTGAATAAACCATTTTACTCTGATCATTTAACCAATGCCTACAATATGCCAGATCCAATTAATAATATGTAGGCAAGTTAACCAGGGCTAATGCCCTAGAGTTCCAAGAAAAAAATCCAGAAATACACCTCATCCTCTTTTAGAGGCCAAGCCAGCAGCACCAACAAAGTTACTTAAAACTCCTGTGAAACAAAGTTCAAGTTCTTTATTTTGTATTCGCCAAAGCATATGATTCCATTGGGTCCCACCACAAAGGTCCACTAGTGTGTCCAAAACACTTTTAAAAGTTTTTAAATTAAAAAAAATTTTTATTAAGATTTTTTAAAACCTTAAAAATGTTATTTTATTTTTCATTTGTAGTAAAAATATTTAGCTAGATTGCCTTTAGAGGCGCCAGCCATGTCAGTTTGGAAGCACCCTTCATAACCCACTATCAGGAATTTAAATTGTGGGTTTATGTTATTTAATATATACAAAGTGCTTATAAAAAGTGGCTTTTTAATGCCATGTATAATTGTCATTATTGTTAATTGTCCTTATATATTATTATGTTATTTATTAGACACCAGTGGATAAAAGGCAAAACCTGCGCATAAGACAAACCACAGCAGAGAAACCGCAGGAGGGCGGGGCTGTGCAGCCAGGCTCAGGCAGCAAGGGTGCGCAGGCGCACAGGAGGGGGGGGGGAACCCTGACGAGATGGCTGGGGGCTCACACTGCGCAGGCGCAGGTGCACTCTGGAGAGGCGGGGCCGTAGGCCAGCTCAGAAGAGGCAGGCTCAGGGTGGGGCCAAGTTTTGAAAGGCGGGGTCTGGACGAGCTACCTCGGAGGAGGCGGCTCAGAGAGAGGCGGGGTCTGGAGGTGCGACCTAAGGGAGGCGGGGTTCAGGGGAAGGTGGGGTTTAGGGAAGCCGCCTCAGGAGGCGGGCTCAGGGGAAGGCGGGGCTTGGGGAAGCGGGATCTAGAAGGCGCGCTCTGGGAAGGCGCGCCACAGAGGAGGCGCGCTCAGAGCAGGCGCTGGGCGGCGCTAAGCCTGCTCCGAGCAGATACTGCAGAGAAGGCGCGCTAGAATGGGCGGGGCAGGTCTAAGACGGGCTGCATGCCTCTCCCAGGATCCCCCCTCCCCAAACCCCTCCCACCAGCCTCCACCAGCCAGATTCATTTCATGCAACAAGAGCAATCACCCCCAGATCCAGTCCCCCCCCCCCACCACCCCACGCCTCCCAATACTAAGCAAACCAACAGTTTCCACAAACTGTTGCTGGAATGCCAATTCGCGCCACCGCTACAACTACACCACCACTTCAGTCAAGCGCAACTAAGCAAGGAAGCCCTGCCACCAGCAAAAGATTCCCTTTTACGCACAGTCAGAGCCCCTCCACTCCACTGCCATAGCAGGAATGGTGTGGGCAGAATGTTAAACACTAATTTTTGCCCCGGGCTCCATTTTGTCTAACAGCACCATCATGCAGAGAACCGTCCTGTAGAAAAACGTAGTGGGAGCCATTCCAAAGGTGTGTTAGAGACAAAGGGTGGGGTTCCTCTAAGAACAGTGATCTTACTCTTAGGCTCCAGTCCGCTTCGACTGGTTTCTTTGTAGCGCAAAACAGTACAGCTTGTCTATTTCTGCAGCTGTTATTACTCTGTAGCGCCTTTTAGGTATAAACTGTTCCACAGCTCGTGCACCCCTGCGGTTCCTGTGTCTCGTAGCGCAACGAGGCGCCGTTGTAGTGCTATCGTATCGTTTTTGTAGCGCTAATCTTCTGCAGCTCAGATTTTGTAGCGCATTTAAAGCGCAAATCAGTGATCAGTCTGTGGTTCATAAATCGCGGCAATTCATAAATCGCTGCAGTTCATACTGGTTTCAGTGCAAAAGAAGCGCCCATCAGTTTGTAGCGCATTGACGCGCCCATCGCTTTGTAGCGCATTGATGCGCCCATTCGTCTGTAGCGCATTGAAGCGCCTATCGGGTCTGTAGCGCATTTGAAGCGCTTATCAGTTTGTAGCGCATTTGAAGCGCTCATCAGTTTGTAGCGCATCTGAAGCGCCTATTAGTTTGTAGCGGATATCACTTTGCAGAACATCTGCAAATTGGTCTGTAGCTCATGTCCGTCTGCAGCTCATGTTTGTCCGCAGCTCATATCTGTCTACAACCCGTATCTAGACTCAGGTACTAGAAATCAAAGCCCTGAAGGCTTGGATTCTTCACGCAGTTTTGGGGTGCAGCCAGTGAAGGCGTGAGAAGGTGTGCCTGGAGACATTCGGGGCGCTACTCCATCTCCTGCAGCTCTCGATAAGAAGGGGGAAAGAGCGTGATCTTAAAGAAAAAGAAACATCCTCACCGCATACTCACCACGCGAGGACTCCTCTGCGAAGGCTGGAAAGACGGGGTCCCACACCTGTGCCAGGCGTGGGCGCCGCTGGGTGCTCGGCAGCCCGGAGTGGCTCCGGACGCGAGCCCGCTCAGCGGACCTTCCTCGAGGTTCGGTGGTCAGTCTCCGCTGGTCTCCTCAGGTCGTAGTCAGGTTTCTTCGACACACACCAACCGAAGTTGAAGCGCGTGTACCAGGAGCGCCGACCGGGAGCTTTATATAGGCTGAACCGAGGAGGGGGGCGCCAAATCCCAGCGTGCTCCGCGGGCTAGGGGTGGGTGGAGGGGGAGCGGGGGCGGAGGGGATGGGGGGATGGGGGAGATGGGGGTGGGGGCGATGGCCCCGCTTCAGTGGCCCGCCGCTAGAGGGAGTTCGGGATTAAGGAGGGGGGTGCAGGATGCTGATGCTGAACTGGCCGAGCTGGGAGGAAAGAAGAAAGGGAGGGGAGGGGAGAATCGAGGACGGCCGGCCTAGCCAGGCCAAGAATGCAATCGCCCCGGTGGTGGGAGCTGGGAGACCCTTGTGCTTGGACGGGACAGGGTCGGGGGACACGCAGGATGAGCCCCGCGACCACGGGCACCTTCTTGCTGACAGGTTAGTGGCCCGCGCGCGACGGGAGGTCCTGGGGCCAACAGGCCGCTGCTTCCCCAGCCCCCGCTTCCCGGGTTTGGGGGACCTGGGTGCATTTCCTGGGCATGAGCCCCTCGTGCTGCGGAGTCCCCAGTGCACGTTTCCTCTAAGATGCCCCGCACCCCACTTCTGGGGCCCTGTGTTTCCCTAGCCAGGCTTCACCCCTGGCCTATTTTCTCTGCGCCCCCGCGGGCCCCTCCCTACCCAGCAGGGCCGAAATTCCATCTCCAGTTTCCATTCCCATTGCCCCCCACCCATCCCCAGCAGTCCGGGTGGTGAACCTCTCCGGATCCCTGCCTCAAAGGCTGGGGGTCGTCGACCATCTGGGGGGTGGGGGCTCACCTAGCGAATGTGGCCCAGAGGCGAGCCATAGGAAATGGGTGTCGAGCTGTGCTCAGCTCTACAAACACACCACATCTTTTTTTCCCCCTTTTCTTGAATCCGATCTGGAGAGAACATAAAAATATGCATCTGACACGCCTAATTCTCCTTTCTTCCTAAGCGAATTTCTCGGCAACGGAAATTTCATTTTTCTTAGGTTTTGCGGAGCAGGGAAACGGAATCGTGAAATGCTAGGAGCTAAACAGGGCGTTGAGGTCAGGGTTAACCTCGGCTGGGGGCCAGAGACGCTGCAAACACAACGGTTTGCCCCAAGTACACTATTTCGAGAAAGCGAAGACAATTAAAAACAGCTGTGGATGCCTCCAGTGTATTTGGCGGGCTTCGGAGACTCCCAGCTACGGCCTTTTGGTGATGATTACGAGGTTTACGCGGAGACATGGATCTCCCTGCAACGTTATGTTTTTCCAAATCTTGTAGGGTGAATGAATACCTTTAGTCACGGTAACCGCAAGTTTAATCCTTTGAAGCGTGTTGCCAAGATTTGGCCACAAATATTTCTGTATGTTTATAAACGTATATATTTTACGTTAGAGAAAATTGCAATGAGTTACAAGACTAAAATACTGATGAGGAAGGATGCTGAAATAAAAAAGCCTTAACGTGGATTTCAATTTAAGAAAGTGTTAGGCACTGAGAAAAGGGACAATCTGTTGATAATCTTAGTAAAAGAAGTTTAAGTTAAAATGAAAAAACCAATTGGCTACAACTGAGTGAGGTTCCTGAGACACAGATGAGACACATTTGTATTCAAAGGCTAAAACAGCAGATTTGAGTAACATTTCTACGTATTAATTTGTACGTAGAGGATAGATAAGAATTTGACCCGTTGTAGATGACAGAATGGTAGAGATCTCAATTAAAGCCAGCCTTTCTAAGAGTAAACAAAACTCTAGCACGTTTATTGAAACTCTACTTTTTAATCAGAAATAAAATATTGACCATCAGATATATGAATAAATGAAGTGCAGATTTCCAACACTGAGAGAGATTTTCCTAGGAAGTTGGGTGAATATAATTATAGTGTTTAGAAGTGCCTTAGTGTTTTTCCACGCTTAGGATGTTCACCCTTCCCTGCAATGTTGAATGCTTTCAGGATTTCTTATGTTTTCTAGAATACTGTTCTGGTGACCGCCAGACCGTCAAATTCTTACCATTTTTTTAAATCCCGGAAAGTTACTTCATCTAGTTGTTTGGTAACTGATAGACATTCTTTTTCTACAAAATGAGATTAAAAAACAGGATAGGTGATAGAGAAAACTCAGGTTTAAAAATCTAAAAAGTTTGAACTAGTTTGAACCTATTTGAATTTTTATTTCAGAATGTTAGCCAGGACTTTTTTTGGTGGGGTGGGTGGAGGAAAAAACCCAGCTTTAGTGTTATCTTTATCATAATAAAAGTAATTCCTATTCATTGTACAAAGTTTAGGGGGGAAAACTCCAGAAAACTGGGGAAAAAAACTCAAAAAGAAAATCAGGATCACCTGTAACCTCTTTATCCTGTGACAACCCCAGTAAACATTATGGACTCTACTTTCTCTATACATATACACGTGCCTAAATAATGTATATTTTTCATAGAGTTGCATGTGTTTAATTTCTAAAAATTAAAAATGGGATCGAGTTAATTTCCTCCATTTTTATTTCTTCAAGGAGCCTTAGCTATCTAAATAACATTAAATTTTCAGAATCTTTTTAAAAATGGAAATAATAGTCCTTACTTTTTCTAATTGAAATTTAAATGAACATTAGTACAAAAATATTTAAAACCAAAGAACTGAGAGTTTCCTCTGAGCTCACTGTTCTAACACACACATAGTAATCTGGTATATATCCTTGTGTTTTTTATTCTATATATATGAAAAAATTTTTACTTTGCTTAGAAATAGATTTTTCTGAGAAAAAAAGCAATAGTAGATAATCAGCTTTGAGAAAAAATTTTAATCTAAAGCAGCAAAACAATATTAAACATAAAAATGAAAATACAGTGTTAATAGGTAAATACTTGAGGTGACATTTTTATGTTACCTAAAGCACAGAACAACATTAAAAATCACCCCCACATAAATACATTAGAATTTAAAACACTCTTTTGATATTTGATGTTGTAAGTGAATTTTGGATTTTCTCAGATATTTGTTCCCAGTGTTACGTTTCTTACCCGTCTTGCACAAGATTACATGCATAGCAAAAAGAGATGCTAAAATACATTATTTACTTTATCAAATAATAACTGGGTATTGTATGGGAACACTTTAATCCATTTTAATGAGAATTTCCTGTGGATCTATGAAGCTGTTGATTAACTACCTGTGTTTAACTTTAAGTGTAGTAGGAAAATTGTATTTCAAACCCAAGTGGAATGTTCACTTGTCATATAATGGCTTTCTAATTGGATATTTTACTTATTTAAGACAATTTGCCATGTATCTGTGAAGCTGTTGATTTACCTTTTATATTTAGCTTAATGTCTAGGGTAGTAGGAAAAATGTATTTCATAAAAAGTGGAATTTTCACTTGCCAAACAGTAACTGGACTTTCTAGTTAGACATTTGATCTGTTTTAGGTGACAGTTTGCTTTGGATCTATGAATCTGCTGGTTTACTACATGCATTTGACTTAACTTTTAGTGTGGTAGGAAAAATTTATTTCTCAGCGAAGTGAAATTTTCAGTTGTCAAATATTAATTGGACTTAATACTTGATCATTTTATCCATTTATTATAAAGAGTTTGCCATAAATCTAAAAACTGTTGATCGACCCCCATCTATTTACTTTAAATTCTAGTGTGGTAGGCAAATTGTTTTTCTAAGCAAAGTGAAATTTTCACTTGTCTCTCGGACATTGAAAATTATCAAGGGACAGCACCAGAGAAAACTGATGAGAAAGATAACACATATCCAGTTTCTAGCACTGATTTTAACTGATGAAAATCAGGCTTGAAATAAAATGTTGAAGCAGTGAAGAAACCTTGATGTGTTAAAAAGTTCTCCGTCAGTTATTCAGATGGGTTGGGGTTTTAAGTGCAGTATTTATGGATCACATTTTCTCTGAAATAACCACTTTGTTTTTTTTTTTTTCTTTTTTACTAAGCGTCCATGCTTACCCTATCTGGTCCCTTTTCTTTTCACTTACTGTTACCTCAGTTCTAAACACCCAAGTGTAGATTCTGTTGTTGATCTTATTACCCACTCCTGGTGTAAAAAAGGACTCTACGTGAATAGATAACATGTCCACTACAGATTCTTGGGCTGGAGCTCTGTGAAGTCCAGAGCTTCACGGAAATACTAACATGATGCTTTTTGTTTCTTTCTGTCCTTTCCAAGTTCTCCAACAGAGACGTGACAGAAAGACCGGCAGACATGGGCAGGCAGGCAGGCAGACAGAGAGACGTGGACAGATAGACACATGGGCACCCACGCATGCAAGACATCGAGGCTTTTTCTAAACTTTAGGATTCAGTTCTTCAGTTTGCTGCCTCCCTGATTTCTAGAAATATTAAGTCACAAGCAGCACTGCAGAATTGAAAAAAGGAAGCTAGTGTTTCTAAAGATCAACAAGTCTTTTCAAGTGACTGGTTTTCCCGATTGGGGTTTTCAGGTTGGTAGAATCAGATAGAGGCTCAAAGCTCTCAAAGTTGTTTCACGCGGATAGCTTCTGAACAGCTTCCACGCACATTTCTGTCTAAGCAAAATTCCGGGGACTTCAGGTTTTCAAACAATGTAACTATAGTGAAGACCGTATTGAATAAAAAATAGTCTCCACAGTCTGATAGGAGAACAAGCATTTGCATTGATGTGCCTTTCCTTCTAGTCTTTGTTCCATGTGCATATGTATTTTCACTTAATTTTCATGTGTGTAGATTTTTTACACTTTGCTTTGAAAGATAAGTGAATCTTGCTTTCAGCTAAGCATTTGTCAAGGCTTTTCGGAGGCTCTCGTATGTAAGATGTATAGACAAGCAGGATTGCTTTGTGAGCCTGGGGCAAGCTGTGTTGGTTACTGGGTTTGGGTCTGGGAGTTGTCCCTGGTGAAGGATCACAAGCCTTTGCCTTGGGTCTTCTCTTTGTCAACATTTTTAAGGATAACTTTGATGAAGTTCTAAGATGCTTGCTTTAAAATCCATGGTGGACTTCAAAAAAGTCTGTTACAAATAGATAACAGAATTGAGAGTTAATATGGTTTAAGTATGCTGCAGTGCTATTCAAAAATATATTTTGTAGCAGTAAATGCCTCATAATTCATTGGCCTGTATAAAGGAAGGAGATGACTTTATATGGTAGCAGCTTTTGAGAAGAAGGACAGTTCATATGAACCAGTGGCATGATGTGGCTGCAAAATTTTTTTTAAAAAATCAAATTTAGATTCCAGTAATAGTACAGTGTCCATATGTCACAAAAATTAATAGTAGCCTGCTCTGATTAACCACATCTGTAGTATTGTGTCCATTTCTGGCCGTCACATTTAAAGAGAGACATTGACAAATTAGACAACTTCTAGAACAATCTGTGGAGATAGTGAGGGGTCTGGCCATCTCGTCATAGGAGGTATCCTCAAAGGGTCTGGAAACCTTTAGCTTAAAGACTAAAAGTAGACATAAACTCTCTTCTGTTTGCTTCAGAAAGCAGAACCGGCTGTAGTGGGTGAAAGATAGAGATGGGTTTCCACTTGAGACCTTTCTAACAGTGAAGCTCAAGAAGGGAGTCAACTTAACGCCTTTACTTGGTTTCTTATTTTCAAGTGTCAGAAATATTTACCCTTCTTGCAATGAATATTTAATTTGAGGCCATGATAACATTTTAGTGCAGGACAGCAGAGATTCACTGATGTCGCGGTGTAAACATTTTATTTTTTCTGATCAGCTGTCTAAAAGGAAGAGTAGCCCTGTGTGTGGCAGGCTGATTTCTTAGAACTTGAAAACAGCTGCAACTGGACATTTTAAGGCATCCTCTCCTCCCTTCTCATTTCATTTCAAACGTGAAACTCTGAGAACTAAAGTGGCTTTCAGTTGCTTCCTGAAGTTGTTCCTTCCCTGGGGTTTCTCGCTGCGGGTGCCCCGGGGGCGCCCTGGGTTAAGGGGGAGCAGACGGCTGCCAGCCGCTGGGACAGGACAGCTGAGCCCTACGCTGCTAGAGCCTCTTACCCAGGGGAAATGTGAGGCCATTCTTCTTCCTTCTGCAGTCCCCTCTTCTGTGTCCTTGTAATACATAACAGTGACAATTTTTAGCTTTTCACTCGAAAAGAAAGCCTTTCGATCAAAAGTGGGCCGCTGACCTTGTGTTCTTTTAACTCCCTTTGAAGTGAGCCCGGTTCCTCGCTGCCCTAGGAGCACCGGCTTCGTGTCTCAAACATGTCTTGGGGCAGATTTTCTTTCCACCTGCCTATGGATTGTTTATTTTGATGACTATCTCCAACTGTGCAAATGTGATTGCTCAAAGTTCCTTAGTGGAGTCGGCACACAGGACCTCAGTTCTAAGAAGTGACAAGCCCAACACATCTCTCTCCACGGTGACGATTTTTATGCCTGTGTGTAACCCTTGAAAACTAAGGGGATTCTGATGACAAATGTGAAGAAAGAGACCATTCTTCGGGCATCTTTTAAAATCAACATTGTCATGTTTCTTTTACTCCTGTCTCTTCTCCCCACACCCAGAACTTGCTCCTCCACTCAGATTGTGAGGTCAGAGATAGGATCACTCGAACCCCGAATACGTGAAGTGCATTTTTGATGTTAAACATGTTCTCTTCGTATTTTCTCTATCTTTTATAAAAGTGTAATGCACTTTTGTGGGATTGTAGTAATGTGCTGGGCAGCTTGCGATGGCCGATGGCCCGGCTCCCAGTTGTTGAAGATGCCACAGGCGTTCCTGAGCTGAGCTCATATTTCCGAGAGAGAAATGCTCAACCTTGAGTGCCTGGCTTGTCAACGCTCCTGCACCTGATCTGCAGGCGGCTACTTGCAATTCCTTGAATGCAATACTTGCTCCTGCTACTGGGTTTGGGAAGTAAATAATCCTGTGTTTAAATTTTAAAATTTCAGGAAGTTATCTCAGGAAATAAGCAGGTTGCTGTGAAACGTGTACTTCTGGTATACTTGTTAATGCTATATTCTTACCAAACTCAATATTAGAAAAGTTCTGTTTTCTTCTTGGGTTACTTTGGTAAAAATCTTACGTTTTATGTCTTCATCTGAGAATGCCTGTGCAGTATCTATGCAGTAGCGTTTTAAATGTGTTTCATCACTTTAAAAGCACTCATCTTTAGCATGTCTCATCTTCTAGTTAATTGCCTTGGACTAATCAGTTTTTTTTTAGACTAGCTCTTTGGCATTCTGTACCACGGATATTGCCCCGGCTTATGTTGTAACACAGAAGGCAGACATTTCTCTTTTCTGACAAATGAAGCCGCTCATTTCAAAAATGTTTAGGAGTTAGGCAGCTCCAGTGTAAATTCTTTCCCATTCTTTAGCTCTCCACTCATTCATTTGGTCACCACTTTGATTCTTATGGAGATTTGGAGTTCACTGTCCATTTGAAAGAAGAGATCACAGTTAATTTTGCTATAGCAGTTAAAGTGAAATATTTTAGTTTTCTCTGGGATTTATTCAGCAATAGGCACAGAAGTAAAAAGTTGATTTTTTTTTTTTTTTACCTTGGAATGCAGAGGGAGAGAAAAATTAGCCTCAAGGTTTTTCATTTTTCTTTTCTCCTTAGCAAATTGGTGTTCCTCACTGTGCAGTAAAATGATAGTGGCTTTTCTCTCCTCTGAAAGAGTTAATCGATGTAGCACTTTAACATCTTTCATCTTCTGTAGTTACAGAGCTGATTCTAATCAAAGGCCAGTCCTGCAGAAGTGGAAACAGAACAGGTTGCTACATGTGCTTATCAAGATTTGAGATATACGTTATTTTTTGTCTAGCCATTTAAATTCTAGGAGTTTAGCTTACAAAGATACTCGTTTAGGTGATGAAAAATAAAAGTATAAGGATGTTTATATTGATAGTAGTAATGAAAAATTAGAAAAAAATAGTGGCTCCTCTTACTAACTAGTACTTCTTTTATTCATTTATTTTTTGAGTGTTGACTGGTTTTGAGACTGTGTTAAATGCTGTGGAATACAGGGTCCTAGATTAGGAACTTTTATAACTTTTATACTAGGGTGTTGACAAAGATTAATCAATCACACATATCAGTGTCCCCTTAGAACTATGGTAAGTGTTACAAATACTAATAGAATTTCTAAGCAGGGGATTTGGCCAGTCAGGGGGATGAAGGAAAGCTTATCTGAGAAGGTACTCAGACCTGAAGGATGAGTAGATGTTAGTGAGGTGAAGAGGAAAGGTATGTTGGAGGTCACAGGTAGAGCTCTGTAGAGGCCCTGGAGCAGGGTGTTCCAACAAATAGAAGGTGCTCTAGAAAGTCCTGTGAGGTTGGTGCCCGGGGAGAAGGGGAAGCACAATAAGAAGAGGCTGGATGCGGGGGTCAGGGAGCAAGTTTTGCTGGACCCATTAGACTACCTTAAAGAATGTAATCTTCATCCTAAAATCTAAAACCTACCTCTCTGGAGGGCTTTAAGCAGGACTTCATCAAATTTGCATTTCAAAAAGAGCACTTTGATTGCATTGTGATGAAAGGATTGGAGGGGTCAGAATAGGAGCAGTAGTTCCAAGTCTACTTTAGTAATCCAGAATAGAGAGGAATAGATGACCTTCCTCGCTAGAGTGGTGGTGGGGAGATGTTTGGAAGAACATGTTGAGGGGTAAACAGCAATAGGGGTGGGTCGGGGGTTGAATTTTGGGTGGAGAGTTACCAGAGACGATTTCTCTAGGAAAAAAATCAAGGGTGATTTCTAGATTTCTTTTGTATTCATGAGAATGAATGGTGACGCCATTCTCAGCATAAGGAATGCCAGAAGAAGACCAGACTTTAAGGGAAAGATCAAGAGCTTGAGGGGATGATAAATAAATTATGACTGAGCCACAAAGCATAAAGCTGTGTGGTCTTAAAATGTGATATCATGTAAGCATATCCAAGATATATGTTAGGGAAAAAAGTGTGATCACATCATGGAAAGAAAAGCATGGTATGTGTGTGTTTGTATGCGTTTGTGTACAAACATACATTTATATATGCATAGAATATGGAATGATATGAGGATTGTTGAGAGGGGATATAGCAGTGGCATTGGAGGGACAGCAATAGATATATAGGAAGGAACTTTTATATTTCATACCCTCCTGGTTATACTCTTTGGATGTATTACAGTGAAAATGTGTGGCTTCTATGATAAAGAAAAATAATGACAGTTTCAAATAAAGACTCATTATTATTGTATTACTATATATTTTTTATTTTGGACAGAATTTTTTCCTACAGTTTTACTTACTGAGCCCAGTCGCTCTTACTGCTTTGCCTTTTAATCCTTTCCCGCTAGATTGCACTGTTAGGCTAGATTTCAGTCTGCGTAGTGTTTTGTATTCTACCTTTCACTAGTTTTAATAATTTCAAAACAGTCCAACATTTTGCAGATGGGGACATTAAGTTGTTATGCATATAACTATTGTGTGTTTTATGTATCCCATTTTCAAGGATCTCAGTGGTGCTCCTTCTTCATCTAGTATTTTTGAGATAGAATATAGATAGTACTATATCCTGTCAATGAAACCCCAGTATGTGCCTTGGTTGGGCTCTTTGAGCAACAGGGTAAAACCACAAAGAGAAGTGGATAACCCTCCCTTCTCCACAAACTATTCTATCAAACCAACGCTGCTGCTTTGATTGGCTGTTTCAGTTTTTCTCCAATTTGGAGATGTGTGATGCAAAGTTGACTCTTGTGCCCATGCAGTTTTTGCTTTTGTTGCATTATTTCCTCGGAATAAATACCTAAGAGTTTATGATAGTCAGTGAGTACAGAGGTCAATGTAACTTGCTTCTCATTACACCTGGCTTTCCTCAGAAGGGTTAAACTGCGTCTCTGCACCACTTTGCCTTGGCAGATACTGGGAATGAAGACTTGCTAACATGCCATCTTCTTAGCCCTGTGGAGTTTGGAATGGTTGGAACCCCTGGGCGTTTGTCTGGGCTGGAGAGTAGCCTCCAGCGTTTACTCCACTCTGCCATACAAATATCATTTTTTCATGTGTCTCCTGACTGTGAAGGAGAAAAAAAAAAAAAAGAATTCTCTATTCTGTAGTGACAGTGGTTTTTTCGTTTGAATGTCTATTTTTTTAAAAATATAAAACACATTTAAAGAAATCTAAAATTTCCTTCATATTAAGTGAAGTTTAAGTGTAATAACAACTCATTTTTTGAGAACTTATGTTAGGCACTCTTCTCAGGGTTTTATGTATATTCACGATGTCTCTATGAAGTGAGCACGGTTTTGTTCCCACCAGATGAGGACAGTGAGGTTCAGAGACCTTGAATAACTTGCCCAGTGGACAGAAACTGGGATTTTGAAGCCAGGTGCTCTGTCTACAGAGATGCTGATTTTAAACACTAAACACCAGCCTTTCTGTATTCTTAATTTTTATTTCACTCTGAAGCCTAAAATCTTACTAAGCTTATGCTAAAATTATGAAATTCTAATAACTTTAATTATATTAAATAATTGTTTATGTTCTGCCCTGCCAGGCTCTGCTGTTTAACAAAGTTTAGAGGCTTCTTATTCTGGCATTCTCGGTTTAAATTCTTGCTGTTATATTTCTCTTAGGAATATTTTTCCTTGACTCCCTAGGAGGTTGGGGTGGACAGTTCTCAGCAAAGCCATTTTTCTCTCCGTAGGTTCCAACTAACCTTTTAACTTTCTTCTTTTAATGAATTGTTTGTGTCTGTACCTAACACACAGGATTAATTTCCATGGGCATTTCCTCGTTGCTAGCTATTTCTAATCTAGCAGCCAGGGAAAACTTATTTTCGTCTAGAAAGAAAAACAAGTTGAAGAGGACCTACTGGTAATAATAATATCTCAAATTACATAAAAAATATAGCTCACAAATTGCATCCTCATTTAACCATTTGGGGATAGTATTGATAAGTAGATGATGGAGACTTTGCAGTCAGCCAAGAAAGGGGTTCAAAATCCAACTCGGCCACTTAGTAAACATATGATCTGGGATTAAGTTATATAATTTCCTAGGAGTCCTTATTCTTATTTTAAAATGGAACTAGTAATACCTGTTTTACAAAGTTGATGATGTAGGGATTGAAAGAGTTGTATAGAAAACCTTTGGTACCTTGCACTTAACAGACAAAACTTGGTAGCCAATGATAATGTCAGCTAACAATTTTTAGAGAAAAATATAAAAACAAGATTTCAGTATAAGAGACAGTTTTCAAAATATTAAGGATAGTTGCATGAAAAAGGGAAGGGAAAACAGAGGGCAAAGGAGAGACATAATGACGTGAGGAATGGTGAGAGAGGGGAAGAGATGAGGAGGGCGTGAGCAGTGTATCCCATTTATACTCCCCTTTGTGTCCCCATCTGTGTCCCCTTTGAGTGAAATAGCAAAAGAGACAGATGAAACAGTGGGCAGAGAAGACTTGACAGTTTGGTTCTAAGGTAAGTATGTTAATGAGATTACATTTCATTTGGCGTATCCTGCTATTTGCTTGGACAGTGATGTCGGACTAAGTTATTTTTTATTATTTCTGTCCCTTGACGTTTTGATTAGATCATCAGCAATCAGTCACTATTCACAACTCTTCAATGGCTTTTATTAAATAGCAAACCCCACCTCCCTAAGTCAGCAAATTATTCACGTTTGGGAAAGAGTAATGTTTCTTCAGAGAGTGTTTGCCCCTGGCCAGATGAGATGTAGTCATGCTGCTACAAGACTCCAGATGAATCATGGAACCTTAAGACAAACTTTTAAGTATTGAATGGTTTCTAGGGAATTTAGGGTCCTGCCAGCCATCATTGGATTAATTCAGGCTTTGAGGGTTTTTGAGAGGGAGCGTTGAAGAATTGGTTAAATTGTATACCATGCTATGTTAGCTAATTGTGTGACTGTCTTAGTTTAGGCTCTGTAAACACAAGATTCATTTTATTCTTTGCTTTTGTGTTTATGAATTAGAGCGAAACTCACATCCAGGTACAACTGCAGCATAGATTATCATGAACCCAATGAGCACAGTGGAGTTCCTTTCAGGATTTCTGAAGAAGGTCCATTATCTTTGGAAAAAGTCCAAGAACCAGTCTATACAGGCTGACATTTTTCTTTTTAAACACTAGGTTTAATCTTGAAATGTAATGTATAGAATAAATATTTTAAAAATTTGAGCCATATTTTCCCATCCTAACTAAGGAAATTTGTTCTCATAGAAAAAAATGGGGTGATCTTTTTCAATGAAAATCAAAGTTATTAAAATACTAGCTTTTTTCCACCAGTAAAGTATTCTCCATTTCTTAATGTACAGATTGTAATAATTTTCTTTTTTTAATTTAAATAATCTTTTAGTCAATAAAGAATAAATTTCAAAAGTTTTTTTTTTGTTAAACATAAATGAACTAAAGGGGAAATTCAAGATCTAAGGAAGAAGACAATAGTCACCATTATAGAGATTATAATAATTTTCTATATAGGAAGTTAGTTGGGTTGAGCCATGATCTTGAAGGTGCAATGAAAAATAGATATTTCAGTATTACTGAGATTTCTCCCTCAAGGCATGGAACTTGAATGTTTAAGCAGACATGTTATCCATGGTGTTGTGTCTTGCCTTTATTGATACTGTTTGGTGAGCAGAGGCGTAAGAAGTTGTCTTTTTCTTGAGATGTATTGGACTCTGGTCTTATGTGGTCAAAGTAGGACTTTAGATGGATCAGTGTAAACTTTAAAAAAAATGAACATGCTCAAAGCAAGGCCAGCCTTAAAACAGAGCTCTATTTGTAGGATGTGTTTGAACTGTTTTGTGCAGTGCTCAGCGGGGCAGTCGTGTCTGACTCCTTAAAAACCCGTGGACCACAGCCCGCCAGGCTCTTCTGTCCGTGGGATTCTCCAGGCAAGAATACTGCAGTGGGTTGCCATTTCCTCCTCCAGGGCATCTTCCCTACCCAGGGGCTGAACCTGCATCTCCAGAATTGGCTGGAGGATTCTTTACCCCTGAGCCACCTGGGAAGCCCTTTAAAATATTTTACCCTGCCTCTAATTTTTAGCACTTGAAGCACCAGGCAGATTTGAATTTTGAAATTTGTCTGTAAAAGTCAAGTAGACTGCACTTATACAGGACCTGGAAAGCATGAGCCATGGTGTGCTGGTTCACCCAGCAAGAGTGGGCAAGTGGCATTAAATCTTACGGGTTCAGTGAGGTTCTGAAAGCCAGAGGGTAAGACCAAAAAAGTTCTGTAAACTTAAGTTACCCTAGTAGATCCTTTAAGCTACTATAAAGTACATATATAAAGTACATATGTGTAGTTTTGTGTATATAACTGAACAATTACTCATAGGCACAGTAAGAACCACTGAACTAGAATAAAGAAAGGAACAAAAGGGGTACTGTGTGGACACCCACCCCATTCTTTTTTATGGTAACTCCCCAGTCCATGAAGAAGTCTAGAGCTCTGACAGTGCCTGCTTGCTTGCGGGATTTACTCCATTCTGCTGTAGGATCAAGTGTCTGTAACCCTCAGACATGCTGATACATTCTCTTGGTTTAGTAAGGATTGAACTAGACAATCTACATGTAAGCTCCTAGCTCAGGACCAAGTGATGTGATAGATTTAAATGTAGGTGGTGTTTGTCAGGTCCACATAGATACTTTGTTCTCTGAAGAGTTGTAGAGAAGAATTTGGCCACCTGCTCCCTGTCTGTCTAGGTTGAGATTTCCCAACAGTGACTTACATGTTCTTGCCAATTGGCTACATCCATGGGCCAGTTGGAGTTAAGAGAGAGTGAAGGTTTCAGGTATAAGGTCACCCCTACATCTGGCACCTTTGACACACCTTGGTTGAATATCTTATATACTCTTGGGTTCTGTAGGGCTTCTGTTGGTCTTCTAGAGTTCGTATTTGTGTGTGAGAATCACCTGATGAAATTGTGTAACCCACCTCAGCTGGACTCTCCGTGGTGGAATCATGAATATGTGTTTTAAATTTTTTTGTTATACATTTTATAGGGTGTGTGAGAATATGTACTTTTAGAGAGCTGCCCAGATGATTCTTATGTAACCAGCAGGTTGCCTTTGGAACCCAGCAATTAGGAAAAATTGGGGGGTGGGGTATTTTGCCACAAGAGACCATGAACACTGCTGACCTGGGGGGTGGGGTATTTTGCCACAAGAGACCATGAACACTGCTGACCCTATTTCATGTTAAATTATTTTGGAAATGACTACGGTATTCATCATCTAGATTTAAAAGGACATAACTTCAGTTCTTAGGTGAAAAAACCATTTATTAGGTGAATCAGTCATGAGATTGGTCTTTTAAAAGATAGAAAATTAGTATACTTATGTTTGCATGATTTAAAAATTCAATACCAACCAAGTCATTTATTCACTTGGGATGCTAAGGCCTTTGCTTTCCACTCCCAGGTATCACTGAAATGATCACCTGGGGTTTTGTTCAGTTGTTTTATTTTCAATAACTTGGGTTTTGAATTGTATTCTCTTTTCATTTTGGAAGGGGACTTGGTATGTCTTGTAATTTAAAGTTCAGAATTTTACTCAAAATTCAGTTGAAAAGAAAATAAACTTCTCATCTCTGATTCACTAGAGGAGCCCTTTCATCATTAGGTGTTCTGTACCCCCAACAAATATTTCTGTCTTCACTTGTCCTTACTCTCTGGTTCGTGAAGTATTTTCTTTGCTTATATATGCTTGGTCCCACCTATCCTCATTTTTCCAGGATTGTGTCCCATCATTTATGCTCCGTTTCCTTACTCCTAGTGTCTTTCTCTCTCCCTATGTCTTTTCCTCGGCTTATAAACACAATCTGTCCCCCTGCACTAAAAGGACCAACCTTTCTCTCTACCTTGCTGCTCTTCAGCCTGCCATATCATTTTATTTCTTTGCGTCCCTATTCTGGCCAGTATTCTTTTTTTTTTTTTTTTCTGGCCAGTATTCTTAAAAGATTAACTGCATCTGTTGCATCTGCATCTTGACACCTTGGCCTTTTGCTTCTGGTTTCTACTCTTATCACTTTCCTGGAACTTCACTTGAAGGAGTCACCGCTCACTTCTCCCTTTTCACATCTATCAGTCTTTTCTAAGCTCCCATCCTTTTTGACCTTTTCACAGTAAGTGAGGATGTTGATCACACTCCTTTCTGGCATCTCTCCCGTTAACATATATATGACACTTCAGGCTCAGATGTCCAACCTCTCTGACTGCTTTGTCTCATTTCTTTGCTGGATCATCTTGTGTTTTTGCTACATGAATGTATTTATTAATATGTTCCTCTGCCTTTTTTGTCCCTTTCACTTTTTGTGGCTCCCTTCTCGCTGTGTATTTTAGCTCCAGAAGCTAGGACAGAGGTATGGAGTACACCCAGAGGGATTTGGGGACTGCTAAACCCAGAGGGAACATATCTGAGACGGCTAGAGGGAAAAAGAATGAGATGGTGACCCAATGTTGTAGTTAGGAAAATGGTACCCAAATACCAAGTCTGGAAGATAAGGATGAAAGATGGGAGAGTAAGCAGTAAGATTGGCAGTTTGAATAATTGGAAATAGGATAGGCAAATAAGCCAAGAATGTGAATGTATATCTTCTCCAGATCATTTTGTACCTGACAGTCGCACACATGTTACCTGAGGGTATGATTTCTTTAAGGAGTTACACTGGGACTTTGGCTTCAGCAATCATTTCTCTGGTGATGAACTTTACATCTGTATCTGAAGCCTGCATTAGGTTCTCTTATGAACCAGAGCTCTTATTTCCATCTTCCTCTTAGCTGGTTTCACCTGGATATCCAATTGGTACTCCAAATTCGACATATTCCAAATTAAAGTAATCTTTCTCCTGAATTGAACTCCTTTGGGGGCTTCCCTGGTGGCTCAGATGGTAAAGAATCTGCCTCCAATGCAGGAGACCTGGGTTCTATCCCTGGGTTGGGAAGGTCCTCGGGAGAAGGGAATGGCAACCCACTCCAGTATTCTTGCCTGTAGAACTCCATGGACAGAGGAGCCTGGCAGGGTACAGTCCATGGGGTCGCAAAAGTGTCAGAAACGAAGAGGCTTGCACTCCCTCACTCAATATAGTACCGTTCTGTGTCATTCTGGGTCAAAAATTCAAAGCCATCATTGGTTCTTTTTTTCACCCACATCCAGCAGTTTGGAAAGGATTGTCAGTATTATCTCCCATGATGTCTTATAACACCTTTACTCTTCCTTTCTTCAACCCCTGATTGCTGCTTTACATTCCAGAGATAGCCCCTATTTCATGTCCCCTACTCTGATTTTCTGTTCATTGCTTCTAGTGTAATGTTTCCAAAACTCAACCATAGATTTAAAAGACTTGCTAAAGTTATCATGACGTTCCTCACCAGGGAAAATCGTTTTCCCTCCAGTAGCAGTTAAGGTTTCTAGCACTGTGTGTATATGTGTAATTGCTATACATATACACTATACTGTATATTTCTGTACATGCATGTATATTGCATATTTATATATATAATTTTTTTTTATTACATGTCTCTTGTGTGCTTGCCCAGTCATGTCTGACTCTTGGTGGCCCTTGAACTGTAGCCTGTCAGGCTTCTCTGTCTATGGAATTTTCCAGGCGAGAATACTGGAGCGGGTTATCATCTCCTATCATCAACTCCCAGGGGATCATCCTGACACAAGTACTGAAACTGCGTCTCTCAGGCCTCCTGCCTTGCAGGTGGATTCTCTACCACTGTACCACTTGAGAAGAGATTATATAATATATATATATTTCTATATATTTTAATATATATATTTCTATATATGACATATGTATTTCTGTACATGAAGTATCAGTCCCTATAGATTGTAAGCTCCTTGGAGGGCAGGAACTGTGTCTTTACCTTGTATCCCCACATATTCCCTGTATTGACATGCAGCAGATATTTATTGAATGGAAATCAGTAGCTTGCTGGGCTGGAAGGAATCCGATCCCAGTTAATAAGTAATAGGTAATCTGTGATAGTCATTTTACTTTGACATTAATTTCACTTTTTGTGCATTTGTTTCATTCTGAAAAGCTTTTTTATTAAGCTGTGCTGATGGCATAAGTGGAACAGTTAAATGGAAGACCAAACAGGCCAACAGTTTTATTATCAGCAGAAAAATGAGTGCTGGGAAGAAAGATGGTGAGTTTAGGTTGTAATCTGAATCCCTTTTGGGGAGCTGATAAATGTCCGCTTCCAATAGTCCTTTTGCTTTTTTAGTCATGTGTGGATTTTTTTTTTTAATAAGTCAATCTGAAAAAAATTTTATTTTCCTAATCTTCTAAAACTTCTGATCGTCTGTGTTCTTAATCCATTATTCTCCAGGTTTTTTTTTCCTTTGCTGTAGTTTTGCCCTTTTTTAAACTAAAAATAATAGTTTGTTTTTAACCTATCCAGTCACTAGCTTGCCACTTATACAATTTATTGCAATGCAGTTATTATAACAATTTATTTGTAACATTGAAAAACATTAAGAAGTATGTTTAATGTAAATCACTTAAAAACAGTATTTGCATAACCTTAGAAAAATGGTCTGATGCTGAAGCTGAAACTCCAATACTTTGGCCACCTCATGCGAAGAGTTGACTCATTGGAAAAGACCCTGATGCTGGGAGGGATTGGGGGCAGGAGGAGAAGGGGGCGACAGAGGATGAGATGGCTGGATGGCATCACCGACTTGATGGGCATGAGTTTGAGTAAACCCCAGGAATTTGTGGTGGACAGGGAGGCCTGGCGTGCTGCGATTCATGGGGTCGCAAAGAGTCGGACACGACTGAGTGACTGAACTGAACTGAACTGAGAAAAATGGTCATAAAGTCATAAAGTATTTTGGCTAATTATCAATGATTTTTTGAATGATTTTTGTTGCCAAACCAAATTAGGATGTTTTGTTATTAAATAATTAGATGGCATTTGTTTTCTATTGAAAAGATGTCCTCACCCTTGAATGAGTGATTGTCCTTCTAAATTTTTCTTCCCTATCTTTAATGTGTCCATTAGCAATATGTCAGGACCTTTGAAATAATGCATTTCATCAGGGAGAAAAAGACTTACTTAACAACGGAAAGATTAGTTGTTTTAAAAATATCAGTTATCATCATGAGCTTTCACTTAATATTTCTGGATTATTTGTCTTTACAATCCCTCTTAACCACACTCCTCCCACCCCCCCTCCACCCCCACCCCAAATTTCTACTCTATGTGGTCAGGAACAGTAGCAGAACAATAGGTTAGTTTCTATAACTTTGGGATAATCAAACTATCTATTAAAAAAACAATTTAAAAATACTTTGAAAAGAACAGGAATTTTTTGTGAATAAATGGACTTGCTGCCATATAAGACTTTCTTGAAATTTATAGGAGTGATTCCTGGCTTACTTCATTTTCTTTTTACATTCCTGAGTGGGGGATACTAACTTTTTTCCACATTGCATCAAATTATTCCTCAGCTGAAATCTTCTACTCCCACATCAGTTTCACAGTAGGACCAAGGCACCCAGGATCTCTTCTGCTCCTTTGTCTTTGAAACAAACCCATGAACACCTTTGCATGTTTAAGGAATTTTCATCTCTAATATCTAAAAGAAAACAGTTTTTTGACAGTAACTTCTCATGGAGAGTTCACAAAAATTTGTTTTAAAAAGCAGTAGGTGCACTTGTTCTAGGATCTAAGCGATTTGTCCCACAGCCATTTCCCTACACCCTCCTTAGATATTCTCAAGGGATTTTCTCTGTTTCCTTCAAGGGATTCATTTCTGAATATATGATCTGCGTGCATGCGGGCTAAGTCGCTTCAGTCATGTCCAACTCTTTGCGATCCTATGGACTGCAGCCTGCCAGGCTCCTCTGTCCTTGGGATTCTCCAGGCAAGAATACTAGAGTGGGTTGCCATGCTGTCCTCCAGGGGATCTTCCTGACCCACGCTTCGAACCCACATCTCTTAAGTCTCCTGCATTAGCAGGCAGGTTCTTTACCACTAGCACCACCTTATCTGGTTGCTCCTTAATCAAGCTGAGGGCCTTCAGCTTCTTCTGCACATCCACTCTTCCTGTTTTCTAATCTTTCTAGTTATGGCCCCAGATTTGGCATTGTATTTCTATTCTGTCATCTCTCAAGGATTTGGGATCTGCCATGATTGCTGCTGCTTCGCATGAGATCACCAAAACCCTTCCTCTGGACTTCACACTATTTTGCACTTACCTGCAGCCTTCTTTCCCTTTTCTTTGGTTTCTTGTTTTTAACTTTGATCCCTAGACTTTGTGTCCTCTTTCAGCATGTCACTCCATTCCTATTTGATTTTCTGTAGATACTCTCTCACTGGCTGATAAGCTCAGTTGAATCACCCACTATGGTGGTATTCTTAGTGAAATATACTATTCCAAGGCTTTTACTATCACATTTTTTAGAATCTCTAAGAGATCCTTATCTCTTCCTACTTCAAACTTCTTGCTCCCACTGGACCTCACACGGATTTTCTCCTTGGAACCTGAGCCATAACTACAGTTCTCAAAATAGAAACGATCAATACATCTTGAATTTACCAAGGTAACCAGTTCAGTTTACCACGTTCTCTGATTTCCCCGGTTTCTCTTGAACTCACTCTTTAGCTTTTTCTCCCTTTCTGGTCTCCTCCTCTAATTGAAATCCTATTATTATAGTTCTGCATTATTAAAATATCTATATGCAGAGAGCACTATGTTTACTGTAGTGGGTTATAATAATGGACAGCCACCAAGTGTATCACCTTATGTTATCAAAATCAACAAAATGCATAACTACCCCTAGCTCAAGTTCTGGCTCTTCCTCTTGCTAGTCCTGTAGGCTTGAACCTGTCGCTAAGTCTCTCTGGGTTCAGTGTTGTTAACTCTAAAATTGGAGGACTGAACTTGTTTTTATGGATGCTAACTCTGATTGGTATTAACAGGAATCCTGGGTTGAGTAGAATGCTGAGGCCATATCCAAATAAGAAGTAACGCAATGATCTGTCGGTTAGTAGAGAAAGGTGTTTGGCACATCCCAACAGGATGACATATAAAGCCCTTCTCAATTGCAGTGTTCTATGAGACCAAGTTTATTGATTACCAATTAAAAATGGTTTGCCACCACTTTCCAACTGACATTTATGAAAAAAAAATAACAATAGAACAAACACATGTGATCATTCAATGGAAAAATCAAGATATTTAACTCCATGTAGACAAATGGTTTTAGTAAGTGGCTTTGGTTGGGGAGGAAAAATCTCAGGAAGAAACCAACCTTTCTGCTTTTTGTAGAAAAAAGATACAGGTAGTGGTTTCTTTTCTACCTCATGTAAAGAAAAGTGGTCCTCTCTCTTAGAGGCATGACGTTTGAAAAGGCAATTTAATGCCTTCCGGGTGATGAATTCTACAGCCCAAGTGTGGACTATCTGGGACTGAAATAAAAACAATAGCTGACCACTGCTGAATGAATGGTCTTCAGGACTTTGATGTTGAGTAAACTCAAGGGGTGAAAGGCAGACTGTTGAGAAAAGCTTTTGATTCTAAACCAAGATTTATAAAGCTGGACTGATAAAACACACAGTAACTTATAAAGAGAAAAAAAAAAAAAGCAAAACAGGTTGTATACCAGCTGGATATTGATGCCTTTCAAAATATTTTTCTATAGACATTATCTGGTTTAATAATTAAATTTAAATTAGACAATAGAGATAACACATTGAAAAATAAGTTAGGGAGCAAACCATAGATCTGTCAGGCTCTGAAAACCCTAAAATGAGTTCTCTTGATGCAGAGATAGCAAAATGGAATTCATCTCTTACAATCAATTCTGATTAATCAGTAGAAGCTTCTTTTTTTTTTTTTTTTTTCAGTAAGAGCTTCTTGGAGTGCTGTGTATACAGGGCTCTGAACCTCATAAAGAGCTTTTATATATTAAAACTATAAAAGAGAAGGCAAGGGTTATTTTTTCTGTCAGTACTTACAGTTCTCAATTATCAGCAAAGATCATACAGTAAAATAGGTTTTCAGCAACTGTATTTTTTGTGTACCTTTCTTTTTTAATAATAATCCAATTCTTCACCTTAGCAGAGAAGTATCTCTTCCATAAATAGGATTTTGAGGAATGGGAAATTTAGTTGCCCTGGCAAAAGTTTATTTGAGAATCTGTACCAGGTAAGTGGCTATTTGATATTATCTTTGTATCTTAAACATATTTAAAAGTCTTCTTCACCATTTTTATCCAAAATTTTTTTCAATAATACTTACTATTAAAGCAGTACTGTGAACATTTGAAAAACATGCAGTATTATTTAACTAATTTACACTCAGTTAAGGCACCCTTGTCATGCTTCCCAATGAGTGGCTTACAAGAGAGGCAAATTAACAGAATTAAAATGCTTTTGTAAATAGGCTTCAGTTTCTTATTAATAAATTACTTATTTTAGTGTGTTATAGTCTTAGACTGATTTAGCTATTGCTAAGGGTAATAGATCACTTAATCAATAGTTCTCTTTGTTTAAATTGTGCAGTGTATTTCCCACCCAACAAATATGTAAGAAATTATTTTATAGAGCACATTAAATCCATTCATTTTGATTTGACAGTTTGTTTATGTAACATATGGATTAAATAAAGGCTTTCTATGGTACACTTTTTTTCTGAATACATTTAATATGTAGAGTTTATGCTGCCATCTCCTCAAATCATGGCTGGCTCCCAATTATAGTAAGATCATCTTTTCAGAATATACTGTGTCAACGAAGAATCGGGAAATATGCCACAAAAGGGTCTCTGGGTTGCCAAAAGAGACGTGGCAGATGCAGGCTTCTTTTTTTCAGCTCTAGCGGAGCCTTGTGAGTGATCCGACAGTACAAATTTGTTCTTACTTTAACGTGCAATCCCACCTCATTTGGTAGTCTGGTTTCTAAACCTGCAGTGGATTAATAGCCGCAAATTAGAAGGCAGAGAAGCAGTTAGAGGAAACATTACTGATAGCAATGAGAAATGACAGCTGACAACTTGTCTACAGATGAGAAAACAGAAAATCTATAAAACGCACAACCTCAAAACGCATTAGCAGACGGCTACCTGCTAGCGCTAGCTTGATCGGTAAATGGCAAGGCAACCAAACAGTCCATAAGGGCATCATTGTATAATAGATCGGAGTGCAATAATTGATGTGCTAAATGTTGATCTTATACCCATAATGAAAAAGGATCGACCGCCAAGTACTTTAGAAAACTCAGCTCTCTAAATTGTTTCCTTCCTTGGGGTTCCTGGTAAACTGAGATTTTACCGTATTCTCTTAAACCACAAAAAAATTAGAAGATGATAATGTAAGTGGACCTTTGAAAGTGATTAATTTGTTGATAAGCATTCTATGAGAGAGCGATCAACATAATAGCTGCCTAATAAAGGTCACCTCAATGTGAATACTGACAATCCTTTATGACTTCTTAAAGATTTCAGAGGAAAGGAGGCTTTAAGATTTCAATCTAGCTGAGACTTGGTCCCACACTCAGCAGCCAGTTTATCTTTATAGTCATCTCCTCATTCTTGTAAGTGTCCTCTGGACTTTTTTGTGAAGAGTGGACTTTATATATGTCTGTGCACATGTATATGCCATTGAAAAATCATTTTGGTTATTGTGAAGTGTCATGCTCTAGATTTATTGGCAGTGTATCACCACAGTCCTTTCAGATTTGATGTTTGGTTAACACATGCAGATTTGCATTTGTTTTTAAGTAATTGTAAATAAGCATACAAATATGCACCCTCCTATTTTCATCTCAATGTTGCTCCCATGGGGAGAAAATTTCAAATGGACTATTAATAAAGAAAGACAGGATGCTATTTAGCTAGCATGAGGTCCCACTTTACTGCTACTGCCATCACTGTCTGTTATTTGGTTTTTGGCTCTCTGTGTTCACATAATTTACATTGTTGAAAATGGTCTGTAGTTTCTATGCCTTGTGATGAAAGCATACAGAGAATATAGTTTTATGGAAAGACTTTGCTAGCATGTTAACAAAGGATTAGGGGCTGCATCGGGACGGTGAAATATTACCCCAACCACTTGCACCCACATATTCTTTTGCTCTTCTTAACTCAGATATTTTAATTTTTCTTTTAAAAAATTCTGTTACTTATGACTACTTGTTTTCAATGTTTAATCTTTGCATATCTAGCTACCCTTGTGGTTTGAAGATGATGTTTTTGACCCCCTGTGAGTGGGACTTTTGGTTTAATTGTTTTGACCATTAGTGGTGATGGATTTGCATGGATTTAGCAACAGACTGGTTTCCTGTTTCATTTGTATCCAATGGCACGTGCTTGCAGAGGTGATAGATTTGCAGCCGTAGCCGATTGCAGAGCCACGCACTACACAGAGTGGCCAGACCCTGTGACCTCAGCTTGATTAGCATGGCGCGGTATGCTTGTGTATTTCGGAGACCATTCAGCGTATTTCAGAGACATGTCTTTCAGAGACTCTTCGAGTGTTTAAATTTGATTTTCAAAACTTGCTTTGAGAAAAAACAATATACTCCAAACGTAACTGTTTGTGAGGACTACCTAGACATCTGTGAGTGCAACATGTGTTCACTGTTACGGAACAACCTTTGTTGGTGTTCATGCAGACGTGCTCAGTATTGCTTGTATAGCTCATGTTTAGAATAGGAGCTCATCACTTTGAATTCTCTGTGTCATTTGTTGTTTTTGAAAGGAAGCTAGGTGTAAATACTGCCCCAATAGCCTCTATTGAAGAGCTGTTTGTTTCGCAAGTAACAAATGGCAAAGGTAAGGTAAAGGGCACTTCTCTAAAATGTTGTGTGGGTGCCCATAATTCAAACTGATGCTACAGAAAGGAAGTATTATTTTCACAAACAAAACATAGTGGCTTAGTCATTTTCCATTTCTAGATGATGAATGTGTCGTACATCTGTATCATGTTTTTCTCAAAGTGAATGGCATACTAAAAAGCGAAGCAGAGTCACCAAGGAAACTGACCAGCAAGTATGCAGTTCAGCAGATTGCAGAAAGGCAATTGAGTACACATGAATAAAGAAATGTGCATGTCATCTTAAAACCCAGGAGAGCTATGGTAGATTGTGGTTTGGCTCTGTAGATCATAGAAACATTATTTTTTGTTCGTGGAAGCAGAAAGTGAGATGTTCTATACTAGTCCTTGAAGTGAGATGATAAGAAGTGACAGGCCCCTTTTATGGTTCCGTTTCAGGCCCGGCCACAGGCCATATAGAAAAAAGAATCATTTCAATATTATTTAATATGAACAGCCTTTCTTTCTGATTCAGAAGCTAGCATTTGCCACCTTATGGCGGCAAAAACTAAGGGAGACTGTTAGTAGTTTATAATGTTAACGAAGAATGGTAACCCGTAAACTGCTACACACATATGGGAATAAATATAAGTTATAAAACTGAAATTGAAGTTAAGCATTATACATATTTAGTACACAAACATAAGAACTGTTTCCCTCTACCGTGTATGTACTAGATTGTATTAATCCATTCAGTAGGCATTTATAAAATTATTCACATATGCCTGACACCTCCTAGGTGCCCAGAAAAAAAAAGGAAAGAAAAAAAAAAAGGAAAATAAAGTTCAATGCTGGACTTCAACATGTTTTTAATCTCTAGAAAGAATGAACTGGATAAGCTCTGAAGAGACTCCTTTAAATTATGTAAAGCACTCCTGTGCTTTGGATGTAAGATTGTGATCTAGAATTTAAGCACCCTTCTGTATAGCGTGAAGTAACTTCTCAGCAGGAGTTTACAGTTCTCTGTAATTTGGTTCTTCTTCCCAGTTTTTGTCTCCCTACCAGGATCTAGCATCAGTGGCTTAATTCCTTTTCTCATAAGGGCCCCCACAGTCTCCCACGATTGTATCTTGCATGTTTCACTACTGAAATTGTCCATCTCTGAGTTTCAGAATCTTGCTGGTATTTAAAAAGCCATATTGAATTCCACTTTTTCTGTACACCTTTACCAGATCTTTCCAGCTTCCATTGCTCCTCACTGTCTTGCCAGAGCAGTTTGTCTTTCTGTGAGTCACACCTCGTTAGGTGGGTGTTGTTGTCCCAAACCAGAAGGGGAACTCACAGAAGACAGCGATTGGGTCTCCTTCGTCTTCACAGTCTCCATAAGCACCTAGCGCTCGGGGGACACCGGAGTCTGGTTGGTGAAAAATCTCCAGTTCTCTCATCCCCACTATATTTTTACGATTCATTTGTTCATTCTTTATTCCTGGGGGGGAACGAGACCATATTCACAGGTGAGTTAATTGCTCTTGGGTAAAGACTGGGTACTCAAGGGGAATCCTTCCTAATGCTGGTACAAAACAAGTCCGGAAGCAAGTCTCCCTACATGCCCAATTTACACCTACTTGCTGCTTCCCTCCCCCTGTTACTTTAGCTTTTGAAGTTGTGTTTTTCGTAGTAAAGCTATGGATGCATGAAGCCACCAGCCAAATGTTTTAGTTCAGTTCCCCATTTTTGGCAGCCATCCATGGAACTGCAGGGGCAAGTTTTCACAGATAAAGCAACGTTTTTTGTGGGTTCCTATTTTTATGCTGAAAAGTTACTGTCCGTGATTTTACTATTCAGAGCTTTTAGTTAGTTTTGAGCCTGGAGTGAGCAGCCTTGGGTTCTTAAGGTTAATTACTACATTTACAAATCCATCAGTGACTAAGAGAAAGAACTTGCCTGTTAGGGTTTATCTGTTTAAAAATTGCAGCCACTAGCCAAACAAGAAGATAGAAAACCCAAAAGAGAGTGGAGAGGTGACAAGGGTAATGGCAGTAATGTGTTGGTGGAGATGATGATATCAGAGGGAAAAAAATGATAAGTTGAAACTAACAAACCAATTTGGTCATTTTAATGTACTCACATCATGTGTCTTCAGAAACCACTAAATCATAAAATCTGCCCCATTTCACTTAAAGAAGTGATTTGCCCTGAATTTTATTATGTAATTGTTATTGCTTATTTAGGAGATAGCATAATAGACTAGCTTATATGTATGAATTATTAAATGTCAAGATCAGGTAAAGTGGAATAAATCATTTCTAGGAGAGATATGAGAACTAATACTCAAAGAGTACCCAATGCCTTTTTATAAGTATTTCTGAAAGTCACCTTACATTTATCAATGGTATTTATGCTTTGTCTGGCAAACAGTTAATACAGTGGAGATTCTTACCATTTAAAAGTTGCTCTTTATACTTTTCTTTGAAAAAAGGTAAAGTGAAAAAGATACTGTAGCAATTATATAGTTGATCACTTCTCATGATGTATTTCGTTGGTAATAATCTCCATAAAAATTACCAAAGAGATGTTATGGTTGTCTTTAGTATTTAATAACAATTTAAAAAATTAATTGTGCCTAATTCTGCTTACATAGTACTTGAAAAGTCTGTAAACACACCAAGTTGAGAGTTGTTCCATGTTTTGTCCTAAAATAAACTTAACAATATCTTGCATGTTGCTTCAGTTTTCTCAGAAATGTCTATAGTGAAACGTGGTTTGACAGTGTAAGTGAATCTGCAAAAACAGACCTCATTATTTGTCTTTCCATCTCTTCTCTTCCCTTTTTGTTTGCAGTGTACACTATTTTGTCCAAGGTACACTCCGATCGGAATGTCTACCCCTCCGCAGGCGTCCTCTTTGTTCATGTTTTGGAAAGAGAGTATTTTAAGGGGGAATTTCCACCTTACCCCAAACCTGGTATGTTCTTGGTGGAGGGAAAAAAAGAGGTTAATTTATTAAATTTTTCCTTTTATTCAGTGTGCATAATCCAGGTAACATTTAATCAGATATTTCTGACATTATTTGATGTGGTCAGAATATATGTTAAATTGATTGTTATAGGATATTTCTCATTTTAAGATTCGAAATTTAATTACAGAAGAAAACAATTCATTTTTAAATTTTGAAGAAAGAGTATTTCTGATTATTTAGTCTTGAGTTTTGTACCTCTGGCAAATCATCTACCCGTATTCTCATAGAAATAATTATAGCTGTAAAATTATGATTTTCCACATTAAAGTCTTACCTAGGACATTGACTTTTGGAAAATTATACATATATCATAGAACAGAATGAAATATGGTATTAAGAAAGTTCTCAAAAAAACTTTTACAATATGAAACAATTTTATATAACTTCATGATAACATAATGGAGATTAATTTTTCTTCAAAGTTATACCAATTACAAAGTCTTATTTAATCATCTGTTGGTTTAAATTATGTTTTGTTCAATTGTCATAAATGCCATCCAGTTAATGAAGATGTAGAAAGAATAGCAAGAGAAAATATATTGTTATTATGACTCTTACTTAAGTAACAAAAATGAATTTTCTGAAAATTATGGCATAAATATTATTTTTGTAGATTATATGATGAATAGCATACCTGAAAATACTCATAAAATATAGTTAAGCATGTTTTCACCAGTATTCAAGAAAAAAAGGCAATCTTTTCATCAGTTATTTATAAAATGTTTTCTCATGAGGCATGGTACTTTGGCAGAACTGTTATAGCTAAACCTTTTAAGCAGAGAAGAAAACGTATAGTTTCATATAGTTAAGAGCATAGTTTCTGGGGTCAACCAAGATTAAATTCTCCTTTCCCCATTTAATTTGACTATGAGGAGTTAACTGGAAAATTACATATTTCATCAATAAAATTATGGCTATAATAGTACTACTTTTATTGGTATGTTTGGAATCAGATGAAATAATAGTGCCTGTAGAGGCCAGACACAACAATGGGGCTTGGGACATGCTAATAAAATGATGCTATTATTATTGTTTATTATTAATTAATGTCATGTTATTGACATTCTTTTAGATTTGGATTTTTCAACTCATCCTCCAGTGTTTTGAAATTACATTATTTTTGTTTTGATGATACCTTTATAATTTTGAGATATCCCTTAAGATTAGGTTGATAGTGTTCAGAATTTAATGAAAGAAAGATTCAAAAGAATGAACATATCAACATGATTAGGGGATTTTCCTGAAAGTTAGTTGTCTCATTGATAGACCTTCTCCACTGCTATGTGACCCCCACGCCTCCCAAAAAAATTAAAGAAAGGAAAAGACAATTTGAAAAAAATTGCATGAATACACTTTCTTTGTTGCCTCAGATTTCTAGACAAACTAAACCACCAAAAAGATTTTTTTCTTTACATGAGGTCCTAATGTAAATTCTCAGATGGATTTCTTTTGGTTTTATTTTATTTGCTACAAATGTTAAGAAAAGGCTTTTTAGACAGACATATTTTTGTTGAAACTATCAAAGCAACATGTGAAAATAACTGTTTTATATCTTACTTCCGTGTTTCTTACCTAGGTGAGATTAGTAATGATCCCATAACATTTAACACAAATTTAATGGGTTACCCAGACCGTCCTGGATGGCTTCGATATATCCAAAGGACACCATATAGTGATGGAGTCCTTTATGGGTCTCCAACAGCCGAAAATGTGGGGAAACCAACAGTCATTGAGGTAATTTACTTAGAAGGAGAAAAATTATATTCTTGTTTATTTGTAATTTGAGTTTCAAATGTAATTAAAATTATGTGGCAGTGGTTTTCAGTATTTTATGCATGGAAACACATGAGATAACATTTGGAAATATACCATTTCTTTCTGTTCATCTACAGAGTTTTCTGTTTCAGCTTTTATATAAAAAAGGGCAGTCTAAATTAGTGAAAAAAATTAAAAGACTCCTATGAATAAATAAAAAGATAAATAAATAAAAAATAAATAGACTCCTATGAATTCTATTTAAGAAGATGAATGCACTTATTTCCTCCAAATTTTAATTTCAGATTTCATGTTCATTCAAATACAAGCATTTAAACAGATGTCTTTTGAGCCCCTACCATGTACTGAGCATTATGATAGGCATTGATGGTAGAAAAATGAATAGTAGCCATCCCCTGCCATGTCTTACAGTTCTGAGGTTGAAGCACTGGAATGGAAACTCAGACTCAGCCAACACTGACATAACTGTTACAGTAAGAAGGTGCTGTCTGATGCAGAGTTGTAAGAGGGTAAATAGAAATTCACTAAGTAGAAGGAAGGCTATTTTAGGAAGAAGATACAGCACATCAAAATCTTGGAGACATAAACAACCACGTGGTCTTAGAGAACTTTAGGGGCTTTTAGAGGACAGCATGCACTCCAGAGGGCAACTGATGGGAACAGAGGTGTAGACGCTGATACAGGCAGATCTTGGGGGCTCTGTAAGCCATGCAGATACGTTTGACCTTGACTTTGGGAGTTTGGTGGTGCTGTAATTAATCAGACTTTTATCAGTACCTGACATCATACCTGGAATATATTAGAAATTAAGACAATAAGGACTTGCCTGGCAGTCCAGTGGTTAAATCCAGTAGTTAAGACTCCACATTTTCACTGCAGGGGACATGGGTTCGATCCCTGGTCAGGGAACTAAGATTCCACATGCCACATGGCATGGCCAAAAAAAAAAAAAGAAATTAAGACAGTAAAAACAATGATGACATCAAACCTTTAATGGGAATTAATTTTCTTTTAATGAATGGATATAAAAGCTAAAAGTGTTTCACTGTTTACTGTACCTAACAAAATCAGAATTACACTGGCAATTAATGGCAAGAGAGGTCTACTACAGTTTTAGGCCTCAATGCCTCTAAGATGGTAAATTGGAATTTTTTTTTAAAATTACTATTTTTAATTGAAGAATAATTGCTTTACAGTATGGTGTTGGTTTCTTCCAGACATCAGCGTGAATCAGCCACAGGTATACCTACGTCCCCTCCCTGTTGAACTTAACTCTCCAATTCGGTAAAGACTTGCTGGTAGTGACCAGGGCACCAGCATCGGAACTGCTTGCGGAATTGCCAGGGGTTTGTGCAGGTCATGGGTGGCGTGTTTTCTGCCACCAGAAATTTGTGGTAATTTTACAAATTCTCAGGAGGCTACATGCTTTGCGTTTTTCTCCAAAGTTTTAATCAGCCGTGGACTGTGGATATGAACTTCCACGTTGACTGAGAGAAGGTGTTTCTTCATCTGAACTGAAGTTATTAACATGACTTTTCAATGATGTCTGTCTATAAATCTGCTTTCTTAAGGCAGTGTTGATATAAGATAGAATATGTGTAGATATAGGAAAGTTATTTGGAGTTATTGTCAAAATAAGTTTTAAAAATATTTAGTAAAGTTATAAAAGAAATATATAAATGGAAGTTACCACATTGCTAGATTCAAAAAGAAAAACACAGTCACCTGGATAGATTCAAAGAAAGCATTTACTAAAATTCAACACCTCTTCTTGATAAGAAAAAAGAAACTCTGAGCAAACTAGGAGAACAATTGAGCTTCCTTAACCTAATAGTTTATATATTGAAACTAATAGCAAACATCATTTTTTAATGCGAAAACACTAGGAGAATTCCATTTAAATTCAGGAACAAAACAAGAATAGCTCCCTTTATCACATCTGTTACAGAATATTTTAGAAGTCCTATCCAGTGCAGTAAATAAAGAAAAATTTATAAGTGTTTGAAAGGAAGAAATGGAATCGTCAATGATAGAAAGAGTCTGTAAGCTATTAAAATGTTAAGAAAGCCTGGCAGTAAGTTATAGGATTGATATAAAAAACTTAATTATATTTATTTATTAAATAACAAGTATTGAGAAAAATGCAAGTTTTTAAAAGATACCATTTTTAGTAATGAAATTCTGATGTACTTGGAATAAATCTAACAAAAGGTATATATGGGAAAAATTATAAAAATTTATTGATATTAAATAGCACCTGTATAAATAAAAAGCTATTCTATCATTCAGGGATAGGAAGACTCAAAATCATGCAAGTATTGCTTTCTCCCTAATTGATCTATAGATTCAGTGCAGTTCAAATAAAAACATCTCAATAGGTTATTTCACAAAAGTTGACAACTAAAATTGTCTAAGTCTAAAATTGATAAAGAAATTAATAACCAAGAAAAAAAAAAGAACCAAGAAAAATCAAGACACTTTTAAAGAGGGAAAATAAGGGAGTAAGATTTCTTTCTTTTCCAGATATCAAGATTTATTGTGAATCTGTAGTAACCATTCATAAGTTTGTATTGATACAAGAATAGAGAAATTAACCAATGAATAAAATAGGGAGCCCAGAGACAGGTCCATTTACATAAAGAACAACAGTATATATCTAAAGAAATGGTGCCACATATCACAGATTAGGGAAAAGGAAGCCTATTGACTGAAACTCAGCTACATGGCAAACATAAAATTAGATTCTTACTTCCCAAGAAATGCAAAACTCATGTCTAGGTATATTGAAGATTTAGCAAAATTTTAAGCTATTATATAAAAATGTAGATTTATCTCTGGGCTTTCTGTTTTGTTCCATTGATCCATATTTCTGTCTTTGTGCCCATTCTATACTGTATCTTTATGACTGTAGCTTTGTGATATAGTCGGAAGTCAGGAAGTCAGAGATAAATCCATGCAGCTATGGACACCTTACCTTTGACAAAGGAGGCAAAAATATACAATGGAGAAAAGACAATCTCTTTAAAAAGTGGTGCTGGGAAAACTGGTCAACCACCTGTAAAAGAATGAAACTAGAATACTTTCTAACACCATACACAAAAATAAACTCAAAATAGATTAAAGATCTAAATGTAAGACCAGAAACTATAAAACTCTTAGAGGAAAACATAGGCAGAACACTCTCTGACATAAATGACAGCAAGATCCTCTATGACCCACCTCCCAGAGTAATGGAAATAAAGACAAAAATAAACACATGGGACCTAATTAAATGTATAAGGTTTTGCACAATGAAGGAAACTATAAGCAAGGATAAAAGGCAGCCTTTAGAATGGGAGAAAATAACAGCAAACGAAACAGCTGACAAAGAATTACTCTCTAATATACAAGCAGCTCATATAGCTCAATACCAGAAAAATAAACGACCCAGTCAAAAAGTGGGCCGAAGAACTAAACAGATGTTTCTTCAAAGAAGACATACAGATGGCTAACAAACACATGAAAAGATGCTCAACATCACTCACTATTAGAGACATGCAAACCAAAACCACAATGAAGTACAGTCTCACACCGGTCAGAAGGGCTGCCCTCAAAAAGTCTACAAAGAGTAAATTCTGGAGAGGGTGTGGAGAAAAGGGAAGCCCCTTACAACTGTTGATAGGAGTACAAACTGATACAGCCACCATGGAGAACAGTGTGGGGATTCTTTAAAACACTGGAAATAGAGCTGCCATATGACCCAGCAATCCCACTGCTGGGCATACACACCGGGGAAACCAGATCTGAAAGAGACACGTGTTCCCTAATGTTCATCACAGCACTGTTTATAATAGCCAGGACATGGGAGCCACCTAGATGTCCATTGGCAGATGAATGGTTAAGAAAGCTGTGGTACATATACACCATGGAATGTTACTCAGCTATAAAAAAGAACACGTTTGAATCCGTTCTAATGAGGTGGATGAAACTGGAGCCTATTATACAGAGTGAAGTAACTCAGAAAGAGAAACACCAATACAGTGTATTAATGCATATATATGGAATTTAGAAAGATGGTAATGACTACCTTATATGCAAGACCACAAAAGAGACACAGATGTAAAGAATAGACTTTTGGACTATGTGGGAGAAGGCAAGGGTGGGATGATTTGAGAGAATAGCATTGAAACATGTATGTTACCATATGTGAAATAGATATCTAGTGTAAGTTCGATGCATGAAGCAGGGCACCCAGAGCCAGTGCTCTGGGACAACCCAGAGGGATGGGGTGGGAGGGGTTTTCAGGATGGGGGACACATGTACACCTGTGGCTGATTCACATCAATGTATGGCAAAAACCACCACAATATTGTAAAGTGATTAGCCTCCAATTAAAATAAATTAAGAAATGTAGAGGAGTATCTTTCTGAATTTGGGGGTAGGAGAGGATATCTTAAATAAAACCTAAATTTTTTTACTTAAGAAATACTTGATCAAGTTACCATATTAAACTTGTGAACTTCCATTCATCAAAAGAAAACTTTAAAGACAACCCACAAACTGGAAGATGATATTTGAAATATATGTAACTGACTAATAATAAGTATATAAAATATGAAAATGGACACCTACAATTTCAGTAAGAAAAAGACATGAACAGACAGTTTTACCAAAGAGAAGACATAAATGCCATTTAAGTAAAGAAGTTTACTTTCATCAGTATAAGAAGGAATATTAAAATTAAGACTGCAGTGAGAATTTTACCCTCAGTAAAGTTCTTTGGCAGTGGATGTGGGAATTGGAGTAATCACTTTGGAAATCAGAGTATTTTACATAGCTGAATGACATGGTACCCTATGATCTAGCCATCCCCCTTCTACATATGACTTAAATACTTGCAGGGAATTCCCTGGCATGCCAGTGGTTAGGACTTGGGCTTTCACTGCTATGGCCTGGGGTTTAATCGCTGGTCGAGGAACTAGGATCCTGCAAGCCACGTGGTATGACCAAAATATTAAAAAAAAGGAATATTTGCAAATGTCCAGCACCCAAAGGCATGCACAGTCATGTTCCTTGAGCAATGTTTGCATAGGAAAACATTGGAAACCCACAAACCAACCGAGACCCAGAAGTCCATCAACAAGAGAATAGATCAATAATTCCTGGAATTATTATTTCACACAGTAAACACTTACACAGCAAGAATGAAGTTAGACTTGCCTGGCAACATGAATAAATGCTTTAAACATAATGTTGGAAAAAACCCCAAACCTTTGAAGACTAGTTTATGATTTTTATAGAGTTCAAAAGCCATCAAAGTGCACAATGTATTTTAAACATACATGCATGTATAATAAAACTATATTTAAAACTAATGGGATGATAAACACAAAATCCAAAGTGGTTTCTCTGGTGGGAGAGAGGCGAGAAGCTAGGACAGAAGAGAAACACATATATTGAGCCATGATTCACAGGGGTTCATTATACCTTACTACCAACATATAAGGTTATGAATAAGTATCAAATAATATCTTTAAAAAAGGTGAAAACAACATATCTTTCATCTAACACTAGTAGTGTTTTATCTGTAAATAACTCATTTTACATCCATCTATAAAAACATATTTTCAGAATTTAAAAATATTCTGTTAATAATATAGTGAAAAGATTTTGCATATCTTAAATATTTAGCCATTTACATCCGTAATTTATTCAGTAGATATTTATTAAACATCTAAAATAAATCAGCCACTGTTTTAGAAATAGGGGATCCAAAAGTGTACACACGTGCATATCTCTTTGCTATGAAGGGCTTCACATCATGATAAGTAGACTTTGATAGATGATATTATAGTATTTAAATATCTCACTAGAAATGATAGAAGAATTGCATTCTTTTATAGCTATTAAAATTAAGCATTAAATATAAATCTGGATAATAAAATGCTTCCTCATGATTTATGAAAAGGTTCTTCACTCTCTTATGTAGCCTATGATTTTAAAAAACTTGTTAGAATTATGGAATTTACAATAGTGAACTTTCTGATAATTATGGGAAGGCTGGCCAGAAAAATATTACCATTAATTTGAAAATGTTTAACTTTTTCTCCCTGAGCATTAGCCTTAAGATATTATAGCAAATAGTATTTAGTATTTTTTTCCATTGAGAACATGAAAATCTTGCAGAGTAAACTTTTAAACTCATGAGCATTCCCAAATGTCTTTTGCTTCTTTGCAAACAGTAATGCCCCATTTATATAATGACTAGTCTTAATTTTAGTGTTTGGTTGTGCACCTCATTGATCATGTGTCCCAACAGAGAGCAGCAACAAAGTCACTGAATCCAAAAGAAATCTGACAGATTGTGGAGAGAGAAGTTCTTTTATCTTGGTGGAATAATAAACTTTTCAGAATATGTACTTTTAAATATTGTTAAAGTTTTAGAATTTTTAATTCCCAAATTCTGATTTTCACTGTTGTCTCAAATGATATTTCTGATGAGGGTGATGTATTTAAAGCTCATATATGATGCTTAAAATCCTGATACTGGTTCTGAGTGTGCAAGATATTTGTGTCCTACTTTTTTATCTCAGTGTCAACTGCGGCTGCGATTACTGCCGGAAGGACAGTGCTGGGATGCTAAGACAATCATTTGGTTGTTGGTTTATTTTCTTTTTGAGGTACCGCAGGCCTGTCTGAGTGATTTCGTATCTGTTATAAAGTTAATTATTCTTAGATTTTTGAAGCCACATCCTGCTGTTGGCCTTTGCTTTGTTTGTTGTTTGCAGTGGCTATTTCTGAGTTGACTTTGATGTAAGTTCATTGACTCCACAAACATTTACTGATATTTTTTTGTGAAGGAATTGATCTGTGGTTTTGAGCATGTTCCATCAGACTGTGATCCCTACTTCTGTGTTCCATTGTGAGATATGATATCCAAAGGGGCCCTGACATCCCCTGACTCGTTGGTGTGCAGTTTGGTGCTAAATGCAGACAACACAGAGATGTGCTTGTTTTAAAGTGTACTTTCTGATATGATCCTTAAGTTCCATTCAAAAGTACAGAAATAGATTTTGTATGTTTTTTTTTTTATTCAAGTTTAGAATGGCTCTGGTAAGTAATTCATAATAGTTAATCCATTTACTAATGATGCGTCTGCATTGCTACTGGCACTTAACAGCCTTCTATAAAAGGGTTTTTCTGATTTTAACTTGTTGTTTTAGCATGTTTAATAGACCTGACTAATTATCTACTTCCCATAATATTGCTAAAAGCTCTGATTCTTGTTGTTCAGAGAAGGAATATTTTGTAAGTATATAGACAAATAATGAAAATGGAAAGAACGACAATTTGTTTTCATTTAGCCCTTAATGAATTTCATTTTTCAAATAACATTTCACTTCTTTAATATGACTTTCTTTTTCTAATAGATAACTGCCTATAATAGGCGTACCTTTGAGACTGCAAGGCACAATTTGATAATTAATATAATGTCAGCAGAAGGTAGGTATGGAAAAATATGTTATTGATTGTTTCCTTGTTTGCAAGAAGTATTTCACTTATATTTTATAGGTATATAAAATCTAGTTCAGGATTTTAAAACCCCACATACCTACCATACCTAATAAAATAGTAAAATGTTGAAAATAAAACTAAGCAATATTTAATTCATGACAAAATATCATGATTTGTTTCGGTGCTGAAAACCTCAGGATAGGGAGCCAAATATAGAGGCCACTTATTTCTCCAGGCCTTGGTTAAATCATCTGTTGAGTGGGACTTATAACATTCCTCTTGTAAGTCTGAGGTAAGGAAGCGATAATTTAAGGCTCAAAATGTGCTTGACATAGGGCTGGTCATAGAATTCATCACTGGTATGATTTTACTTTAAAACCTATCCTAGCTCGTAGTCTAGTTGTATGTGATGATAAAGAGATGTCAATGGACAGAAATAAACCATCATTTGGGTCACAGTCTCCTTTCTAAATAGCTAATCACTTAGCTGGAGTGATTGCTAGAGTCCATCAGCAATTTAGAATTGAGAGTGAAATTGAAGTCGCGCAGTCGTGTCCGACTCTTTGCAACCCCATGGACTGCAGCCTCCCAGGCTCCTCTGTCCATAGGATTTTCCAGGCAAGAGTACTGGAGTGGGTTGCCATTTTCTTCTCCAGGGGAATCTTCCCGACTCAGGGATTGAACCCGGGTCTCCTGCATTGCAGGCGGACGCTTTACCCTCTAAGACAACAGGGATTTAAACGTGCTCAAATTGGTAAGTGATACCTTAGGATTTAGAAGGCTAGGAACACAAGAGTTACTCCAACACTTAGCATATTCTGACGCCATTTTGGCATTCAGTTGGGAAAGACATACCCCTAAAAATTTTCTGGTTAAAATTTATAAATCATGGGATACTATACCAGATATCATTTATGAGGGTGATGGGAGAAGAACTGATACAATATTCCCTCCCACCTCAGCGCAGAAAAACAATTGTGTATCCTGGATAGGAAAATTCTTACTTCTATTTACTAGTACAACACATTTTATCAGGTCCTACTAATTTGGAATTCATAGTAATTCAGTAAAGGCTGTGTTTAAAGTTATCTTTACTCTCTATGAAAGAAAGTAATTTCAATAGAAATGAAAATGTAATACAATACATAACTGAGGAGAATGCTTCATGATTTTGAACCCCTTGAGTTTTTCCTGTTGGCATTTTAGCTGTATTAATTGCAGACAACAAATGTGCTAGTTTAAAATTTAAAATGACCTGTCCTAGTGGCTCAGTTGGTAAAGAATCTGCCTGCAATGCAATAGACCTGGGTTCGATCCCTGGGTCAGGAAGATCCCCTGGAGAAGGAAATGGCAACCCACTCCAGTACTCTTGCCTGGAGAATTCCATGGACAGAGGAGCTGGGTAGGTTAGAGTCCATGGGACTGCAAAGGGTTGGACACAACCCTGCGACTTTCACTGTTCCTTTCATATATGAGAAGAAAGTCCAAGTGCCCATTCCTTTGGCCAGGACAGAAGATTCCCTGTCCCTGTTTCCACTTCCCAAGGGCTTTTATAAGGTACTCATATTTGGATTAAGGAGATTTTTACTCTTTATTCTAATTGTAATTAAGTACTTGCATCCAGTCCAAGCAGTCCATGTAAAACTGGAATATCCTTAATGAGCAGAATAATTGTGATGTTCCCTTTCCTTGGGAATCCATCAGTTTAGTTATATACTTATATTACAGTGGACTTGGACCACTAACCACACTAGTGTGTTCTCCGAGGGACTCAGAAATTTTTTGCAAGGTATGGGACTCCCTACAAGCAAAGAGTTGGACACGACTTAGCGACCAAACAACAACAACAACAAATTGAAACATAACCTGGTCTGTGGTTTGAACTGCTTTCTTTTCAAGTCTGGTCTTGGTCCAGTCGACACAGAATATATCCTAACAGGTGATGCTGACGTGTGGGAACCATATTCAGGCAGATACTAATGGAAGACTGCTAGTCGACTGTAGGATTGAAAGTTGACCTGAGGGGTATTTATCTAAGTCAGGGTTGGGAGAGGACGAATATCTGGGTTTAGAAAACCTCCTTTTATAGATGCTTAGATTGCATTAGATAGCAAGAGTGAGGGGAGGAGAAGCAGGGGGGACAGAGGGTGAGATGGTTGGATGGCCTCACAGGCTCACTGGACATGAATTTGAGCAAACTCCAGGAGATAGAGGAGCACAGAGGAGCATGGTGTGCCTGCCACTCATGGGGTCACAAAGAGTCGGACACAACGGAGGAAGTGGACGACAGCAGTGGCCGAAACTCGGGAAACCAGGGCACCAACAGGCAGGCGTTTTCCTTTTGTTCTTGATGGAATGCATGTGGTCACTAGGGTGGGCGTCTGCGGGCATGACCTGTACGTGGCCGTTGCTCCCAGATCAGTGAGGAAAAGCAGTAACAGGAGTTGAGGATCAGGATAACCACGCTCAGTTCTGTCTCCTGCTCTGGGAGATCCAATGGGAAATGAGTCGTGTGGAATCACACAACGTGAAGCTCAAGGAGAGGACGTAGAGTGATTCTCTAAAGCAGGTTTTAGTGCCAGCACTCTGTTGGCCTGCTGTTCCCTTGGCCTCTGGGATGTCCAAATATAGCAGGCACGGGATTTCCCCAAAGTTAGAAAGCTCCGGTGACTCATCTCTGGGAGACCTGGCAAGAGCGCTTGGCTGGGTAGATGGCAGGCAACTTACGCTGCCTGGAGCCGCGGAGGGCGTGGCGGCCGCCAGCCTCTTTAGGAGCCGTGGAAGGTCACAGGCATTAGGGAAAGCCAGGGAGCAGCTCTCCAAGGAGGAGCCTTGATGACAAACAGGAAAAAGTTTTGCATGCTTTTTTTTGACAAGTGGATATAAAAGCACTGAATGAAGTGAATAGATGATAGAATTCTAGCCTACTCAACAAACTATACTTGGTATTATTTATAAATATTATTTATTGCCAAGAAACTGTTCTTCCTGACATTTTTCTGCATGACTGTTTCTCAGTATGGGGGGGTGGTATGTAACATGATTAAGCTACTGTTTATCTATATAAAACAGGAAACGTATCTGTATAAAACAGGAAACTTATCTACATTAAAGAGAATAAACAGCATATTTTAGAAGATTACAGATGGGCTATACATCAAACAAATCTAACAAAATCATAAGCAGAATAAATTACAGTGTAGGAGAAGAGTGAAGAGCCTTCTGTGATTAGGGTTTTGAAAAACTTAATCTTTAGAGACAGTACATTCCAGAAAACTCTCCTGAAAACTCTAGAGCCAGAATATCTCCTGACTTCAGCTCTGGCATCAAATGTCCTTTAATATTAAAGAGGTTTCATAATAAATGAGGTCATTAAGGTTTCAGTTATTTATTGTATAATTTTAAATTTTTGTTTATTAAACAAGAATGGACAGATAGCACATGAGTTATAATAAGTCAGAAGGGAAAAGACCCTGATGCTGGGAAAGATTGAGGGGCAGGAGGAGAAGGGGACGACAGAGGATGAAATGGTTGGATGACATCACTGACTCAACGGACATAAGTTTGAGCAAGCTCTGGGAGTTCGTGATGGACAGGCAAGCCTGGCGTGCTGCAGTCCATGGGGTCACAGAGTTGGACACAACTGAGTGACTGAACAACAACAACTATACATCATATAGCTATTATTGGGGACTTTAAATCTGTGGACAGTCCAGAAATTTTCACTGCAGAATCCAAATAAGTAACCTGTGCCTATTATTATAATAATTGCTAAAGTTTAGTATTTTCTAAGTTCTTACTGTATATTGGGAGCTCTGGTGAGCACTTTATATACACAGTCTCTTTTAGCTTAGGTAAAAATCATGTGAGGTAAGTTCATATGATCTAAAAATTAGCTTCCTCTTCTGAAAGTATGGAGAAAAATACAAGTGCCTAGTCACTTTCTGATTGTGAGTATTAAATATGGTAATTTACCTGTTTCCCTTAGCTTGACCTACCTCAGAGTATTAAAAGAAAGTAGCTTTTATTATTACAGAAATATTACAAAACAAGAAGAAAGCTATTCTTTGTCTTAATAGAACAGTCAGAATATAGGAAATGGCAGTTTGTAATTCAAGACTAACATTTGAGAAGCTGAAATCAATTATATTTATTTCAAGTTTCTTATATTGAGAGTCTGAATTGGACATTGGGTTGGCTTAAAATATTCTTTTTGGCATCTTTAGAGGGAAATTATTGATGAGACATTGAGGAGGGAAAAAGCTAAGTAAATCTCTAACAATGTGAGATATGGAATTTCATGAGAAATTTTAAATACGATTTCTCTAGAATATCTAATTATGGAGTGATCCAAAGAATGAAATAGTTATGATTTCAAAGTACTTATTGAAAATGCAGTCAATATTTATTTTCATTAAATTTAATGTTTAGCATGCTCTAAAAAGATCAGTAATACTGCAAATTAAAAATACGGTTTTCCATATCATATATAAGCAACCCACAAACAAGTCCAGGTATTTTGTCCTATCTTCTCTGTTCGAAATGATATTGTTCTGTGTCTCAGCTTCCTCCTCTGTTCACATAGAAATAGCACTGCCTAGGATTGTAATGATTAAATTAAACAATGTGAAAAAGATCTGTCAACTTTAAAACACTACAAACACGAAGTATTTTTCTCAGTTCTGGAAATGCTTCTTCTACCTGGGTATGTTGGCCAGGTGAGAAGGCTGGCAGTCACTGGCAAGTTAGAGACAGATATGAGATTTGGTGTTTTTTCCTTTTCTTTCTTTGTTTCTCTTTCCTATAATTGTGAACTACCCTGCTGTCCCTTGGATTTGATTACATCGTAGATAAAATTCTGGGTCAAATGTATGTGGTGTTTTTAGAGATAGCCTCTTACACGGAAAGCCTTTGAAGTCAGGAATAATATTGTTCCCCAAGCCAGGACACGTCAACAAATCTCATCGTTGTTTTGTTTCCCTTTCAAAAGACTCCCTCATTAAAGGTGTGCATACCCTTTTCCCACCAAAATTAGACTTCCCGTTACCCTATCAAGCAGAATTCTTCATTAAAAATATGAATGTAGAAGAAATGCTGGCCAGCGAGGTTCTTGGAGACTTCCTGGGGGCCGTGAAAAACGTGTGGCAGCCCGAGCGCCTGAACGCCATAAACATCACGTCAGCCCTCGACCGGGGCGGCCGGGTCCCCCTGCCCATCAACGACATGAAGGAGGGGTAAGTGGGCTTCATCTCGTCGCCCTAAGTGTGGATTTTTAAATGTGGCGATATTATCAAACTTAGTGCAGATGGAAGAGGGCCTGTGGCATTTTTCTTTTTAATAAGCGATAGATATTGCAGAGATGTGAAAAAAAATAGCAATTTTCTGTATTGACAAAGAGGTTACGTTAATGGTCCTTTATATCTGATGTTCCAGGTCCTTTGAAAGCTAATTGTAGATCAGGACTTGCATCATAAATTACAGTGCTAAGGCTTTTTTGTACCTTCTGTAGAGAAGCTGATTATTTAGGGCCCCGAGTTTCAAAGGAAATTGATGCCCCAGTTATCAGCTGCAGGACATACAGATTGCTGTAACTTTATTCTAGGAAACTATTTCTTCGCCTTTAACATTCTTTCCACCATGTGGCGGTGATTGATGGCTGGGGTGGATGTGAAGCCCATTCCTAAAGCCTGGCCTTGTCACTCACAAGCTGGGTAACACTGGGCAAACTGCTGCACCCCTCTGGGCTTCAGCTTTCTCGTCTGCTCCAATGGGAGCGACCTCGGGGTGGTTGTGAGGATTAAAGAGACAAGGCATTTGAAAGGGACTTGTCGATTCTCAAGTCTTACAGATATAGAATGTGACTTACACCCTTGTAGGGGTTATAAAATACTTACACCTGAGTACAATGACAGATTGAATGCCCACATCGATGGAATTTTGCTCTTTAATTTCGAATCTGCAAGTTGAGGCGGATCTGCTTTTTGTAAAAAACTAAATCCTATAAAAGTACGAGATACAGAATAAATCACATTGTGTGTAACATATCCTTTTCTAACTCCTCCTTTATCCATATTCTTGGTAACATTTATACAGAGGACATCTGGAATTAACCAGAATGTCTGGATTAATAAGAATGAAATTTAAGGGCAACTTCAAAGGAGAACTTTGTTGGAAATAAGGGAAGAAATCCCAAATAGACACAGATAAGGTAGGGCGAGTAGTCAGAAAGGGGATGGAAGCATAAGCAATGACCTGTGAAGTCCAACTTACAAATTTCAGAATTAAGTTGTATCTCGTATGGTAAAATAATGGGTTTTTGAAGTCAGTCAAGCATACCTGCAAGTGTTCAGAGAAAAATAGTTGCTTTATTTCTTGCCCGTCTGCTGGTTGGCTGTCTCTGTGAAAACAGAATTCTGGGCTTAACATTTTACTTCAGAGGTACAACGTGGATCTTTTTCCCAGTGAGTAATTAAGTAGAACCGTAGGAGGAGATGAACAGGAGTATCTCCCCTGAAGACGTTCTCCAAATGTGGAGTCTGTTGAAGAAATGTTGATTGATTTGGCTCTGTTGGGTCTTAGCTGTGCCATCTAGGATCTGTGGTTGCCGTACACAGGCTAGTTGTGGCGCCTGAGCTCAGAATTGGAGTGCACGGACTTAGTTTCTCCATGGCATATGGCATCTTAGTTCTCCCACCAGGGATCAAACCCACGTCCCCTGCATTGCAAGGTAAATTCTTAACCAGTGGACTGCCAGGGAAGTCCCTGGAGTCTTTTCAACCATTTCTTAAAGCAATGTGTTCCACAGTGATTGTTGAAACAATGACCAAAAGATGCTGGAGGAAGCAACAGGGAACCAGTCATTGGTAGAGTTTGCCGATGTCGTGCTTTCTTCTGGACTCACCCCTTCCCTCATCAGTAGTGTAGGCGCCACCCACAGAGGCCCTGTTAGCCACCACTAGACTAAATTAAGGGCCTTCCTGGTGGCTCAGATGGTAAAGAATCTGCCTGCAATGCGGGAGACCTGGGTTCACTCCCTGGGTCTGGAAGATCCCCTGGAGGAAGGCATGGCAACCCACTCCAGCATTCTTGCCTGGAGAATCTCTTTGGACAGGGCAGCCTGGCGGGCTCCAGTCCATGGGGTTGCAAAGAGTTGGACATGACTGGGTGACTAAGCATAGCACAGAGACTAAATTGAGCTAACACTCTCTAAACCAAACTCGGACTTAAAACAGTACGGTTCAAATATGTCTAGCTTGAGAATTGCCAGTAGAGATTTATTTTAAAAATATACCTAGGTTCCTGGCCTCTGATCCCCCCCTAGAGATTCTGGATCTTTTGAGTCTAGGGCTGGGCCTGAGCATGTGAGTCTAAATTAAGAACAGAATTTTTTGTCCTACAAGTACTTGTTGGAGAATCCAGTCATTAGCTGACTGACCCCCAGCACCTGCTAGCAGGAGGCATGTGTTGTCAGCCCCATGGCATTTATTTGGACCCTGTTGTCTCAGATCCCTTCCCAACTAGAAATGCTTTCCATGAGTTTTAATTTAATGTTAAGCTGTAACCTTTACAAAGTATTCATATGGTAAGTCATTTAAAATAGAATTTCTATAAATTGTACCCAGTGCCAACTTTATTACTCTAGTGTACCTATATGAGCACCAAAGCAGTAAGATCCTACTTGAGTATAATTGCATAAGAAAAATTTTTCCTTGGAAATAATTTTGCATGTTTTCTTTGGTTGTTATGTAATGTCAAGGTAACAAAAATAGTTGTGTTTTTTTTTTTTACCCTATTTGCCTTAAATTTAGAATAAATTCAATGCTTAACTCACCTCTTGTGCCTTCCTTCCTTTTCAGTGGTGAATATCATGATTCTTAATTCACTTGTTGAACTTTTGGGGGGCTTCCCTGGTGGCTCAGCAGTAAAGAATTCACCTGCAATGCAGGAGATGTGGGTTCAATCCCTGGTCAGGAAGATCCCCTGGAGAAGGAAATGGCAACCGACTTCAGTATTCTTGCCTGAGAAATCCCATGGACAGAGGTGCCTGGTGGGCTGCAGTCCATGGGGTCATAAAAGAATTGGATGTGACTTAGTGACCGAGCAACAACATCATGATTCCTAATCCACTTAGTAAACTTTTTGCCTCTGTACTTTCTTTTGAAAGTAACATGGCCTATAAATGTCGTTAAAAATGAAATACTGGAAAGATCAAGGGTATGGTCAGAGATGCAAAGGAATCACATCACTTTATTTTCTAAAATTTTATTTAAAAATATACTTCAGAAGTATTAAACACCTACTAACTGTATTCTGCTTTATGCTTTGAGTGAGTCTCAGTCCGTGATTTTAAAAAATCTCCTTAAATTGTTTCCTATTATGATGCACGGCAGCCACAATTTACTAACTGAAAATTTTTCCACCTTAGTCAAACTCACAGCAGATGGCCAAGAGGAGCTCTCAGTAGTAGACCCTCGGAGTAAGCCTCCAGCCCTTCCATAGCCCACAATGCCATTAAGTATCAGTCACCAGGAGTCCCTGCTACAGCGCCCAAGCTCCTCGTCCTGCTTGGTGTGCATTTTTCCCCCTCATTTCTGCAGACCTCACTGACAGCTTTTAAACTTCTTCTAAATTTAACAGAAACCAGTGGAAAGATTTCCTTCAGAGTGAATAAGCTCCTGCAAAGGAAAGCTGAACCTCCTGAAAAGATTCCCTTTCACTTTCCAGCCCCATAACCCCAGGGCAACTGTGCTCTCTCTCTGGGTGTGGTCTCAGGGCTGCTTTTGCTCTTGACATTGAGCCAGAGACTAAGGACTCGTGGATGCATTTAGCCTGGGATAAAGCTGGGGGAAAGAGGAGCAGGTTCATATTTCAGTCTGGGCATGGCATAGCTGCCAACTCAGGGTGAGTGATGTGGTGTAAATGGTGGTTATGAAGGGAATGATGGGGTGTGAGGATTAAAGAATATACTCACTTTTCATAAGAGATTGTCAAACCTACCACTGTTTCCTCTGGTTACCAAAGCCTGTGGATCTAGCCTCAATCAGCAACAGAGAATCCTAGTTTATTCTCTAGACAATGTCACGGAGTGCGCCCTCTAATTAATTGTCTGCTTTTTGCCCTGGAAAGGGCTCAGAGAGAAGTCACACTTGGAGAAGAAAATGTAAGTCAGAGGCTGCCAAAGACTCATCTGATGCAAGGCCGTGGTCCTGGGCCAGTCTGTAGTGCTCAATCAGTCCTCATCTTTGGTGGTTTGTGAGATAGTCTTTTATTCTTAAATAATGTGCCTCCTGTATTTTTGATGCAACTATTCTTTCTTTTATGGAATGATGATAAGAGTTGGAATTTTTGAGCTTTTAATAATAAAATTGGAAGCCAATATAAGCCCATTTTTATAAATATAAAAATATGTCAATTAAAAAAATCCATGCAACTCTGTATCTATATATCTATAACTATATGTCTTTAGTTTCTGTTCTTCTAAGTTCTAGGCATAGATTGATTTTTTTTTCTTCCATTGTTTAGCATTTAGTAAATTTTTTTTATAGGGGAATAATGTATTACTCTCTAGGGTATAGTGATTTAAAGAGTACAGTTGAAACATATACATTACCATATGTAAAATAGGCAGCCAGTGGGAATTTGCTGTCTGATGCAGGGAACTCAAAACCAGTGCTCTGTGACAAGCTAGAGGGATGGGATGGCTGATTCATGTTGATGTATGGCAGAAACCATCACTAGATTATAAAGTAATTATCCTCCAATTAAAAATACAATTAAATTTAAAAAATAAAGAGTACAGTCTATGCTCACATCTCTTAGGAACCAGAAAGTAATCAGATAACTAGAAGACAGTGTTGTATGTGTCGTAGTTAAGGTATTCATGGGGATGACTCCTCCCCCACTTCTGGTCCATGTCAGAGGGTTCATAGAGGTGATGAGGTTTAAAATATGAGTGCAAATTAGCCATCCTAAAGGAAACCAGTCCTGAATGTTCGTTGAAAGGACTGATGCTGAAGGTGAAACTCCAATACTTTGGCCACCTGATGTGGAGAACTGACTCATTTGAAAAGACCCTGATGCTGGGAAAGATTGAAGGCAGGAGGAGAAGGGGAAGACAGAGGATGAGATGGTTGGGTGGCATCACCGACTCAATGGACATGAGTTTGAGTAAGTTCTGGGAGTTTATGATGGACAGGGAGGCCTGGCGTGCTGCAGTCCATGGGGTCGCCGAGAGTCAGACATGACTGAGCGACTGAGCTGAACTGAAATGAACAAATTAGCCAGCTCAAAAAATGATAAAGGGAGAATTTGGGCAGAGGGAGTAGCTTGAACAAGAGCCATCAGGTAGGAAGAAGCCCGGTGGATTTGGAAAGCTGCTTTGTGTGTGCAAATGGGGGACAGGGACCAACAAGTAACAAGGACCAAAAAGGCAAAGACCAGGCCATGTGAAGACCTCATACTCCAGGAAGAATTGTTTGAATTTGATCTCGTGTAGCACTAGGGACCTTGCAAACAATCATGTATGTTAACATTTTCATTTTAGCAAGTTAGCCTGCTGAGCCCCACTGCACTGCACGAGCTAGAAGAGTAGATGGAACCCAAATGCCTCCTTTCTTGAAGCAAGAAAGTCCTCCCATAGAATCCCCCAGAAAGGTCTGAGTCTTGGGTGCCAGTTGATAAGATCATTCTTCCCTTCTTCAGTAAAGAGGAGTAACAAACAGTAGTAGAAGTAGAGTCTAGAAATGACCTTTATTTTTTTTATTTTTTATTTTTTTTTAATTTTTTTATTAGTTGGAGGCTAATTACTTCACAACATTTCAGTGGGTTTTGTCATACATTGATATGAATCAGCCATAGATTTACACTTATTCCACCTTTATTTTTTATTCTGAATTAGATGCTTTATTTAGTCTTACGTCTTCTTTGTTTTTCATCTTATTTTTTAATTGATTGATATGTACAGAACAGAGGAGTGGGGTCAAGGACAGAGGCAAGAATCAAAATGCATTTTAAGAGCTCAGGAGTTCCCAGGCAGCATGTAACGTACCTGGACACTTTCTCCTCTAAACCATCCTCTGTCTCTTATGTACATAAAATCGTGAATAAAATACATTCATCACTTGGACGACTAAGTGAAAAATATAATCATTGGATCTGTTTATCCGACTATTGCTGGAAAAACAGGAGAGTTTTGACATAATATTTTTTACCTGTAACATGGTTCTCCACTTTGTATGTGTAAAGACCATAGTAAATGGGTTTTACCTCAAGAGAAATTGACTTGTTCAAATTGGAAGAAAAAAATTCTTCACAGGAGCAAGTTTTATTTAGACTACTCAATTCCTAAGATTATGAGTCACCGTGTTTTGTTAACATTTGCTTGAGAGCCTTGTACTTGATAATACACTGCCGTGCCATCTGTTTACATATGTTTGAAAGTTTGAAAGCATGGCTAAGATCATAAATGTAAAGATCATCCTCATTTCTCTTCATAAACATTTTGAATTTCTGCTTATTAAAAAGCTAGCCTGTCAAAATAGCTGTAAATCAAAAACTGCATATCAAAGATCTAGGAAAAGAGCAGATTATGAAAAATTTATTTCAGCATGTATAGCATGAAATTATAATTATTATACATGGCCTCATACAAATTTATCTTTTAAAAAGCCAAGATGTTAAAACTTACTGGCTGTACAAAAAAAAACCAATAAATACCTATTTTTTAACCCAAAAGTCTAATCCAGTATCTACTTCTCTTGAGTAGTCTGTTTGCAATTTTTAAATTAACATGTTTATTTTTCCAGTTTTGTTATAATTGATGATATAACATTGGATAAATTTAAGGTGCATAGCATGAAGATTTGGTATAAGTATATGTTATGAAGTGATCACCACAATAACTTCAGATAACATCCATTACCTCACAATTAGTTTTTATTTTCTTGTGATGAGAACTTGTAAGAACTACTTTCTTACTTTCAAATATACAAATGCTTCTATGTCTAAACCGGTATCATCCATGCTACAAGTAGACTCCCTGAGGACAGGGGGAGAGACTGAATTCCAGGCGAATAGTCAAGGGGCTGTTGCTTCACTCCCTGTGGCTAGAACTGGGATGTTGGCTGCGGGAAGGAGCAGGGTGGACAGGTGTGTGTGAGAGTCTTTCAGGGTAAATGTCAGAGACAGATGATAGGGAAAAGGACAGGAGTCAGTGATGCTGGGGCTTGAGCACCTGCCCTTGCCAATCACTGAGAGAGAAGATGGAAGGGGCAACAGGTGGAGGTGGGATGGGGTGATGATGAGCTCAGTTCGGAACATAGTAAGTTTGTGAAGCTGCTGGATCATCCAAGTGGAGATGAAAGTAATTTGGCAGTATGTGTCAACTGTCATAAAAATGTTTCCACTTCTAGGCATCTCTTTTAAGATAGTAATGTTAAAGAATGTGCACAGAGATCATCTTTACAGTATTATTTATAACATCAAAACGTTAGAAGAAACTTATGTGGCCAACTCTGAAATAATTATGAATAAACCATGTGCACTTAAAAATTATATTCCTATAAAAAAAGTAATTACAAAGACTATAAAATATGGAAAATGCTTATGAGGAAAATGCTTATGATGCATTAAATGAAAAAGTGGGATACAAAATTATATTTTGAAGATGATTGCAATTAGGTTAAAATATATGCACTTGAAAAGTATTCTGCAAGGTACATTGGAAAATGAAAATCATGATCTTGGTAATAGAAATTAATTGTTTTTATATCCCAAGTTTTATGTAATGTTTTTATATTGCTTTTATAATTTGAGGGAAAAAAATAAAACACTTCAGAGCACCCAAAACTTATGCTTATGCCTATTTATGTTATCTTGAAGTGAATTAATTTAAAATCTTACTAATTATAAATGCAAATCAATGTTATGTAAAAGCAAGATGACTTTTAACAATTTTTGAAATATTTAATTTCTGTATTTACAAATATATTTCACAGTTATCAAGGAAAAATATGGTCTTTGCAAGGCAGTTAATAAGGGGATAGAAATTGGCTTTATATGAAGCTTAAAAGTAACAAGTTGTTCTAAATGGAATATATTTCTCTCTTAAAATTTTTATTGCAGAGTAGTTGATTTACAATGTTGTATTAGTTTCAAGTATGCAGCAAAGTGAATCAGTTATACATATATGTATATCTGCTCTTTTTCAGATTCTTGTTCTACATAGGTCATTACAGAGTATTAAGTAGAGTGTCCTGTTCTATGCAGTAGATCCTTATTTGTTATCTATTTTTTATGTAGTAATGTGTATATGTCAATTCCAATCTCCCAGTTTATGCCTTCTCCCACCCTCCACCCTTTACCTTCCCACCAGTAACTATGAGTTTGTTTTCTACATCTGTAACTTTATTTCTGTTTTATTAGTAAGTTTATCTGTACTATTTTTTAGAGTCTGTTATAAGTGATACCATATGATGTTCGTCTTTCTCTGTCTGACTTCAGTCAAGTTTGACGATCTCTAGGGCCACCCATGCTGCAGCAGATATTATTTTGTTCTTTTTTATGAAGGAGCAATATTCCTGTAAATGGAATGTATTTCTACTCACTAATCATGTGAATTCTTTACCAGTGGTTTCTTACATCTACTTTTTCTGAACTCTTTCTGAAATTTTTAACTTAACATAAAGTGCAACCAGCTGAATCTGTGTAATTGTGCTCTGGGACACAGCTGTTAATTAAGGGTGTGGCTTCATAGTAACTTTGAATTTTTGTGCCATGCTTTTATTTCACTTCATTAAAAAACAGCTTTATTGAGATATATTTTACATATTATACAATTCACCTATTTAAAGTATATATAACTCAGTGTATTTTAGTTTATTAACAAAGTACAATTATTACCACAGTCAGTTTTAGAGCATTTTTATCCTTCTAACACTCCCTTCTCACACCCATTAGCAGTCACCACCACTACAACCCCTGACTCTAGGCAACCGCAATTTACTTACTTGCTGTCTCTATGAATTTGGCTATTCTGGACATTTCATATCAATGGAATCATACAATATGCGGTCCTTTGGGACCAAAGTCTTTCACTTAGCATATTGTTTTCAAGGGTCATCCATGTTGTAGTATGTACAGTACTTCATTGCTTTTTATGGCTGAGTAATATTATATGGATATTTTACTTTTTATCCATTTGATGGTTGATGAGTACTTGAATTTTTTCTACTTATTGACTATTATGAAGAATGTTGCTATGAACTTTTATGTACAAGGTTTTTGATAGATGTATTTAAATTTCTCTTAGGGTATGTACTTAGGAATGAAATGGCTACATCATATAGTAACTCTGTATTTAATCTTTTGAGGAACTGCCAGGGTGTTTTCCAAAGTGGTTGCACCATTTTACATTCCCACCAGTAGAGTAGAAGAGCTCTAACTTCTCTACATCCTGGGCAGCACTTCCTGTTGTCTGTATTTTTCATTATAGCCATTCTAATGGATGTAAAGTGGTATCTCATTGTGGTTTTGATGTCTCTTTTGCTGATGATAATGATGTTGAACATTGTTTCATGCACTTATTGGACATTTGTATATCTTCTTTGGAGACATATATATTCAGATCCTTTGTCATTTTAAAATTGGGTTATTTGTCATTTTGTTATGGAGTTGTTAGAGTCTTCTATATGTTATAGGTGTAAGTCCTTTATTAGATGTATGATTTGTAAATATTTTCTTTCATTCTGTGGGTTGCCTTTTCACTTTTTTGATGATGCCCTTTGAAGCACAAAGTTTTAAATTTTGATAAAATACAGTTTATTTTTTTCCTGTGGTTGCTGGAACTTTCTGTGTCATAACTAAGAAACTACTGTCTAATCCAAGGCCATTAAAATTTGTTCCTGCTTTCTTCTCAGAGTTTAATTGTTTTGGCCCTTACATTAAGCTTTTGATTTTTTTTTTTTTTGAGTCAGTTTTTTATATGGTGTGAGGTAGGGGTCCAGTTTATTGCTTTTGCATGTCGATATCCAGCTGTTCTAAAGTACCATTGTAAAGACTGTTCTTTCCCTCGTTGAATTGTCTTGGCACCCGTGACAAAATCAATTTGCTAAAGATTTTATTTTTGGACTCTGAATTCTAGTCCATTGATTTACGTGCCAAGCCTTATGATAGTACCACATTCTCCTTATTCCTATTGCTTTGTAGTAAGTTTTGAAGTTGGTAATTGTGGGTCTTCCAACTGTGTTTTTCTTTTTTCAAGAATTTTGTGTGGGTCACTTGAATTTTCATATGAATTTTAGGATCAGTTTGTCAATTTCTGTAAAAAAGATGGCAGGAATTTTGATGGGTTTATTCCATTTATAAATAATTATGGCACTGTCATTAAGAAAAGAAATAGTATTTATTTAGAATAATTTTCTGGTTTTCCCTTTTCTTTTGAAAAGACCTTTGAAATTCCTAGCTGCTCAAGCTGCTCCAAGATTAAACACTATTATCTCTGTCTTCTCTTTTATTATGAAACTCTTATTAGTCAATTGAGTTCCCCTAGTTGCCAAGATACATATCAAGAAAATAAATTTTGTTTGCCTAATTTGTGTTTACCAAACAGTAGTTTTTTGTCTTACATTAGCTTCTTAGATAAAGATTTAGAGACCTTGTATGAGGAACCTAAGCAGGGGGTCTGTGCAGTAGAAAAGCCTGAAACTGTTAGAAAGAATAGATCTGCCTGCAGTTCCACACCTCAGGATATAGTCTCACAATCTTATTAAAATGAAATTAGATGAAGAATTATTACTGATAATTATCTTAGTGATAATATTATTTAAACAATTTAAGAATATTTTGAATGGAGTCTATCAAACCTAATCAAATATGATACAGGGTGAAAAAATTTTTAGAAAGTAACAGAGTCAAGAGAGTGTCTGTACACCAAAGCACCCAGTAAATATTGGTTGAATAAAGGAAAGAATGAAAAGAAGCCCCTACATGAATCACTGCTTTTAAAGCCCAGGCCCCTACCTTAGGGATGATTCTAGATAATCCCTCAATTCAAAAGGATAAATCCTGCTTTCAGGGTAGATTTATTTCAGTGTTTCCAATTTTCTTAAAGGATAACCCGAGAGTTTCACATTTTTGCAGCGTTTATGTCATGGTTGGTGCCGACGTCCCATTTTCTTCTTGTTTACGAGAAGTTGAAAATCCACAGAATCAATTGAGATGCAGTCAAGAAATGGAGCCTGTAATAACATGTGACAAAAAATTCCGTACTCAATTTTACATTGACTGGTGCAAAATCTCATTGGTGAGTTTCTATTTTGTTTTTACAACTGTAACTAGAAGTGATGTGGCCGAAGATAGCATTTGACTAAAACCTGAACTGCTTTTAGGAACATATCCCGGGTTTCCTTTGTTAACTGCAGTTGACTTCCCTTGACTTTTAAGGGTTTGGTGAGACCGTTGACAGTGCATGCATTTAAGAAATTGTATCTCCACTTTTGTACTCAGTCTACTCTTGATTACTTGCTGGGGCCGGATTAGCTTGGCAGGTGGTCTGAACGATCCCCCGGACATCCAGGTGGCTACTAAGTCAAGTTTTGGAGTCAGTGTAACATGGACAGGAAGCCTCAAATATGCTGCCTTGTCCCACTTTGGAAGGCAAGACTGGAGTGCAATGATAAATCTGAAAATAAAGCAAAATTGTGCTATGATTCGGTGTCCTGGAAACTCATTGTCGGGAAAGATCAAGGAATAAAAGGAAAAGAAGAGGAAAGTTAGAATCTTACCCAGAGCCCCTTAAATATTAATTTTTTTTTCCGAATCATTTTTTTTTCTGAATCATTTTTTATTTAGCATGCTCAAAGACTTAGGAACATATGAGTAAGATTTCATATGTATGTCAGATACATATGATATTGTACATATAATTTCTGTTATATTTTTGATCCTCCTTTCTGGAAGTTAGTTTACTTCTCTAGTGACCATTAGATTTAACTTCAGTCCACTCTTAATGATTGGTGGTGAGTTAGGTCTAAGTTTAAAGTTGACATCTGAACAAAGTTATTGACACATAAACACAACTGTCACTTGATGTCTTAGAAAACCAGCTGCAGGCGCCTTTCCCAGACGCAGGGCGCGAGAACACCCTGCTCACACTGAAGCACTTAGCACCCGTGGCCCTACGCCCCAGACTCCTCTTTCCAGGTCACATGTGCCTTAGGAAAATAATGCTCTTTCTCAGTTTTCTCAAATTCAGTAGAAGTATTCAGATGCTGTGTGGTTTATGTGTTCTATTCGATGAATGTTGAATTTACAAAGCTCAATATTTTGGCCATGTGCTAATCATAGAAGGGCACAACAGATGGAGTGGCTACAGTCGTACCTTAAATAGATGCCTCTCACCAGAGCAGTAGACAGACAGCCCTGGTGATGCCGTTTTACCTGTACTTGAGCTGTACACTGTTCATGTTTAGGAAAATTATCTAATTTCTAAAGGTTTAAAAGTGACATGCTTTGAAGACTGCATTTTCTGTGGCGAGACTGCATAAAAAGAAAGGTTGGGAATTTTTGTTTTTTCCTTTTGCATGTATGTATGTATAGGTTACATCTTACCACAGAAGATTTCAGGATGCTTACATAAGAGTCAGATAATAAGCATAATAGAGCAAATATAAAAGAACTGGAAAATCAGGACCTGCACTTTACCAAAACATAAAGCCTAAGGTCAAGTTTGATAATAAGCCTCCTAATGTCCCTGGTAAAATGAGGAAGTTAATTTGTTATTTAGTTCTCATTCTTAAAGGAGGCAGAGCATCAATTCCTTGGCAGAAGATAAAGTTTTTATTAGCACTGTATCGTTAGCAAAATTCTTCAAGTGGTGTTTAAGGGCGAGAATAATACTGAAAAATGCTGCAGATAATTCTCCCAACATTTTTTAGGGCAGGGGACAAATGTAGTAACACATTTCCCATGGCTATTTTATTGTGTCCTTCAGTAAAACCCTTAGCATAATTAAATGCAGCTCAGTGAAAGCAATTCAATTAATGTAGAGGTAAATTAGTATAGTACAAATGTTGTACATTTTTTGAGCCTGGGATAGAATTTAATGAAGCGATAGCATTGAATGTTCCTTAAACTATTTTTAAGGAAAATAGTTTATTTTTCCTAAAAATGACTTCTGTCTGCTGGATGGCAGAGAATCAAAGTTGTAGGCATTTAGAAACCGTCTCTCTCCCTCTTTTTTTTCTCTTTTACTAACCTTAGAAACCATACCTGCATGCTGGTTATCAGTCAGTTGATGGTTTGTTGACGTCTGCACTAGAGATTTGTCACTAGGAAACAAGAAGTATGCATAGTCATGTGGAGGATTTTTGCTTTGGGGGAAGTAAAGTGAAAAAGGACAGTCATACATGTGTACACATTTTTTGTGTACGTATATATGTATGTATATATGTTGTCAGAAGGACCTAGAAAGACCAATATCAACTTTTAACTTGTTACTTTCATTCATTACTTTTTCCTAGTTCCCATAAATAATTGCAAGTTCAAGGTGATAAAGTAATTAGGAAAGGTTGCTTTTTAGAAATTAGTCTGTCTAGATCTTAAGCTGTCATAATATTTGCAACTATTAATTTCATGTATAATTATCTTCTTTTGTATCAGGTTGATAAAACAAAGCAAGTGTCCACCTATCAGGAAGTGATTCGTGGAGAAGGGATTTTGCCTGATGGTGGAGAGTACAAACCCCCTTCTGATTCTTTGAAAAGCAGAGACTATTACACGGATTTCCTAATTACACTGGCTGTGCCCTCGGCAGTAGCATTGGTCCTTTTTCTAATACTTGCTTATATCATGTGCTGCCGACGGGAAGGAGTGTGAGTACTTTAAAACACTAATAAAAAATTATAGAACTTCTAAGATAATATATAAGATTCCATTAAAACCCAAGTTTCATTTAGTTCATAAAACACCTTATAAATGAAATTATGTTCAAGTCAAACTACAGTACTTTATTCCTTTCAAATGAATTAAAATAGTTTTGAGTCTAGTAAACTAGAGGTTGTAATTATTATATTCAAAAATGATTAAGGCTAAATGTAAACTCATACTGCCAAAACAGTCCCAAGGATAATTGAGGCTAGGTATTTTGGTTATACAAGCCGTCCTGTGTAAGCAGAGACTGCAGAACCTATTGTCATGGTAATTGAACTTTAAATAAATTGTCTCAGCCTCAGTTTGATCAGAAATGATGGTCAGGTTTCTTCTTGCAATTTTTCTGGATGTCAGTCAGGGCAGTACAACCTAAATGTTTAAAAGTACATATGTAGATATATATAAATCTAGGAGTAAATTAATGAGAATAAAATGATAATTTGAGTCTTTACTCATGAATATGAGTCTTTACTTCATGAATAGTTAGTGCTTTCAGGACATCTGTGTCAATTAAAATAATCTCCCGAGATTATCTGGAAGTCAGGGTGACAAAGCAAATGATAAAATATTAATAAAGCAGCAAGTAACAAATTCTTCCATTTTTTCATGTAGCCTGATTTCATTATGTCATAGAATTTATTTCCAAGAGCTTGATGCTTAATCTCCATTTTTTCCCATTTTTTCCTGTGTTTCTCATCAGTATTCCATTTCTGTATGTGTACTCATCCAAGTATAAACCTGGTGGCAAATGGTGCCTGGTTGCACTTAATAGTAACAATGTCAGCATTTCCACCTCATGCGAGATCCATGAGCATATAGTCTTAATGTTCCAAATTTCAATGCTATTATTTAATTCATAAATTTTGTTTTGTTTCTAGGGAAAAGAGAAACATGCAAACACCAGAGTAAGTGTCTTCTTTCCTGTTATTTTCTTTGTCATTTCTTTTTCACGCCTCAGTTGCTCATCACGTGCCATACATCTGTGTCATGCTTTTTTTTCATTCATCATCTTTCATAGTTAATTTCATAAATGTGAAAGCTGCTTTCTAAACAGAAATTTAGGAGGGGTAGAGAATAAAAAGGGTGTGAAAACTAAGATGATATAGGTAAAAATTAAACCTGAACTATTTCAGATTCAGAATATTAACTTGCCATTTATATGATGTGATTTCCCAATCTGCATTTCTATAAACCAGAGAACAGATGAACAGACCTTTCATACACGTATTCCTGACTCTACAGTAATAACCTACCATAAAATGAAACTTATGTGAGTATGTATAAATGCCCCATCAGAAGCAACAGTATAAAAGCTATGGTAGTTTTGTCTTAATCATAGAGATTAAATAGAAGAGTAGTTTGCTACCTAGGGCTGTAATATTAACACAGTGCTTTATAGCTTAGTTTAACGAGAAATAACGTTTATTTAAAAGTTACTTTCTAATTCTCAGTTTTGTTATGTTAAAAGTATGTGAAACTTATCTTTTCCTGAAATAACTTGTAGAATGCCCAAAGTGCAATAATGTCGTCTTATTTTAAAATATATATGTATTTTGTAACTTTTTTCAAACTGATAATCTGTGGAGCTAATGTGTGATTTTAAATCTGTGTTGTCTTATTTCTTTTTGACCTAGCATCCAACTGGTCCATCATAGTGCTATTCAGAAATCTACCAAAGAACTCCGTGACATGTCCAAGAATAGAGAGATAGCATGGCCCCTGTCCACGCTTCCTGTATTTCATCCTGTGACTGGGGAAATCATACCCCCCCTACACACAGACAGTTATGAGAGCACCAACATGCCACTGATGCAGACACAGCAGTAAGTGTTGCTTGGAACCGTCATTGTTAATGCGTGAATGTATCCGCTTAATGTCTTTCAAGACAGAGCTCTTCATTATGGTTGCATTTGTTTATTTGTTTGTTTATAACTGGAGGAGAAAACTACCCAAAGAACACTGATAGTGTCGATCCTAACCCCACGGCAAATGCATAAAATTACTTTGAGGAAATATTTTTTTTCCTTCACTAATCTAAACAAGATGACGTTCACCTTAACGTTAGCACAATGAATGAACTCACATATGCTTGCTCAAAGATGAGTTAATTGTGAAAAGAGAGGCATTTCCTAAAGCATAGCAAATTGATTATTTTTTAAAGCTATGATTAGAATTATTTGGTTCTGTTAACCTGTTTTTTAATGTTATTACCAGAGAGCTATTTAATCTAAATTTTTTGCCTCAGAGTTTTTAAGGTTTTACTTATTTATTTATTTTTAATGATTTGCTTCTATATCAAAATGAGTAGTTCCAATTTTGGCTGTAAAGACACTTTATTAGTACAGACCTTCTCTGTTGTGCTAGAAGGACTGTGGTCAGAAAGCTTGGAGGAGGCCTTTGTAGGGGGTAAGTGTAGAGAAAATTAGTTGAGGAGATTGCCCAGTTGTTCTTGAGAACCCGTTACATATCTAGAACCTCCGTTTTAGTGTAAAGAAATTGTAGGTGAAAGTGTCATTTATTTCGAAGAACATGACTCTTACTTTTTTAAACATATGTTAAAATGGGTTAAATTCAGTTTCCCTAAGGAAGTCACAGTTTGCTTTTGAGAGTCTTCTCTTTTTCAATTGACTTTTATAGATAGAATGAATATATCTATCCCTCCCACCCCCAGCACACAGACATACATACATACAGAGATACTCACACATAAATGTTAGGATATGATATAAAAGTAACCTCTTACTCATTAGAGGTTTATTTAGACAGCATATTGGGTACATTTTTACTTTGCAAATGCTTGTTTTACAGCCATGTAAATGACATGTGGTAATTTGAAGATTAAATAGTAATTAAAATAGTGAGTAGTATAGACAGACTATAAATTTGTCCAAAAGACTTTGACAATCTAAAAGTATTATGAAAGTATGCCTAGCTAGCTCAGTCAGCAGAGCATGAAACTCTTAAAAGCATTATGAATATTTTCCTGAAGTCCTCTAGCAGTATGCCCTTATTGTTGAATAGGCCAAGGTATATATTTGTGTGTACGTGTGTGTGTGTGGGTGGGTGTAAGTAACTGATTCAATCTTTTAGCAGTAGGGAAAATGGCATATATTTAAAAGTTCGAGTTTTGGAAACCATATTCTATTAAGGATATAAATGTTAAAGTTTCACAAAATCGAGTTGTACTGAATGGAACTGATGGATTTTTATGTCCTCGAATGGTTAGTGGGGTCACTGTGAAACCTCTTTGCCAGGATTATTAGGAACCATTGAGAAAAATTAGGAAATTCAAGAATGTTGGATATTACAGTACTCAAGAATATTTTAATAGTTCACAATTTTGCAATCTCTCCTGTCTTTCTTAGATGAAAATTATGAACAGCTTTATCATTCATTTGCAAACTGAAAAGAATTGAAGAATTCTTTAAAGTTTCTATTTCTCACATCCTTTCCCTAAGAATGCTAGTAAAATGTCAATACCTGTTCTTCAAAGGTTGATGATATATATCTTCAAAAAAGAAACAGTCAAGTAAATTTGAGAAACAGAACTTTTTGTTTTTTGGTTTAAACTGGGGGAGTCCTCAGAGCCTTGAGCATGTTGATATGCCCTGTGAATCCATGGGAAAAGGTCAGAAGAGAGCTATCTAAAGAAAGAAGTTTGGGAATCTTCTACTGACAAAATAACAAATGCTGTCAAATTTTAGAAGAGGAGAATATTCATTATAATGAATAAGGGAAATGGAGTATGATTTTACAAAAAGTCAGTAAAACTTTAAGGGAGGATAAAAGGCTGGGTCATTTGTTAGGTGTGCTTTGTAACTATATATGTTGAGAATAAGGATAACTCCTTAAGCTTTATTTTGATTCTCTGTGATTAGGATTTGGCAATGTTGCTACTAATATCCAAGCAAAATAAAATTTCCTATCTAGTTTATAACTAAATGTATATTCCTGGTCCTTCCATAACCCCATCAAGACTGTCATTATGTTGATCAGATCTCTCTGCAAATGCGATAGATTATTTTATTGAACTTACAACAATTTGACCATACATGTATTTTTAAGTCCAGAAAACCTTTATATTATTCAGATTTCTGCTAATGGAAAAAGTCCATTAACTAGCACTTCTATATAAATAGGGTACATAGATAATTGATGATGTTCACAATGATTATTCTGAGGCATTGTAAGATCATCAAGTGCGTCTGACTCATCAGAGGAAAATTAAATTACATTCGATGTAGTTTCAGTGTTGAGTGTATATTATCTTTCTTTTATTCTTGGAAATGGATAATATGTGCATGGTCTCTATGGTAACTCTCTATAAGCCAGAATATGTGATTAACCTCATTTTCCAACCATGCCAGAAAATAGGGAATTTATTGTATCAGGTTCATCACAATTGTCCTTTACGCGAATTCAGCCTTTGCTCCTAACCTGTTTTTGAAGGTTTGTTTCAGCTCAGGTACACACATATATAAATATTGTGGTCATTTGGATCAAACTGAATTCTCAGTGTTAAAATGAGATATTATATTTGATGAGGCATTACAGAACTTGATAACCAGGTATATCCTTGGATAGAGCTGCCTGGTATTTATTAAACTCCTTCTAAAAGGGCGTGAGTTTCATCTTCACAGAGGCATGCTAACTTCACTGAATTTATTGTTCTAATGTGGATAGCTACATCATTTTGTATTTATCCTTCCAATTTGACATCAGAAATATTTAGGCATAAGATAGGGTTGCAAGTTTATCTTGACTTCTAAGCAAGGCTTAAAAGTTGAGCTTAAAGCTCAACATTCAGAAAACTAAGATCATGGCATCCAGTCCCATCACTTCATGGCAGATAGATGGGGAAACAGTGGAAATAGTGGCTGACTTTATTTTTCTGGGCTCCAAAATCACTGCAGATGGAGATTGCAGCCATGAAATTAAAAGACGCTTACTCCTTGGAAGGAAAGTTATGACCAACCTAGATAGCATATTAAAAAGCAGAGACATTATTTTGCCAATAAAGGTCCGTCTAGTCAAGGCTATGTTTTTCCAGTGGTCATGTATGGATATGAGAGTTGGACTATAAAGAAAGCTGAGCACCGAAGAATTGATGCTTTTGAACTGTGGTGTTGGAGAAGACTCTTGAGAGTCCCTTGGACTGCAAAATCCAACCAGTCCATCCTAAAGGAGATCAGTCCTGGGTGTTCATTGGAAGAACTGATATTGAAGCTGAAACTCCAATACTTTGGCCACCTGATGTGAAGAGCTGACTCATTGGGAAAGACCCTGATGCTGGGAAAGATTGAGGGCAGGAGGAGAAGGGGACGATAGAGGATGAGATGGTTGAATGGCATCATCGGCTTGATGGACATGGGTTTGGGTGGACTCTGGCAGTTGGTGATGGACAGGGAGGCCTGGCGTGCTGCGGTTCATGGGGTCACAAAGAGTCGGACACGACTGAGCGACTGAACTGAACTGAAGCAAGGCTCAAGAACATCCAAAGCTTTTCTTCAGAGCTGCATAGAAACCTGTTTGGGTCTTTTAAACAAGTCAATCTGATGTATAGCAAACCTTGTAACTGTGCAGTCTAGGGAACGCTGTGTAATGGGAGGCTGCCACAGTTATTTATCAATTACACAACCTTCTTTTTGGTAGAATGCTTCATATGACTCCAGACTGGCCCCTTAAATTAGATAGTAAAATATGTTTAATCATTTGCAGATAATAAAATTGAGATATGGATAAGAGACTTTAAATTAGGTCAAAACCAGGATTAGATTATTTACCAGTCTTGATATCAAGTCAGCGATAGATACTGTGATCATTGACCTCTAGGATTTCTGATTCAGGCTACAGGCAAGGTGACTGAACAGATAGTAGAAAGGGTAACTGGAGCAGGTCCGGAGACAGGGCACTTGCTAGACAGGAAGTTATTTTCTGTTGATTCTCCTTTTCAGATTAGAGAGACAGCACAGGCAGGTTTAAAATTATTACATGTATAGAAATATAAAGCACATTTATTTGCTGTTTGCTAATGTGTTTATTGTTTGTGTGTGTGCTTAGCTGTGTCTGACTCTTTTGCAACCCCATGGGCTGTAGCCCACCATACTTCTCTGTTCATGGAATTTTCCAGACAAGAAATACTGGAGTGGTTTGCCATTTCCTTCTCCAGGGGATCTTCCCGACCCAGGGATCAAACCCACATCTTTTGTGTCTCCTCCATTGGCAGGCAGACTCTTCACCACGTGCACCACCTAGGAAGCCCCAATGTCTTTATTGTTCAATAAACTTTAATTCTGGAATGATTTAAAAGGTACAGAAAAGTTGCAAAGATAATACAGAGTTCACAGAGATACCCCACCAAAGTTCTCCCATTGTTAACATCTTATTGCCCCATAATACATTGGTCACAACTAAGAAACCAACATCGCGTGTGTGCTATGTTGCTTCAGTCATGTCCACCTCTTTGCACATCTTTATAGCCCGCCAGTCTCCTCTGTCCAAAGAATTCTCCAGGCAAGAATACTGGAGTGGGTTGTCATGCCCTCCTCCAGGGGGTCTTCCTGACCCAGGGATTGAACTTGCATCTCCTATGTATCCTCCATCGGCAGTCAGATTCTTTACCACCACCACCAACTGGGAAGCCCAAGAAACCAACATTTCTGTTTTACTATTAACCAGACTTCAGACTGTTTCTGCCCACCACCCCCCAGCACCACCCCCCCAGATTTCACTAGTTTTTCCCTCAATGAGGTTTTTCTTCTCCAAATTCTGTCTAGGACACAATAATCGGCATATCTCTTTAGTCTCTTCTGCTCTAGGCAGTGTCTTAGACCTTCCTGGTTTCTCATGACCGTGACAGTCTTGAGGCACACTAGCCAGGTCTTCTGTAAGACGTCCCCCATCCTGAAGTACAGTCAGACTCCGTACATCTGTGCTTAATTGCTTATCTTTGTAGCTTGGTGAGTATGTGACCGTAGCAGTTCCCTGACTTATTACAATTTATTGCTAGAAAGCACACTCTCAAGTAATTCTTAAAAGTCAATTTGCTTTTGGGACTTCCCTGGTGGTCCATGGTTAAGACTCCCCCTTCCAGTGCAAGGGGTGCAGGTTTGATCCCTGGTTGGGAAGCTAAGATCCCACATGCCTCTTGGCCAAACAACCAAAGCATAGAACAGAAGCAATGTTGTGGCAAATTCAATAAAGACTTTAAGAATTGTCCACATCAAAAAAAAAAAAATCTTAAAAAAACAGTAAATCCTCTTTGCCCAAAGAATCATTGCTGTGATTCGATGTTATGTTTCTTACCAAAGATGTAGTATCAAAAATATAATATAGTTTTAACTGATGTGTGAAGAAGCTGCCTGCCAATGCAGGAGATGTAAGAGACGCAGGTTGGATCCCTGGGTCAGGAAGAGCCCCTGGAGGAGGGCATGGCAACCCACTCCAGTATTCTCGCCTGGAGAATTCCACGGACAGAGGAGCCTGGCAGGCTACATATAGTACATAGGGTTGCTAAGAGTCAGACACGACTGACGTGACTTAGCACACATGATGTATCTCCAAGATAAGCTTTTATATTATTTTAAATTATGAGCTTCCCTGGTGACTCAGATGATAAAGGATCTGCCTGAAATTCAGGAGACCCGCTTTCGATCCCTAGGTCAGGAAGATCCCCTGGAGAAGGGCATGGCAACCCACCCCAGTATTCTTGCCTGGGAAACCCCGTGGACAGAAGAGCCTGGCAGGCTACAGTCCATGGGGATCGCAAAGAGTCAGACATGACTGAGCGACCAACACACAGTAATTTAAATTAAGAAAGTCAAATTCCAAGGCATAGAATTTTAGGCCCTAAAAGGCCTATTGAGAGATAATCTAGCCTGGTTATTCCCAAACCAAGTTTCAGGCCACACTCCCCTGTGAGGCTTTAACGATACAGATCCCAGGGTCCTGCCTCTAGGGTGTATTATGGTGGAGCCAGAAAAATAAAATTGGGAATCCCAGCTTTTAAATATTTAAAGAGCCTCCATTTTAGGATTCAGGTTTTCTGGTATTTCTGCTAGGGGTGGTGGGAGGGGGAACAGTTTCTCCTTATTCCCCTTGAGGGGTCTGTGCAAAAGAAAATGGGGCAGTCTCGAGTGCTGGGCTTCGTGAGTTTATTATGCCCATCAGCCTCTATACTTTTACACTCCCTTAAATTGCTGAAGGGGATGGTGTGGAGAAGTGAGAGGTGAGTGATGACTAGAAAATGATGTCTTAATGGGACAGAGAAATGGTAAACCTTGAAAGGATAAAAACCACCCAGGAAACTGCACTCACTTCTCAATTTTATGGAAAGCATTGACTGGAGGCTCCCCAGTATTCAAATTTCTAAAAAATGATTTATTCTTAAATTTAATATATTGTGTGGTCTTTTTTGGGGTAGATCTGCCTCCTCATTATCCTTTTCTAATACCAACATCAACATCAATTGATTTTTCCTGCATGGGAGGCATCTTCAATGAGGAGTTTATGTAAGGAATGATAAGGGAAGGTACCCAAACATTTTCCAGGAAGGTTTTACTTGGCTGTACCAAAATTTTCCTTATTCATTATGCTAAACATAACACTTAATCCAGGGTGATTGAGTCTCCCTCAAAACAGGAAGTAGATTCTGTTTAATCTTTTACAAATTAACAGTATAAAAGTAGAATTAAGTCTTCTAATTATAGATATTTATTAACTAATCATTTTGCTTTTACCTAAAGTATTTTTCCATTTGTCTTCCCTTGGGTAATAGTGAGAACCAACTTCATGGTAAAATTCCATAAATAAAAAATTAGGTTTCAATAAAAGTTATTATCAGTTGAAGAGACTTTCTGGAGATGAAGATAATAATTCTTTGTTGACAAGAAGTGTCAAGCAGCCAAGGATATGTCAGAGTCATTGACTTTTTAAAAAATTCAGCAAGGATACACTAAATGCGATAAGTATATCTCTCTGATGGATTTTGGTTCTAGTGATTTGGACTCCATTTTAAAGTTGTGTTAGACTTGTATAAAAGCTTTATAAAAGTAGGAGGGAAAAACCTAAAATAAACTAATATCTCCTTTCTTCTTTATATTGCATGTATATTCTACATTGATTTTAACTAAAATTAGATCTTGAAATTTAAAATTGTGGTGATGTTTCCAATTTCTTTGTGTCCATCCGTCCTTCTTTGAGCCAAATAATGACTTGATTCCTTAGTAAAAGTAGTCATAGGACCCAAATCAGCATTTCTGTAGAAAAGAATTTGTAGAAAATTTAAGGTTTGGTAATACCAGTTTTTGTTGATAATTGAGACATCCCCAAAAGATGTTGCTATTTCGTATTGTTGAGTGAATCCATACTAATTCACAAGAGAAGTGTTTTGTGTTCCTGTAACTAAACTAATGTCACTTGTTTTCAACGCTGGCACAGATTCTGTAGCTTTTATAGAAATCACTTAACCTTTCTTTGCTCTGGGTCTTCAAGCAAGTGGGAATATAATGAGTTGATAATCATCAGCCTTACTCATAGGATAACTCTACGGGGTATCCAAGAACATCAAATTACCTTAAAATGGTTATACAAATAATAAATGATTGTGTACTCCCCCCAACTCACTTATTTGTTAATTTGCAAGTTATTACCTTTGCTATCTTAAAGGATAGAGTTTGTGCAATAGCTAATTTACATAATTTTCTATTTAAATGCCTGTAATTAATGATAGCAAATATAGACAATAATTAATGCTAATAATTCAGAGAATTACAGTTTTTGTAAATCTTTTCTCTACAGAATTCAGTTTACCCATAATAATCTTTCTGTTAGTCCTTTAAGAACTTCATTATTCTAAATAGTCTTATGACTTTATAAAGGTCCTTTCTTTGAAGGATTATAGGACTTCTCTTTGAAGTCAGACCCCACTTTCCTGTCTAATTGCCTTTAGCAACCTGCTTTCACCAAAGATGAAAACGTTTCCATTTTCTTACTGCATTCTCTGCTCAGCTGTAGCAAAGTCAGTAGTGGGCATTTTTTCAGTATGCCCGAAACAGCACTCTTATGAGGCACCTCCCTTCAGCCTTTAAATAAAATATGTACTTCAAATATGCCCATCATAGGTATATTCACACTCAGAGGCTCACATGTAGCCACAAGTTTGGACAACCTCAAAATCAGTTATGTGCATACACCTTGGAGACGGAGGGTGTTTATCCTCCACACGTTTTTTGTTGAGCACCTTTTTTGTACACACTCTGCTTATATATATGCAACTCATGTAAGTTTCCGTTGGAGTTGCAAGGAGCATATGGACATCGTTAACCAATTGGGACCCACTCTGCAGATACTTTCAAATCTCTAAACCAATGTAGCACACACAATTGCTCGTACTTCTCTGAATTTTTTGCTTATTTGTGTGTGGCACTTTCTCAACTAACCAGTTCTCTTCAAACCTAACCAAGCCCATTGCTATTTAGAAAGTTGTAGCAGAAGAGGGGGGAGAAAAATGATGGCTAGAGAAGAAATTACAGGGCATAGGTTGACTCTGATCTATGGTTTGAAAACTGTGTTCCACAGAAGGGTGAGGGGGCTGGCCAATGAGTGGGGTAGGAGTTGGGGGCAGCTACTTCATTCACAGCTTGAGTTTTGAGTTTGGTTATTTTTATCTAGGGTTTTTGAGAGACTTTTTTTGTCCTATATGGTGTCTCTGTTTTGTCAAAATGTATTGATGAAATCCATCAATAGGCTAAATAGAGCTAGAGATGATAGGAAATGAGAAAAAGTGTGTGTGTGTGTGTGTGTGTGTGAGGTATATTGTATTTGTTTCTAATGTAGAATAGACCCAAAGTTAGTTGTACCTGAGATGTTAAAACAGAACTCTTGTTTCCCCTTGAAGGGGCAAATATCCCCTTCCCAAATACCAATGAAATTGCATTTTTGACTTTGGTAGTAAAGATGTTGTTTTTCCCTCTTTAAATCTATAACTTAATGTCCTTTCCGTAATTTGTAAATTCATCTTTTTACTTTTGTGATCAAAAGCACTATAAATACCTTGTGTGAAGTACTGAAAGAATAAACAAAGGGAAAGACTCCCTGAGACCTCACAAGGATAAATAGGGCTGATAGGTAATAGCAAAAAAAAGAATGTGAGTATTGAGATGAATTATAAAGTAACTTCTTCAAACTGAATTAAATTTGATTTTATTTCCTTAACCATATCTTTTAAATAGAACTGAAATTTAAAAAAAAAAATCACTTGAAGTCATTAACATTCCTATGGATTAGCTTAAGAGTTTAAACAGTGTTTAACTAGCATGTACTGTTTTCCAGTTTAGGTCCTTGTATTTGGAGCATAATATTTGCCTGGCTGAAATGATTCAGATCAGTGGTTTTCAAACTCTGTTTCTTGGAGATTTCTTTAAAATGCCTTAGGGGCCAGCATGAGATGCAAAGAAAACAAAGGAGGCGGCATTCCTGGCTCCCTTGTTTCAACCCAGGCAACCTCACATTTATCTCTTTTGTACATCAAGAGTTCTGCTTAGGATTTCAATTAAAAGGAATTCCATTCCTGAAGAGAAACAAAAAAACCTTGAAAATCCCTGGCTTAGATCAAGCCCTACTCTGTTGCAAGATTGACTCCTAGAATTTCTTCTACACAGAATCTAAATTGTACATTGTTGTAAACTAGTTTTCATATCAAAATATGAAAATGAGTGGGTGAATGTGTGTCAGTGAACATGTACATTATGTGAATCTTTTTAAGTATCTTCATCTTTGTATGTGTTCATTCAAATGTTGTATGCTTACTGCTAGCTATATACAAAATAGGAACATTCTCATTGTAAGGCACTTTGGGGCAATTAAATATTAAGTGAGGAGAAATACAATGACAGTCAGCATGTGTATGCTTTCATGAATGGTAACCTAATTGGGGAAGGAATTCTTGGAGAGGAAAGAGGCATAGAAGAGGTGGTACTTGAGATGTTACTTTATAAATTAAAAGTAATAAGTTAAATATTTTAATTAACATTCCTTGTGGGACACTTTAAATTATGGGAGTAACAAAAGGCCAGTCTAACAAATTTTGGGTTGAGTTTGCAAGGGTAAATGCGGGCTAGTTGGCAGCAAGAGATAATAGAGGCCATGGTGGTGGTGGTTCCATTTCAAGCGGTGCAGGGAGGGCTCCATATAGGAACTAGATATATTGAGTTGGACTTCTATACCACACTAAGAAACTTGAAACTTAGTTCACAGGTAGGTGTAAGCAAATAATGATATGTGTTCATTTGAATGACATAGTCAGATTGGTGCCTTGGAAGATCATCTGACTGCAATGTGCACATAAGGAAGCAAGAATGCGAATGAGGAAACAATTCAGACCAGTTGCAAAGATCCAAATGAGAAATGGTGATGGCTTCCACCAAGGCAGCAGTAGAGATGGAGAAGATGTGAACAGATTCGCAGGAGACCAAGGGGACTCATGAAGGGTTCCCAAGCGTTTGGGTGTGGGAACTGAATGACAGTCAGTGAGGACTTCTGTACTTTTGACTTGTCCAGTTGGTGGATAGCCAGTGTCATTTCCTGGGAGTTGGATGGAGGAGCATGGATTTGGCACAGTGATGGAAGATGGTGATACATGTTGTTCTGTGAGTGTGTACATGTGATCTAGACCTGGATCTGAAAGTGTACAGGCTATAGGCACACGGCCAGGAGCCCCTGCATTCACATGTTTATCTACCACTTCCTAGCTATGTAGCCTTGGACCTCTAAGCCTATTTCCTCATCTGTAAGTTGGGAAAAATAATATTGATACCTACCTCCTTATGTTCTTGCGAGATAGAGTTTAATAGGTAGTAGAAGCTCCTTGAATCTTATCAAATATTGTTATTACTTATCTTCCTCAGACCTCAGTTTCCTCATCCATAAACTTGTGAGGGTTGGGGGACCATGTTTGTGCTGGATTAGATGATTTCTGGGGTCCTTTCTAGCTGTAAAGTTTTTCATTCTAATGTGTCTGCTCTCTGTTTACATGTGTGTGAATAAAAATAGTTTTACTAAAAAATGTTAATCATTTCTAGGAACTTGCCACATCAGACTCAAATTCCCCAACAGCAGACCACAGGTGAGTACTAAAAGTAGTAAGTTGATGTTTATTAATGAAGGTAATAGATTAAAAGATTGTTTTAGTAGTAGATGATTTATGAAGCTTTAGCTTTACCAAGTAAGACAAAACAGTTGTGTCATTCTTTAATCAGAGTTAGAACCTCAGAATAATAGCTTAGATTATTGCATAGATTGGCATCAGAGTGATAAACATAGAGTAAATGATCTTAAAGCAAAAGCATCCATGGAGGTCCTGTCTAATTAAGGAAGACTGAATAAAATCCCCTTCCTTCAGCGAAGCTCCCTATTCTTCCCCTTGGTATGAAAGATTCTTAGCTTGGATGCTTCCAGGATTTGTCTCAGTAAGTGAGCAGCTTGAAACTGACTCTTACAAAAGAAAACCATTGTGACTAATCACTGAGGCTTCAGGGGGATAAAGGAGAAATGGTTGGCCTGGTTTTAATGCAGCTTTAAAAAGCTGTTATAACATGACCAATAACAAGATGGCGGACAATTCTCCCTGGACTATTCTGTTTCCCTAAGACTTGCTTTCTTTAAGTTTATTTCTTTCAAGTGTCCCTAAAAATTTTCCACAGCCAATTATTTCATTCATCTCTGTACCAAGTAGATAACTTATTCATGATTGTCTTCTAATTAGTGGTTGATTCCTAGTTCTAATTGCCAAGCAACCAGTAATGCCTTTGTAGCTCTTTTGGAAAAGCAAGAGAAGTTTTAAAACTGTAAGTTGGATGTGGAATTCTGAGTATGAATAGTGGTATTGTGGTGGGGAAGCTATTAAGTAAGTCTCATTAAAACTTTAGACACATATAGAAAATCTGCATATTTTCATTCAAAAAATTATCTTCTCTATTAATGCTTTCGGGAATTTAAGGAGATTTTCGTTTGACAACTTTTCAAAGATTTGAGGCAAGTATAATGAAGTTGTTCATCAGATGTTAAGCATGAGATAACGTTTATACGAATTTCCCCCACAATTTTGATTGCTTTGTTTTAATTAAATGTTAACATGTTTCAACAAGACTGTTCAATATATTGATGCAGTGATTCTACCATGTGAGCATTCAGGTGATTGATGAAGGAACAAACTGCTATAAATGTGTGTTGTCTAAAGAGCAAAGAAATAAATGACTCCTTACTACCACTAATTTCATGACTTTTTTTTTTCAAGAGATAAAATTTTAAAAGGGTATTTCTACAATGGAAATGCTAGAACTTCTTCCTCATTAACCTCAGGCTTCGATCTCTCCTAAGATGTCTTTCCTCTGTTTCTTAATTATTTCAGACAAGGAATGAAGGAAGACCATATCTACAAAAATAGTAGATAATTCTTTTGAATATATAAAAAAAAAATCTCAATTTTACTTCTCTCCCCTTCCATTGGGGGAAATAAGGAAACCTAAGTATATGATGTTAGAGAGATTTATTTAATAGTCATATAAAATGGCAACCCACTCCAGTACTCTTGCCTAGAAAATCCCATGGACGGAGGAGCCTAGTGCAGGCTACTGTCCATGGGGTTGCAAAGAGTCGGACACGACTGAGCGACTTCACTTCTTCATAAATTTTGAGCAAGTAGACTTGTTAGCTTGCTACATTTTAGTAATAGGCACTGTTTCCAAATAAAAAGACAGATTATGCCTGAGCAAGTGTTATAAGAGCCAATGAGTTTCCCTAGGGGGATTTTAGGTTGTTCAGCCTAATTTTCTAAGTTACTTTTCTAAAACAGGTTTTGGGAAACAAGCATTTTGCTTGAGTCAGGAAAGCTTTCATCTCCTTTTTAGTTAACACTACAGCCTATCACCTTCTTGTTTTCTTATATTTTTCTGTAATTTGGGGTATATTATTGCACCATCTCTTCTTGGTTATTTTCGACTTGTTCTCGTTTTCAGTGAGTCCCCAAAGTACCTAAATGCTAAAGGGAGAGAAACCACCCTAGCATCTTTTATAATTATGATAGATTGTTGTGTTTCTTCCTCTGATAAATGTAACACCAAATAGACTTGTGACTCCTGGAGAGAAGAGCTCAATGGGCACGTTACACTCCTTATTCCCTTTCTATTCATTTGAATGAGAAAATAGTTTGTTTCTCAATTTTATTCCATTCTGTGTGCACATGCATAGATTCAGTGCTGTGGATTTTTCAATATTTTCATGGGCACAACTTTTCTGTCCCTCCATCCTGGTTATCTTAGTATCACAAGGAGGCAACAGCATTAGTGCAGGGTTTACATAATTTGCTTTTTGCAAGTACCTCAAAGCCTTGTGTTGGTATCACAGTTTTCTTTATGAAGGTAACTTAAGTACAGAGTTTGTCGCTTGGATATCAAAGTATTTTATTTGAGCTTCCTTTATGGAATTTGCCAATGGAGAGTGTATTTTTAAGTTTGTTTTCTTTAGTTAGTTGTTTTCTCTTAAAAGATCATCAGAACTTTAAGAAATGAACTAACTGCTGGGGTTGTAATCCTGAACTTAAGCGCTAGCTCAGATAATAGAGCAATTAAGAGCGGACAGTAGTACTGCCATTTAGATCAGGCCCAAGCCAGCAGTTCCAATGTCCCTTCAGGTTCTCTCACTTTCTCTGTCCTTCCTACCCACATGATTTTTTCTAAAGAGCCGTAACGATGCAGTCAAGCATCCCACAGTCAAAACTCATTCTTTTTGTTTAATATGGGAGGAATTTTCAGACCATACCTTTTGAGAAATATAAAACATTATAACTTTGACCCAAGAGTGAAAGTCGCTCAGTCGTGTCCGACTCTCTGCGACCCCAGGGACTATATAGTCCATGGAATTCTCTAGGCCAGAATACTGGAGTGGGTAGCCTTTTCCTTCTCCAGGAAGGAGAGGACTAATTTAGATTTTCCTGTTTTTTTTTTGTTGTTGTTGTTGAAAACCAAATGCAAAGAAATAATGCAATATAATTATGTTAAGAAGATAGAAAATTACGCCTTGCCATAATTTGTTTTGCTCAAAGTCTAAAAGTTGTCCATGTCTAACTCACACTCATATTCATTCTTACACATTGCAGGTAAATGGTATTCCTGAAGAAAGAAAACTAACCGAAGCAATGAATTTGTAATCAGACAATATAGCATTTTTGCTTTGCGTGCATGAGTGCTCAGTCACTCAGTTGTGTCCAACTCTTTGGGACCCCATGGACTGTAGTCCACCAGGCTCCTCTGTCCATAGGATTTTCCAGGCAAGAATACTAGAGTGGGTTGCCATGCCCTCCTCCAGGGAATCTTCCCAACCCAGGAATTGAACCCACATCTCCTGCATTGCAAGTGGATTCTTTACTACGTAAGCCACCTGGGAAGTCTTAATATAGCACTTTTATTTTTTTTCTCTCTTCCAATAATGCATGAGCTTTTCTGACATATGGTATGCATGTTGACAGTATTAAGTATATACCAAATAATATACAGTATAACATTCATTTTACTAATTTTTTTTGTACTTAAGGCATTTTTGACAATTTGTAAAACATTGATGACTTTATATTTGTTACAATAAAAAGTGACCTTTAAAATAAATATTATTAATGAAGCCTGATGTCTGGCGAGATTTACTTCAGAAACTATTTGATTGCCGCCTGTACAGTGGGAATCTTTCATTGCTAGGGACAGGTTCACCTATTTATTCTTTATTTAATGAGGTTTTTATTAAGCACTTCTTGTAATATATAAATGTATGCTTCTGTGTTCCAAGTGAGTAACACGTTTACTTAAATACCTTTGTGGCCTGTAAAGCTTGTTCTTTTATAAACTACTTCTTGGAGTGTTTTAGAGTAAATGTGGTTCTTTCGATCTGACAGCTCAGATCTACAGTTCATGAAGGGCTGCCCATTCTGCATACTTGCCCTGACTCTATAATCACATATTTGGTTTTAGAAGCATGCCAGGAGTTGTTACTCAAAAAGAGAATAGTTACCTGCTGCTGGTGACATGAATTAGCTCCAAAACCCCAGGATCTCCTGTGGGAACACTACTTTCAAGGCTTAGCAGAGTGTCTTTATAACATATTGGCCTGCTTCATGCATCATGGACACTATTAGACCAGTGTGTCCATCAGACAAGCTCATAGGCTGTCTGGGAAACTTTGTGGTCTAGACCATCTGGAAAATCTTTTAATCTGCTCTGGGCAGATTTCTGTGTTACCTATTAATTAATTGCTCAGAGATACACAAATGCTATGTAAATCTGATTCCAGAATCCAAAAAGATTCCATCAGTGTTGTGTGCAATGACTTGTCTTCCACTTAGAGGGGCATACTCTATCTTGTCCTTGACATTGAAACTTCTCCCAACCACACCTTCCTGGGAGTTAACAGGATGTGGTGTTGGTGGTTTAGTCACTAATCATGTCTGACTCTTACAACTCTATATGGACTATAGCCTGCTAGGCTCCTCTGTCCACGGGATTTTTCAGGCAAGAATGCTGGTTGCCATTTCCACATCCAGGGGATTTTCCCTACCCAGGGATCGAACCTGCATCTCCTATGTTCCCATCATTGGCAGGTGGATTCTTTACCACTAGTACCACCTGGGAAGCCCTGAACACTCAGGAATCAGCTATAGTTTGTGTTACAGTTATCCCTCCAATGGCTAGCAAAAGGGTAGGGTACATAAGGTTGAGTGTTTGCCAGAATCCAATGGACAGAAAAAGGCAGGGATGGTATTTTATTCACATTTCACAAAATTAAAATGTTACTTATGTTTTTGAAATCTTACTATGTTATTAATAACTCTCACATTTTAAAAGATCGTCCATGGGCAACAAGGGTTTCTGTGGTTAGATCATCTCACTTTACGTTCCATTAATAGGCTGCAGTTCACCGTAGGTAATTTATCACATAGTTTTCATATTGATGTTTATATTTGTTAATATGGCAGCCATGGTGGCATGCTGCTTGGATCTTCTTTCAGGAAAGAATTTGCCATTCAGCTGGAAGGAGAGTGGTTAGCTGAGAGCTTCCAGTTGTTAGCACCTTCAGAATCTGCCTTTGGCCTTTGAGGAAAGGCAGAGCCTTCCTGGGCAGCTGCTCCAGCCGTGACTGAGCATGATCTGAGTCCCAGGGCCTGGTGTGTGTGTGTGTGTGTGTGTGTGTGTGTGTGTGTGTGCGCTCACACGCTCAGTCATGTCTGACTCTTTGCGACCCCATGGACTGTTGCCTGCCAGGCTCCTCTGTCCATGGGATTCTCAAGGTAAGAATACTGGAGTGGGAAATCTTTATTTTGGAGCTTTCTATTGGGTTGGCTGTGACTTTGTCAGATGTGTGTTGTAGTCAGATGACCTCCTTCCCAATCCTGCTTCCTCTCCACCCACTTTCCTTTCAGAGATGTCAGATTCCCATCATTGGGTTGAAGATTTTCCCTGAGGTTGAAGAGTTTCCTCGCCCAGTTCTGCTTCCATCCCCTCTTTCACAGCTTAGGTCCCAATAAACATTTGAACTTGCAATTCCATTTCAGCATCTACTTTTCAGAGGCTCCTGCTGATCATTATAATACTGCTTTACATTCCCAATCACAAATGTGGATCAATGGTTCAAAAATGGCTCACTGAAGGAAAAAAGTGATTAAAAAAATAAGCACCTTATGCCAATAGGTACACATAGTATAATTCAAAACAATGCCATGAACATAAGAAATGATTGAAATTACGTTGAAAATACAGACTATAAGTCTCTCTGTACTATACATGATTTTTGGTGAGGATTTTACATAAAAGAAGCCCAAACAGAAAAGTACCAGCCTTGAAAGTGGATTTTATTGGGTCAGAAATCTGTTCCCTAGTATCTCAATAACTAGTTTGTTGTCTGTTTTGACTAATGTCTGTTTTTGCATCCTTTGCAAACAATACAAAATTCCTTTTTAATAAACCAATTGGGAATGAAATTGATTGAATTTATAGATAAATTCAACACAGAAGTACTGAATTAGCTTGGTTCTCCCCAAAACAGGCCATTCATTTTGGGAGGTAATCCCAGGAAGCTAGAGTATAGAAGCAGAAAGGGTGAGGAGGTTAGAAGGACAATGAAGGGTATGTCATTGAATCTGGCTGTTCTGGAAAGCATAACTCAGTCCTACTGGGATCCTCTAGTGAACTGTGTAGCATAAACCTCGGAATTTTCCCACCACATGACAGAAGGTTTAGACTTCTCATTCACTGATTCGCCATCTCGTAGTTGAGTTGCTCTGGGGGGCATTAACTCCCCTGCACTGCTGGGCTCTGGCTGGGTGAGATGCTGGTGTTCTGGAGAAAAACCCAGGTCAGAGCAGCTCAGAGAAGCTATGGACACTGGAGGTGAGAAACTCAGAAAGAAAGCTGAATGAGCTATTAGCAAAATGTCTTGATCAAGGGTTACTGACAGTCAGGGTTTAAAGGCAATTATCATCACTAGTACTCACTAGCTGACATTCCAGTCCACAGTCTTGAACGACTTGCCAGTTAACGTGTGGTATACAGGAGGGTCATATGTAAGGAAGAATTGCCTGGTCAGTTTTTGCTCCATCTTTGGGGTCTCATGCCTCAATTTTCATGTAGGATTGATTTTCATGCAGGGAGAAGATTACATTGTGAATTGTGTTGATGTGACAAACATATCCCTGAAATCAGTGTCTTAACCTTGTGAAAGTTTACCGTTCAGTCACATCAGGGCACCCCTCCTCCATGTCAGCCTTCCTCCATTGCATAGGCTGAATGATTTGGAACACATGTAATCCAGGACTTCTATAGAATAGGAAATTAAAGCTGAAAGGTCTTGTGGATGGTGTTTGTAAGAGATGGTCTTCGAAATGGCTCCTGTCCCTCTTATCTATACTCTACTGACTGGTAATATCTTATTACCCAGACATACTCTCCATGGACGCTGGGAAATAAGTCTTCCTGTTTACTCAGGAAGAAAAGACGGTGCGGTAAACACATGCCTTGTCCCACAGATGTGGACTGGACACAGCATGTGATCAGTGCTTATGGATTAACAGCTACAGGTGAAAATGGAAGGACATCTGCAGGTAAGTAGTTCTGTCATCCCTGTGACCTCATTTGTCAAATAGCATTTTTAATTAAGTGGGATTAAAAACAAGGAAGAAACTGCCTAGGTATAAAAATCAAGCTAAAAAAAACACATTTTGGTGAAATACTGCATTGAATTATTGTAGAAAACTATATGATTTTAAGTTCACAGCCCTTATCTGCTATTTCCAAATCCAAAGATATCAATTTTTAAAATAGCTTCATAGAAAATCCATTTAATGATAGAACTTGACCTGAACAAAAATAGGAAAGCTTATCCTTCTCAATCCTACTTGGTATGAGTCTTTGCTATAGGAAGTTTAACATTTATTATAGGGTATTGCCCTTACCCTATTGACAACGTTACATAATATAAGAAACATACCTTATATTAATTTCACTTAAAGAATCTTAAAATAATATTAAAGTATACCTGTTCTCAAGAGTTTTCAGTAATGTATTGTGGACCTACATCAGTAATTTTATAAATAATATATTTAATGACTTTTGTACAACAAGCTTATTTTTATTGCCTAAATTTGGGGGTCCATGTATGTGTCTAAAGCAAATTAAGTACTAAAACAATAAGGCAAGATTAAAGTAAATTTGTCTAACAGAAAAATATATTTTCCTGTTCCTTTTTTTCCCCTCAAACCATCAAAAAATTTCTTATTGGATTTAGTATCAGGTCATTTCATTCATTCATTCAGTGAATATTTATTTAGGACTTGTTATGTTCTGGGCATTGACTTATGCTTGGTAAATAAAATGGACATAACATGTTACGAAAGACAATAAACAAAGTCTAGTACACTGTCTGGCGCTAGTTGGTGTTAAATAAATATTTGTTGAGGGAATTAATCTAATGTTAATAAGTAAAGGCTGTGAAGGTTAAAGGAGTGTTGCAATAGGGAATGAAAAAGGGAGATGCTTAGATTAAATGATGAAAATAGGTCTATCTTAAGAGAAAACATTTAAGATAAAATTGGAAAGATGATCACATGTAAGTCATGCTTAGCATTTGTATCAGATGAAATAGCATAAAAATGAACCCAGAACACCTTCTTAGGCTAGAAAATTTTTAGATGTCCAAAAAATAATGGAGGTTTACCAAAGAGAATTCAGGAGCCAGCTAGAAGGGGCTCACACTGGCTGAATATAGGACCATTTGGGTAACAAAATTAGTATAGTAATATATTATAAACTATAGATCAGAGTCCCTGAATCTATGCTGATAAAAAATGAGTGAATGCATGCATGAATGAATGAATAAATTCCTCATTACAGTAAAATATCAACTAATGTAGAAGATAATGATGGCATTAGCAAATCATCATTTTGGAACCACCACAGAGGTAACTGCTTAACACAAGAACCATAGATAATTAAGCAGAAACTAAGATCTGGATGTTAGATATTCTAGGGTATCATTGCTTCTAAGCCCTCCCAATGAACACAGCTAGAAAATATGTAGATGTGTATATGTACACACACACATCTTCTATCTCTACAGTAAAATAGGGTGTTTACATAGTCCCAAAATATCTCCCTATAATGTAATGATTAAGTACTATATTAGTTTCCTAAAGCTGCTCTAATATAGTATCAAAATCTGGGTGGCTTAAGACAACAGAATTTTCTGTCTCACAATTCTGGATGCTAGCAGCTGAAATCTACATGCCAGCAGGGCCATGCTCCTTCCACAACCTTAGGGGAGAATCCTTTCCTGCCTCTTCCTAGTTTCTGGTGGTTTGCTGGCCATCTTGGCATTCCTTCCTTGTGACTGCATCCCTTCAATCTCTATCGTCACATGGCATTCTCTCCCTGTGAGTCTGTGTCTCTTCTATTCTTCTCATAAGGACACCAGATCGGATTAAGGGCTGACTCTGTTTCAGTGTGACTTCTTAACTATTACATCTGCAACAACCTTATTTCCAAATAAATTCACTCCTGAGGTGCTAGGAGTTAGGACTTCACTGTAACTTTTTATTTCCCCACATTTAATGTATTACTTGTCAAAATGCTTTCAAGAAGGTAATACCAAACTATGTTTGTTGTTTAGATGCTAAGTCGTGTCCAACTCTCTGCAACTCCATGAGTTGCTCACCAGGTTCCTCTGTCCTTGGGATTTCCCAGGCAAGAATACTGGACTGGGTTGCCATTTCCTTCTCCAGGATGTCTTTCTGAAACAGGGATCAAACCTGTGTTTCCTGCATTGGCAGGCAGATTCTTTGCTGCTGAGCCACCAGGGAAAGACAGTCCAATACCAACCTATAGTCCAATAAGAAAAAAAAGGATGATAATATCCATTTACACCCTAATCCGTGCAAAGGCTGGTTGGCAAAGATGATAATAATGATAATATTCATTGCTACTATTGGTTCTAATTAATACATATATATTTTTACACATAAGATTGTTTATTGCAGCAAAATTTTGAAAGTATTTTTAATACCACAGATGAGAGATTGGATAAATAAATTGTGGTACTTTCCTACAACCATTTAAAATGAATGTAGATTGACAAAGCAATCTTCTTAAAAATTCTTTTTAATTTTGTACTGGCATATAGCAGATTATCAGCATTGTGATATTTTCAGGGGGACAGCAAAGGGACTCAGCCATACATATGCATGTAACCATTCTCCCCCAAACAGCCCTCCCATCCAGGCTGCCGCATAACACTGATCAGAGTTCCTGTGCTATACAGTAGGTCCTGTTGGTTATCCATTTTAAATATGGTAGTGTGTACATGTTGATTCCAAATTATCTAACAATTCCTTCCACCCATCCTTCCCCCCGGCAACCTGTAAGTTTGTTTGCTAATTAATATTTGTTCGATTACCGTTAAAGACGAACATTTTTTACATAGTGTTCTGGCCATCTTGTTTTTCCTTCTTACTGTATAACAAAAACCACACATAGCATTAAATTTGCAGTCTTCACTGTTTCTAACTGTACAGTTCAGTCATGTTAACTGTATTCACGTCGTAGTGCAACAGATTTCTGGAACTTTGTCATCTTCCAAAATTGAAACTGTATAATCATTAAGCACTAATTTCTCCTCCCCCTGTCTCAATCTTTGGCAATTACCTTCCTACTTTCTATTTCTATGATTTTTGACTATTTCATGTGAATGGAATCACATAGTATCTGTCCTTTTATTACTGACTTATTTCAGGTAGCCTAATGTCCTTAAAGTTCCTTCTTGGTGTAGCATATGACAGTATTTCCTTCTTTTTCTTTAAGGTATCCTAATATTTCATTGTATATCTATATCACAATTTCTTTGTCCATTCATCTATTGATAGACATTTGATTTGCTTCTACCCCTTGGCTATTGAAAATAATAGAGCAGTGAATAAGTGAATATGGATGTGTAAATATCTCTTCAATATCCTGCTTTGATCAATATATCTTAACTTTACTGTAAAAAAAAGTCTGGAAGACACTATTTTAACCAAGCTATTAAAGTTACCATCACCAGTAATTAATGGGACAAGTTGATACCACATGCTTCCTGCAAGAATGCAACAAAAGACCACCATTTCTGTGATATTCTTGCCAAAAATACCTATCCTGGATCTAGACAAGAAGCATCTGATAACACCAAACTGAGAGATGTTCTATGAAATAACTGGCCTTATTGTTCAAAAGTTATCAAGCTCATTTATATATATATATATATATATATATATATATATATCTGAGGAACTCGAGATTAAAAGAGACTAAAGAGACATTACAACCAAATGCAATGTGTATCTTGAGCTGGAATTCTCAGCTCTTTTAGAAAATAAATTTTATAGCTAGAGAGATAGATATGTAGATAGAAATAAAAATTCAAGTGTAATAAAATATTAACATTTCATAAATTTGAGTATGTGGTAAAGTTATACTGTATTTAAAATGCTTTGCAAATCTGAAATTATCTCAAAAATTCTTAAAGATAGCACTAACTAAAATGTTAAGAACGGATAAAAGAGCAAGGGGTTAAATGTAGAGGAGCAACTTTTGAGAATGCAGATGAGGAAGAAAAAACAGAACTATCTGTCTTTGAGAAATATTTTGTATATAGAACTGATGGGATTTGTTGATGATTTGAAAATGTGAGGAAAGGAGGAACGAAAATAATTTCCGGAGCTTTGTCCTAGTTCTTGGGTATATTTTTTATTTACTGAGTTTGAAAAGGTTGAGCAAAGAATATATGTCAAGGATAAAACCAAGAGTTTAGTTTTGAATGTTGTTTTTCCTAATTACAAAGGACAGATAGCTCTTACCGGTGCAAAGAGCAAGGTTAGACATGCTGTCTCAGGAATTTTCTATGCCATTTGCCAAATTTTTGTGTATATAAGTTGGTGGTAAGCCTCTGAACAGATTCTGTTGGCTACCACAGATAGTAAAACGTTAACTGGGCATGTATACTAATGTGTGGTAATGTCTATTTCAGTGCAAAGTGTCCAAAGGTTCTGTTATGGATATAGATAATGAAGTCCAGGAGTCCTGGTTCAGGTGAATGTGTAACACGGGGCTATCTTAGACAAACCTGAAGAAGAACAAACACATTTCAAAAGTAAATAGTCATGGCTTAATTTGTCTGTGGGGATTCCTCATCTGTGAACATTATTGAAAATTTGAAGTGAATAATTAACATGGCTTCCTCTTTGTGTTTCAGGGATCTAAATATTGAGATCATGAACCACAGGCCAAGCTAGAAAGTCAGGGTCATCTCAATGAATTCTTTATTGACTGTACATGGAATTTCTAGTGAGACATACCAGTGTCATTGGTGCTACAGCTATCAGATAATCATGGATTAGATGTACATATGAGATGTTTCTTAAAAGAGCTTGGATCGACCATGATGACAAATTCTGCATTAGGGTGACTCACAAGCCTATTTTGTGAGAAATGACAAGTGCCTAAATTTTTTTTTAAATGGGATGGAAGCTGTAGGCTTCAACTAGATTATGCTAAGTATCTTATTTCTTGATGTGTCATTTTATCTACTGCTACAGTTCTGCTGTGTAACAAATTACCCTCAAAATGATAAGCATTTTTGGGCTCACTTTGAGCCAACCATTTAGGCTGGGTTTTATTAGAAGTTTGTTCTCGTCTCAGTTAAATTTCCTCATGTGTTGTGGTGCGGACTGACTGCTGATCTAGGATGGCCTCAACTGGTATGGTGCGAAAGCTTGGTCTCCTCCAAGTTTACTTCATTTAATTGGGCATTTTCACTCACGGGCATTTTCTCATAGCATGGCAGAAACACAAAAAGGTTACGGGAAATCTACTTCTTTCTAGCCACACTTTGTGACACAGTTTCTAATATGTCATTTGTCAAAGCAAGTAAACTGACTGAGCCCTAAATCAGAGTAGGAGAAGAATATGATTACCCCTATAAGATTACAGGCATACTAAATATGGTGCAGTTATTAACTGGGGCCATTAACATAATCAATCTACCATAGTCTGCACACCAGCCCTGGTTGTTTATGTTCCTTTCACATCCAAACTCTACTAAACCCCTTTCCAGTCTCCAAATTCTCATCCTAATACAGCAACGGATTTAAAGTACAAGATTTTATGATCTACATCAGGTGTAGATGCTTCTCCTTGGGTGTGGCCCCTCTTGATGTGAAGATATACTAAACTGAGTAATCGGTTTCATTTCCATAGTTTCTCATAGAATGATGAGATAGAGACTTGATAAATACAATTGGTACTTCTTTTTAGAAGAGGGAAGCACTGGAGATGTATAATAATCAATGGTTGGTTTTCAATCGCTATATACCAATTATCATACACTTAACAGCTTAGAACAACACAATTATCTCACAGTTTCCAAGAGTCAAGAGTCTGGGTAGGGATTAGGTGAGTCCTCTGCCCAGGGTCTCACCAGGCTGAACTCGGGATACTGGCCTGGCTGTGATCTCATTTGAGACTCAGGGTGCTCTTCCAAGCTCATGGGTTACTGGAAGAATTCAGTTCCTTGTGGTTGTAGTACTGAAATCCCTGCTCTCTTGGTGGTTTTAGGTTGGAGACCACTCTCACTTCCTCAATTTCACTCTCAATTCCTTGTCCCTTGCATAGTTATTCACAATGTGGTATTTCCTTTTTCAAGGTCAGCAGGAGAACCTCTCTCATTTTGAATCTCTCTCTTTAGGAATGGCTCAGACATTATTTTAAGGGTCCACTTAATTAGGTCAGACTTGAGGACAATCACTTTTTCAATGAACTCAGAGTCAACTGGTTAGTCACCAAATCACACCCTTTTCTTAGTCCCCTCTATACTCAATGAGAGAGGGTTATACAGGGTATAATTATACCAAGTATGAATAATGGAAGTTATCTTAAAATTCTACCTATTACAGTCCTTCCACTAGTTCCCAAAGATTCATGTCCTTTCCAAACATTTGCTCCTTTCCTAGGGGCAATATTCCCAGGAATATCATTCTATTATAGAACCTGTTTAAAAAAAAAAAAGAAAAGAAAAAAATCTCATCATCTAAGTTTGAATTTCATGATATTATCCGCTCCAAGTCCAAAACTTCATTATCAAACATTACTTTAAAAAGGTGCAAATAAGGCTCCTGGATATCATCTATTAAGTGAAGTTCTTGAAGTCTGATTTCTCTTAACCTATGACCCTATGAATCCAAAGAAACAAGTTATTTCCCCCCAACACACCTTGGCTACAATGGTATAGCCTACAAAAGTGTAGGATAACAGTTACCAACATTCTGGCTCAAAAGGGTGAGAAAATAGTAGATTAAAAGGAAACATTGGTCCATTAACAGTCTTGAAATCCAGCTGGGCAAATGTTTTTTCTTAAATTAGGTTTCAAGGCTTGGGAAAAATCGTATGTGACTCTTGCTTCCATCTGAAGACACTCATTTGAGTCACTCATTCTAATTTCATGAAAGGTAGCATGTATTATTGGGAGAAGACAATGGCAGCCCTCTCCAGTGCTCTTGTCTGGAAAATCCCATGGATGGAGGAGCCTTGTGGGCTGCAGTCCATGGGGTCGCTAGGAGTCAGACAGGACTAAGTGACTTCACTTTCACTTTTAACTTTCATGCATTGGAGAAGGAAATGGCAACCTACTCCAGTGTTCTTTCCTGGAGAATCCCAGGGATGGGGGAGCCTGGTGGGCTGCCATCTATGGGGTCACACAGAATTGGACACAATTGAAGCGACTTAGCAGCAGCAGCAGAATGTATTATTAGCCTGCTTCTTGCCAGTAGAATTTAGGAGTGTGTGGGAGGTATTAAACAATTTCCTTTAAATTTTATCTATACCTTTTCTCAAGAACTTAATGGACTTTCCATGGATCTCATGGAGATCAGCTTCAGTAGACAAAAGCCAGATCCCTAGACTTTTTTGAGATAATTCCTTCTCTATCTTTCATAAAGATATCCTCTCTATCTCATTTCCTGCTGAGATGGCCGAGGGACAAAGCTTTTATGTTTGTTTGAGGCCCTGTGGTTTGATTGGAAAGATCTGGGAGGCCCACCCTTAGTCTCTTGCAGTGGTCATTTATGTGACTGAATACATTTAAATTTTTTTAAATGTTTTCTTTTTTAGGAAAGCAAAGGGTGGTGTGCAGTATAGGAGAGCATAAGACTTGGAAGTAGACACATGAGTTTAACTCTGTTTTTACTCCCCTCATGAGCTGTGTGAGGTTCTATGAAATAGGCTGTGGGTCTCTGTTCCCTTAACCGTGAAAAGGGCAGGATGAGCACCCTCTGGGGTGGGGAGAGGGTGATTGTCATGTAGTGGTAAAGAGTATAGACACTGGTTCCCTGAGTTCAAATCCCAGCTCAGCCACCTATTAGCCATGGGAGCTCAGTTTTCTTTTTTTTATTTTCTTTGCCATCTTTAAAAAAAAATTTTTTTTTAAATTTGGCTGAGCTGGGTCTTATTGCTGTGCATAAGCGTCCTCTAATTGTGGTGAGTGGGGGCTGCTCTCTAGGTGAGGTGGCTTCTATTGTGGAGCATGGGCTCTAGGTGCGTGGTTATGGTGTACGGGCTTAGTTGCCCCGTGGCAGGTGGAACCTTCCTGGACCAGGAACTGAACCTACGTCCCCTGCGTGGGCAGGTGGATTCTTAACCACTGGACCTCCAGGGTAGTCCTGTGACCTCAGTTTTCTTACTTGAAGGGACAAGCGGATATGCCAGTAATACTGACTTTAGAGGACCAGTTGTGTGAATCAGAGACGTTTGACCATTTGGCTCATCCACCTTTTTCCTTATGCCACACTTTTGGTAGCCATTTCTGTATCTAGGCTTTTTTTGTCACCTAGAGAGGCTAGGATTTAACTTTTAGTATATATTGTATATAATAGTTCTTCCCTCAATTTCTCCTTGCTGTCACATTTAACTGGAGGCAAACCAGGAGTATCTTCAACAATTTTTCTTGAAAATCTCCTTATCTATATATGCAAATTTATAGCTTATGAATTCCGTTTTCCACATTAGTGCAGGACACAATTTTTCTAAGCTTTCTGACAGTACACAACAAGAATATATCTTCCTATAATTTCAAATAATCAATTCCTTACCATTTTTTTGAGCTCTCTGTAATCCAGATTTACAGTATCTATAAATAGCAGTATCTGTAAATCCAGATTTCTTCTAAAAATCCGTTCCAGGAAACTGAGTCTTTTCCTATCATGTTCCTCATAATTCTTTCTGCCTAGAAAAAACTTTAGAGTTCTATACCCAGTTTTTCAAAAATGAGGATGTAATTAACGTATTTCCAGATAAACAATAGCTGAGGGAGGCCTTTTTTCCTTAACCGTTAAATATGCTTCCCTGGTGGCTCAGTGGTAAAGAACACTCCTGCCAATACAGGAGACATGGAGTTCCGTCCCTGGGTCAGGAAGATCCCCTGGAGAAGGAAATGGCCACCCACTCCAGTATTCTTGCCTGGGAAATCCCATGGACAGAGGAGCCTGGTGCGCTACAGTCCATTTGGTCACAGTCAGACACAACTTAGCAAGTGAACATGCACGCACATGAGAATGCTAAAAGGAGTCCTTCAGGGTGTAATGAAAGGACATTCAACAGTAACTTGAAGCATTATAAAGAAATAAAGATCTCCAATAAAGGGAAATACATGGGAAAATTTAAAAGTCAGTGTTACTGTAATTCTGGTTTGTAACATAACTACACTTTTTATTTTTTACATAATCTAAAGACAAATGCATAAAAATAATTATATAAATCTGTTATGTGACATAATAGATAAAAACATAGTTTGTCTTGTCAATAACATAAAGGGGGTACTGCTGTATAGTAGCAGAATTTTTGTATGCTATTGAAGGCGGTATCAATTCAAATTTAAATGTTAAGTGTGAGTCCTCTGGGGGGTGTGTGTGGTATGAGTGTGTGTGTGTGTGTTTGTGTGTGTTAGGAGTTTAGTCCTATCTGACTCTTTGCAACCCCATGGACTGTAGCCTGCCATACTTCTCTGTCCATGGAATTTTCCAGGCAAGTATACTGGAGGGGGTTGCCATGCCCTTCTCCAGTGGATCTACCTAATCCAGGGATCAAATCCAGGTCTCCCGCATTGTAGACAGATTCTTTACTGTCTGAGCCACTAGGAAAGTCATGAGTCCTGTGGTAACCACAAGGAAATATTTATAGAATGTACACAAAGGAAATGAAAAGGAGATTAAAGAATTTCACTGCAAAAAATCAACTAAGCACTGAAGAAGGCAGTGATGGAAGAATGAGGAGATAGAAGGTACATGATATGATTAAACCAGTCCATCCTAAAGGAAATCAATCCTGAATATTCATTGAAAAGACTGATGCTGAAGCTGAAACTCCAGTACTTTGGCCACCTGATGAGCTAACTCATTAGAAAAGACCCTGATGCTGGGAAGGATTGAAGGCAGGAGGTAAAGCGGCCGACAGAGGATGAGGTGGTTGGATGGCATCACCAACTCAATGCAAGCTCTGGGAGATGGTGAAGGACAGGGAAGCTTGGTGTGCTGCAGTCCATGGGGTTGCAAAGAGTTGGACACGACTGAGTGACTGAACAACAAATATCTAAAACAGTGAACAAAATGTCAGGAGGAAGTCCTTTTATAAGCAATTGCTGTAAAAGCTAAGTGGACTAAACTCTTCAATCAAAAGTCAGAGATTGGCAGAATGAAAAAAATTATTCAACTCTATACTGTATACAAAAGACTCACTTCAGATCTAATGACACATACAAGTTGAAAGTTGTCAATTGATTTTCAGTGTGGGTGCCAAGAATATTAAATGGGGAAAAGGACAGTCTTTGCAATAAATTGGATGTTTATTGGATGTTCACATGCAAAAGAGTGAAGTTGAACTCTTACTTCATACCACATACAAAAATTAATTCCAAATGGATCAAAGACCTGTAACAAGAAGTGTACTTTCATTAGATTTAGCACTATATTATTTTATAACATATTATGACATAATATAACATATAAAGAGCCTCTATAATTAGAACTACATAGGGCTGTTGCATAAGTAGCTAGTGATACAGAGTAAAAAGTACATAAATTATTACATACACATGAATGAATTTAATATACACTATAGATAACATCTAAAGTCAATGATGGAAAAAATGGACTATTCAACAAATAGTACTGGCAAGTAGATAGTCATTTGAAAAAAAATTAAGTTGGAGCCCCTTTTCATGTCATAAGTAATAGGAAAAAATTACAAGGGATTTCCTTTATTAGTTTGGAGTGGATAGATCTTCTTTATTCGAAAGCCAAAAGTCACAAAAGAAAAGAATGACAAAATTTTATATGTATATAAAATATCTACAAAGCTAAAACACCATAAGCAAAGCAAAAGACAGACTGAGAAATTATCTGTATTTTATATCATAGGATCATGTGAAGAATTCCTTGAAGTTGATAAGAAAAAGACCTACAATACATAAATGAGCAAACAGTATAATCAAAGTAGTCACAGCAATTGACTTAGTAATCGCTTTTAAATATATGACTAGATAGGACTTCCCTCGTGGCTCAGACGGTAAAGAATCCGTCTGCAAAGCAGGAGACCCAGGTTTAATCCCTGAGTTGAGAATATCCTCTGGATAAAGGAATGGCTACCCACTCCAGTATTCTTGCCTAGAGAACTCCATGGACAGAGGAGTCTGGAGGGCAATAGTCCTGGGGTTGCAAAGAGTAGGACATAACTAAGTGACTAACATTTTCACTTTTTTTTTTCACACTGTATCTGGGGTGTAGGCTGTGGGAGACAAGCATTGATGCATTGTTGGTTGTAAGTGTAAATTGTGAAGGTCCCTAAGGAAAGCAATCTTGCTATAAATATCAAAATTGAAAATGCATATGCCCTGTGACCCAGTCATCCCACATCTGGGAACTTAACTTTTACATATAGATTCCTATTGGTAGAATCAGTTCAGTTCAGTCACTCAGTCGTGTCCGACTCTTTGAAACTCCATGGTCTGCACCATGCCAAGCTTCCCTGTCCGTCACCATCTCCCGGAGCTTGCTCAAACTCATGTCCATTTAGTTGGTGATGCCATCCAACCATCTCATCCTCTGTCATCCCCTTCTCCTCCTGCCTTCAGTCTTTCCCAGCATCAGGGTCTTTTCCACGAGTAGAATATGACATATAAATTAGTCTAGTCACTATAAGTTTCATTTATAATAGTAATTTGCTGGAACTAATTAATAAGAGAATGGTGGGAGTCAATTAAGGAATGGTAGATTGCTGTTGCCATATAACCCTACTGAGGGTTTACAAATAGTGGGAAAACTATGTATGAATAGGGAGAGATCTGCAAGGAATATTGCTAAGTGGGGGAAAAAAAAGTACAGAAACCTGGATAGTATATTTTATGTTAAAGAAATGGAAATATGTATTTCCTTGTGCTATATAAAGGGACTTTGAAAGAACACATGAAAAACTAGTGAAAGTGGCTACATGTAATGGAGGAGTAGCAGTCATGAGAATTAGATGAGGAAGAGTGGAGTTAAAAATATTGGGCTGGGCAAAAAGTTTGTTCAGGTTTGCACCATCTCACCAAAAACTCTGAGCGAACTTTTCGACCAACCCTAGAAAAACTTTTCTTTTAATATTTTTTTTTATTTTTGAGCCATCTAAATATATTCTCTATTCAAAAATAAATAAGTGGAAATAAATAATGCAGGAAGTTGACCTTGAGGGAAGATGCAAGGGACGTGGCTGGCGCCAGTATACATTCCTATTTTGGTTATCGCCACATATCTCCCCTGGTATTTTAAAGACGAGCAGAATGCTGAGAGAGAGGCTTACCAATCCTCTGGTGTCTTCTTTCTGATATCCCCTTATAACTCCATTGGTATTTTCAAAGCAGCGCCTTGCCAAAGATGAAGTGTACACATGTTTCATGTGGGAAGTGATGGGCAATTTTAATTTTTGTTCCAATAATATGCCTGTTCCTTTTACATGTCTCCACTCAGATAAAATTAGAACTCTGAGAAAAGAATTAAAGATAACCTCTGGTCTGGTAAAAAGGGGATATCAAAGGTTTAAATCTGTAGAAAAGAAAAAAATTTGGACGACTGTAATATGTTAGAGGAAAATAAATCACAGCAATAGAAAGTAATCAAATAATCTAAAACAGGATGGAAGTAGTAAGACTAAAAAATTACAGTTAGCAGTATAAATAGGAAAGTGTAAAACCCCTCTGGCAATATCTGGCCTACAGCTATTCTGTTTGGTTGATTCAGAGTGCAAATTTAAACACTACCTGGCAGGGGACCAGGGTTAAGGAAACATTTTCTCTATGTCTTGAAAACCAAAAGAACCATCATTCTGGTGGACCAGGAGGAGTGGCTCGTGGGAGTAAGGACCACGCCAAGATGTTCCTCAGGAACAAACTTGGAATTTACTCTTAATCACAAAAAGTGGGCCATTGAGGACCCGAGTTTCTGCTCCATATAGCACAGACTCAATAGTTTTATTCTGTAAAATGTTTAAGGACGGTGTAACCAAAAGCCCACTGTGCCACATTGGGGAAAAAAAGAAAAAGGAAAAACTCAATAAAGCTCCCATAGAATGACCAGCTTTGAGCACTGTTGTTTCCCTATGTGCCCTCCAAGTTAAACCGTTTATGTAATGTAGCCAAAGTAACGGAATGAAGTGATTTGGAATCACAAACTACACACCAGTCATAAGTGGGAGAAAATCTTGCTTTAAAAAGTAAAACTGTAAGAGTTTTTCATATAAGAATATTAAAAGCAGGTCTACTTATTTTAAAAATATTTTAAAATTTGCCTTTTAAGTTATTCATGGCATTTCTTTTGACCAAGAGAAATACTCTCCTTTTTAAAAAAATAAATTAGTATCCCAATTGTGATGGGATACTTCAGTGCTGGGAAAGATTGAAGGCAGAAGGAGAAGAGGGTTACAGAGAATGAGATGGTTGGATGGCATCACCACTTCAATGGACATGCACTTGGGCAAACTCCGGGAGATGGTGAGGGACAGGGAAGCCTGGTGTGCGGTGGTCCATGGGGTCTCAAAGAGTTGGACACGACTTGGTGACTGAACAACAACAATCTCAACTGTGGGCTTCCAAGGTGTCTCAGGAGTAAAGAATCTGCTTGCCAATGCAGCAGACTCAGGTTTGATCCCTGGGTTGGGGAGATGCCCTGGAGAAAGAAATAGCAATTCACTCCATTATTTTGCCTGGGAAAATCCCATGGGCAGAGGAGCCTGGTGGGCTCTTTTTCCATGGGGTGGAAAAAGAGTCAGACATAACTTAGTGACTAAACAACAACATCAACGATCCTAATCCTTTGCATTTCGCTTTCTTCTTTTGGGTATATGTTTAAGCTATTCTTTCTGTATTAGAGATTACATTAAAACTAAGTTGTATTTTTTTCCCTCTTTCCCTTGCTTATATAAAATTCTATGTTCACTATATTAAGAATTATCCTGTATAAGACTCTGTTTCCAAATTTTTCTTCCACTCTTTTGCATGTGGCACATGAATTTAATTGTAATCTTCTGGGTTTCTTCATTACTGTTGACTTCAAATACTTCCCTCATTATTTGCTGTGGTGGCCCTGGAGGTATGCTGTTTGAGGCTCCCCTCAAAACAAATATGGGAAGAACCAGTACACAAGAAGAGGAGTTGCCGCTTTGGAAGTGGCAAAAGAACCTGATCAACAATAGGAGGTGGAGCTGCTTTTCCACAATGGCAGATGGAAAGGACGTGTGTGAAGCCAGGGTGATCCACTCGGGTTCCACTCGTTACTCCCTTGTCCTCCTGGAACTGCCAACGAACAAGTGCATCGAGCCCCACCTAATAAGAGTATGATTGCCCAGAACTCAGACCCTGCCAGAAGGGGAGTTTGGACCACAACTCCAGGTGGGCCATCGAGAACTGCATGGCTAAGGGCAAAAGAGATTTAGAATTGATGGTGGAGAGGGGAGATGTGAGCATAAGCTGTGGCCCAAAGGCTGACTGCAGACACAAGGACTGTAATGTGTCCTGTTCACTTCTGCTTTGAAAATTTGTCATCAGAAAAAGTGGCCCATCGAAATTATGTAGGACAAATGTGTGGGTGTGGAGGATTTGTGTCCACCACCAATGGTGAACTGTGGTGGTCGTGGAGGTTCCCTGCACATCTCCCTTCAAGAGAACCCGATGTGAAGAAAGTCGTGGTGGATGGTCTGCAAACACAGCGCCTATGTACCTGCCTCATTGTTCAGGCTGAGGTCTTCATTTCCTTGGACTGCCCCAAGCCAGGAGTGAGCCTGATGGGGGTCCATTGGCCAAGCTATTCCCTCCTCAAGCAGAATTCCTCTGAATGGGGGATCTTTGACCCAGGGCTCCTCAAAACAGCCCAGTTGAGACTTCCTTAGTGTTTCATACATGCTAACACTCCTCTTACTCAAATTTCTATCCCTTCCCCTTTCCTTTCACAAATATCACAAATATATCATTATTTGAGGGAACGAGAGTAATAAAAATGGCATAAATTAGATTACTGAGAGAAAGCAAGCTTTTAGTCCCATATGGATAAAGGAAATGAAGTAGGCATTTTATTAAGAAAAAAATTGAAAAATGAAAATAAATAATTGTGACTTAAAGGCAAAAAACACCTTCTCTTGAAGAATTCTTTAGCTATGTTTGAATTTGTGTGCTAAGTCTTTTCAGCTGTGTCCGACTCTTTGTGACTATGAACTGTAGCCTGTCAGGCTCCTCTGTCCATGGGATTTCCCAGGCAAGAATGCTAGAGTGAGTTGCCATTTCCTTCTTCAGGGCATCTTCCCAACCCAGGGATAGAACCTATGTCTCTTATGTCTCCTGCATTGGTCGGTGGGTTCTTTACCATTAGCGCCACATGGGAAGTCCATGTACGAGTTTCCCAGAATTTATTTATTTATTTTTTTTTCAGAATTTAAATATGATCTTCTCAGAAAGCCCTTTATTGACCTTTGTGTGGAAGAGACCTCTGTAATATTGCCTCCTTTTAAAAAATATGGAAAAGGGAATGAGGAGGGAAGCAGTGTACGCTCCTATCTTGAGGGTCTAGTCAATACCTCCTCCAAGTGCCAAGTTATTCTTATTCTTCTCTTCTCTGTCAAGGGTCACTTCTTACTGGGATATAGATTGGGAATTCATGAGTTAGAGTTCCTCAAATGACAATACTGCTATTTTTCTCAAGGTCCCTGTTTGTAAGTGGGGGTTGGGCATGGGGCAGATCCTACTCTCCTTTCAGTCAACAATATATCAGGTAGTTGTTGCATTTTTAGTTGCTCAGTCATGTCTGACTCTTTGTGAACCCATGGACTGCAGCCCATCCGTCCTTGGGATTCTCCAGGCAAGAGTCCTGAAGTGGGTTGGCATTTCCTCTTCCAGGGGATCCTCCCAACCCAGGGATCGAACCCGGGTGCCCTGCATTGCAGGCAGATACTTTACTGCCTGCGCTACCAAGCTGTTACGGGGTCTCAAGTTTTTCTAAAGGGCCAGGGAAATCAAAGCTATGAGAAACAGAAGAATTTTCCTGACTGCTCCAGCATCCTCTGGGATACAGGAAAAAGGGAGCAGTTGAGACTGCAGTGGGGAGAGTGTGTTTTAAAATGAAGCCACTTGGCTGGGGCCAGATGTGGTCAAAGCAGCAGCATAACGATGTTGCAGTGAGAAGCAAGTATCCACAGAAGAGGTCACTGCCCTTTCTGGAGGGCAAATGTGTACCAACATCTTGATGCAGTGGGCTGGCATCTGGGCCTCAGAGAAGTAACCTTCAAAGGGAAACAAAACTGGGAATTAGAAAAGGAGTCAGCACAGATACTACTAGAAATTTTGGTAAAGAAAGAAAAAAAAAAAAGGAACCAGCATGGACCGAGAAGGAAGAAACAGTGTAGACGGAAAAGAAGAGCTCTCAGCCTTGTTTGTATGAAGAGTTAAACGGAGGACTGTGCATGTTTGTGGGATGTTTTATGAGCTACTCTGGGGATGCCTCTGTTGCGATGCTGGCTGGCGTGGTCTGAAGACACTTTATGACCGCCACATTGCCTTGTTCCCAAAAAGGCTGTAAGATGGCTTACAGCACTAGGCAAAATGGAGCCAGATAATATCAAGGGAATGGCTACCCACTGTAGTGTTCTTGCCCGGAGAATCCCAGGGACAGAGGAGTCTGATAGGCTACAGTCCATGGGGTCGCAAAGAGTTGGACCCGATTGAGTGACTAACACTTTCTCTTTCAACATCACTTGAAATAGGTGAGAGGGGGATAAAGGGGCCAAGAATGAGGCTGGCATAAGTAAGGAAGACCAAAGTGCCCTGTATCCTGGGATGGAGCACAAACTTAACTCTAGTTTTTATCAACAAGTTTGAAAACCCGACTCACAGTGTCCATAAGATAGTGGCAAGTGCAGTAACTCTTCAGGAGAAGCACAAATATCCAGTGCGAAGGGCAGAATGAAACAACTCTTGAGAGTCCATATAAAGAGGCCATTGTGCAATGTAATCAACAACATTCTTACAGGGACACAATGATAAACTTCATGTAACCATTTTGCAGAATGTCCTGCAGTGCTGACCAAGGAGGATGCAGACCAAAGACGAATCCTGAGGGTACAAAAAGAATTTTCTGGGTGCCTGCCTGACTTTAATTCTGAGGTACATTTTAAAGGGTCTGAGGAAATAGTAAAAACCAAACCCTTAATGTTCCTTTATACATTTGGCCCAAGGTAAACCCATAGCTGATAGATATTAAGTAGCTGGAAGTTCAAAACTGGATATCTTCCATGTGGAGTTCTACTATTTCAGAGATCTAGGGGGCAAGTAGTAACACAATGGAACATTGAGTAAGTGTAGGAGTAACACCTTTTGGGTAAATTTAGCAGTCTCAATAATCAGGAGTTTCTGAGGGAGTACTCTAGTGTTTGGCCAAGATTCTCTTTAGGAAAAAAAAAAAGTGGAATATGTACTCTCAGACAGATGGGCCATTTAGGTTCCAAATTTCTGCTCAGTATAACCTAGTCTTAATTAATATTAGACTGGAAAATGTGTAAGAAAGGCAAACTAAACATTGTGGCCATTAAAATTAATCCTCCCCTCCCCTAACTCCTGAAAAACATCCGCAGAAAGCCTGGCTTTGAATCCTGTGATTTCCTGTTGTTCTTCCAAGTTAAATGATTTTCGTAATGTACATCAAGGTATCTGAATGAAGTGGCTTCTGTATAGAATTAATCAGGAGTCAACTGAAATTCAGAAAATACCTTGGTTTTTTAAAACTTTAAGAGCTCTATATATACAGAGGACATTACATTTTTGTGCAATACTCATGTTCTAAAATTTTCTGGCCTGTAGTTTTCCCATATAATATCTTCTGGCATATTGGTTTGGCATTTCTATGTAATGGAATGTAACAATTCTGGTTTTATCTTTTGCCTAGATCTTAGTGGATCTTTTCTCATTTTAAGATATTTACTTCCAATAGGGAATAACCTCTGTCTTCTATTACAAGTTAATCACTCAAAGGATATTGCCTATAAGTTTAAAATACACATAATGGCCCATCTCTGGGAACCCTGCCTACCAGGGAATGAGAATTTAGCTAAAGTACCTTTGATCGGCTCACAGGAAACATCCTGACCAGGCCCACCTGTGAACAGTTAAAGGAAGGGGCAATTAACGCATCCTCTCTGGGGTTTGGGTGGAACCAGAACTTTAACCCCATCCCCTTCGGTATAAAAGAAGCCTGAGTTCTCACCAGGAAGATTGTTTCTTGGGATACTAGCCCACCAAGTTCTTAGTCTGCTGGTTTTCCAAATAGAGTCGCTATGACGTGCCCAACAACGCTTGATTTACTTGCCTGGCTTTGGTGAGACGTATGAACTTGGATTTGGTTAACAAATTGACAAAGCCATTCGGAAGCCTTGCTGCTGGTGGGCAGCCAGTCTCGGCTGGGGAATTTTCAGGTAAGGCCTTAACCAGGGCTGCTTGCCCTGAGGGTCTTCCCTTCAAGATTTCCAAAATGGAACAGGCGGGCCCCAGGGCATGGCAATGGGAGCCGGGAATCGGGAATGGGTATCTAGGAACTGACGAACTCAGTACAGTAGGGTTAGTCGCTCCGGTATGTGAAAATGCGGGGAGTTCTTTCTCTTCCATTTTGGGTTTTCTCCTCTGGAATAAACCAAACATGTTTTCTATTTGAGTGGGATGTGTGTGTGCTGCGTCACCTCAGTTATGTCCAACTCTTTGCAACCCTATGGATTATATGTAGCCCACCAGGCTCATCTGTCCATGGAATTCTCCAGGCAGGAACACTGGGGTGGGCTGCCATGCCCTCCTCCAGGGGATCTGCCTGACCCAGGTTTCGAACCTGCGTCTCTTTCTTCTCCTGCATTGGCAGGCGTGTTCCTTACCACGAGCGCCACCTGGGAAGCATCCTGTTGGAAAGAGAAAACAGTTCTTGGACTTTTCCCTGGTTTGTGAACAGGTATTTTGTTTCTTTACATGCTAGCGTGTGTATGCTGTTTATTTTGTTTGTAGTATTTCTGTCTTTTAAAAACAGGGAATGTTTCCACTATTCCTAGAGCAAGTTCTCTGAAGCACATTTTGGGTGAGTGATTACAGCTATGAACTCATGACTGAGAGGAAGGTTTTCATTGTAACAATGTGTGGCAACAATACCTGGTAGGATCTCAGCAAGAGACTGAGGTATTGTTACCTTGGGATCCTGTGCACCTTGTATTGTCACCCTTGCTGGTCAAGTACGTCATTTGCATCTTCTTGTGTCACTGGTGTGGATCCAGCAGCTCTCCGAGGAGTCATGTTGCCCTGGGGCTAATGTTTCCTGTGTTATGTAAAACCCTGAGACCAAATTTGCGGGTTTACTTAGGGTTTTCTCTTTGGTCTTCAGGTTTTTCATTTTGTCTTGATACCATTTTTTATTTACAGACTAATGTCAAATGGAGAAAAGCAACAACAGCGACAACAAAAAGCCTATCTGTTCTTGTCTGAAAGCAGGATATTCTCAGGGAGAAGATAAAGTTTCCACTTGGTTCCTAAAATCACCCAAAACCCCATCCCAGATTCAGCCTGGTTAGCTAACGTCAAGGGGAAAAGACATTCTTTGGTTAGAGATGATCAGTTGTTGTTTATGGTTTTATAGTGGCCTTTGAATGGCTCTATAGCTATTCTTCGAAGAAAGGGAAAAGAAAGATGAAATCCTCTATGTGCAGCATTTGTCTTATTATATCAGGGTGGAGAAAAGCCAGACAGTCGTCCCCTTTATGGTAAAAGAAGAAGTGAAGTGAAGTCACTCAGTCATGTCTGACTCTTTGCGACCCCATGGACTGTAGCCTACAAGGCTCCTCTGTCCATGGAATTTTCCAGGCAAGAATACTGGAGTGGGTTGCCATTTCCTTCTCCAGGGGATCATCCTGACCCAGGGATCAAACCTGAGTTTCCCGCATTGCAGGCAGACGCTTTACCATCCAGCCACCAGGGAAGCCCCAAGGGAAAATCTGTCACACATGAAGGAAAGAAAGGGGATGCGGGTGAGGATATGTTGCTCCAAGCTCCGGCTGAGCTGGCCGTCCCAGCTCCTCCAGCTGTTATGCCAACATACTCACCCCTTCCAGTGCCTCTTGTTCTTTGCTTTGCCATTTAGTTGCTCAGTTGTATCTGACTCTTTGTGACACCATTAACTGTAGCTCCCCATTAACTGCCTGGCTCCTCCATCAAAGGGTTTTCCCAGGCAAGAATACTGGAGTGGGTTTCCCGACCTAGGTGTTGAACTTGCATCATCTCCTACATTGGCAGGCAGACTCCTTACCACTGAGCCACCAAGGAAGCCCTGCCTCCTGATCCTGCCCAGTCCCATTTCCCTACACTGGGGATTAGGAAGTGGTCAGACTGGCTCCATCTCCTCGTGGAGTCGATTAGAAAATCCTGTGTTAGTTCCTGGGGCAGAGAGACTTAGTCTGGCACCGCCTTTAAATGCACAAGGCACTCAGTTTGAGCCAGGAGCCATTTTGGAGCAGGGCAATTTCCCTTGTGCCGATATTCTGTAGGTGGTCTTAATACAAATGACAGGGACCTGGGTTTCTATGAATCCATGGTCCTTTCTCCTTCTCAGACTTATTTAATTGGAAAGATGGCGGCCCTCCTTAGAGGGAGGATATGCTTGCAGGAGCCGAAAGGACAATGGTCATTGATAGGGCCAGGGAAGAAGTGTATCAGCTCCACTAATAGACCCAAATGGCCCACTGGAAGCCACTTGCCAGTACCCACAACTGAGCCAAATCGGAACCCCAGTGAGTGAGGAAAGCCCTTATTAGAGCTCTGTCGTAAGTTCTTCTTGGCAGGGCTTTGAAAAGAGGTACCAGAGCAAAAGGGTTTGAACAAAATTCAGGAAATTCAGCAAAAAACAAAGATGCCTCATTTCTTTTTTTAAAGCCAGCATAAAGCACTTTTATTGCAATAATAAAACTTGAAACTCATATGTGTGTGTGTTGGGGGGGGAGAATGTGTGTGTGCGCACATGCACACATGCATACTCAGTCATGTCTGACTCTCTGCAATCCCATGGACTGTAGCCTGCCAGCCTCCTTTGTCCATGGGATTCTCCAGGCGAGAATATTGGAGTGGATTGCCATCTTCCCGACTCAGGGGTTGAACCCGCGTCTCCTGCGGTGGCAGGTGGATTCTTTACCAAGGTGCCACCTGGGAAGCCTCTGGAGACAGGGGGAATAGGCAGCAATTGCTCTCACCAAATCAGTACATGGGACAGCAAGATGGTGGGGGAGAAGGAGGAGCCAGGGAACTCTGAGATCAGTAGGGCTTGCCGAGCAGAAAAACCAAGAGATGCTGAAGCTGTGATGACCAACATCATTTTCTTAAGACAGCAGGATTTGTCATGATGGCTGGGCTTTCATGGCTGTTAAGTATCTACAACAACACCCTCAATTTAACTTTCAATTAAAGTTTTTAAAATTTAAGAAGTGGTGCCTGGATGGTTATAAGATTATAAGAGTCATGAGTATCCATTAAAAAAAAACAACACGCCATGAAGAAGGCTTCAGAGGTCCCTGCTGGCTTGGGGACAGATACAGGGGATGGTGGGGGTGGGACAGTAGAGGCAAAGACTCTCCCCCTTCCCATTTTAGTTTTGGGTTGGGCTTCTAATTCAACCCAAAGATATCTCTAAACTTGGAGAATAATTTGGCCCTCAAAAGCACCTCAAATCTACTGTGACTTTGCAGTGCAAGAGCAACAAGAATGTTTAGTATGTAATAAAACTTTCATCCAGAAAAATAAGATATAGATTCTTTGTATCACCTCCCGCCAGCCCCATACATACACATATACCAATTCCTGTTCTGAAGTTAACCCATAACTTGTGCTGTTAATACTTGACTAAAACCTAACTGCAACCTGGATCCAAAAGACTGAAACTCAATCTTCACCTCAAAATGAAAACAAACTAAAACAAGTAACGAGATTTATGGCCCATGGTTCAGGTCAACACCCGTGTGAGGAGAAAGGGGATGAGCAAAGCCGGTGACAGAACACAGTCGGCCAGGGAAGATGTTTATGCAAAGAGTAGTGGAACATCAAGAAAAGCTACCTGCAGACTTGCTGTGCATAGCTGGAGGAACCAGATCCTTCTATGGCATAGCCAAGAATGGGGAGCCCAGGAAGAAGACCATTCCAGTCATTCCAGCTTTAGAAGCTCCCACACAGACCAGATTGCCATTTGGGGGATGATGCCTGGATGCTGGGCATAATCGGGGGAGACAACTTGGCCCTGTGACCCAAACGCATCTGAGCAACACTTTCATTCCAGCCTCAGATCACTTCCTGCTCACTCAGCACCCAGCACAAACTTAAAGGGCTGAGGAGTCAGATTTCTTTCTATCCTCAGGTGCCTCATGTAGTGCACCACGCAGGTCTGGCTGCTCCTGGGGAAGGAGGGCCGGGCTTCAGGAAGACGGTCTCCACCTGCACTCCCGTGGTGTCCGGGCGCAGGTACACTGGGTGGGTTGGTGCTGCAAACGGCCGTGTGGCCCAAGAACGGACCTGCAGGCAGTTCCGCTGCTTTTTGGGGGAAAGAGTCTCAGATATCAGAAGAAAGTTGCAAACATTAAATGGTGCATTTGGAGTGAACCTTTCTCCACTGGTAGATGTTGCTTTTAAAATGTTCAACAACAGGGAACAATGACTGCAAAAAGAAGATGCAAAGCTAAATGCCATTTTTTCCTTTCATTACTTTCTAAAAGCGAAATGTAGTTTGATTTACAATGTTGTATTGGTTTCAGGTGTATAGCAGTGATTCAGTTATACACACACACAGTCACAGACACACATGTATTCTTTTTCAGATTCTTTTCCCTTATAGGTAATTACAAAATAATAAGTATAGTTCCCTGTGCTATACAGTAGGTCCTTGTTGGTTATCTATTTTATATAAAGTGGTGTGTATATATGTTAATCCTAACCTCCTAATTTATCCCTCCCCCTCCCCTTTTGCTATGGTAACCGTGTTTATTTTCTGTGTGTGGGTCTATTTCTGTTTTGTATATAAGTTCATTTGTATTTTTTTCTTTCCAGATTCCATATATAGGTTATGGAATATTTGTCTTTCTCTGTTATGTTATGGGTCATTTAGTGTGATAATCTCTAGACCCATCCTTGTTGCTGCAAATGGCATTATTTCATTGTTTTTTCATGGCTGAGTAATATTCCACTGGGCTTCCCTGGTGGCTCAAAGTTAAAAAATCTGCCTGCAAATGCAGGTCATGTGGGTTCAGTCCTAGGGTTGGGAAGATGCCCTGGAGAAGGAAATAGCAACCCACTCCAGTATTCTTGCCTGGGAAATCCCATGGGCAGAGGAAACTGGCTGGTTACAGTCCATAGCATTGCAAAGCATCAAACATGATGGAAAGACAGCAACCTACAAAAGACCATCCAGGAGGTCACTCAGAATTGCATGAAATGTGCTTAAAAATAACTGAAGACTGCTGTCAGACCTCCCCAGATGAGGACTCAACACAAAGGAACCTGCCCCACTGGGGATTGGCAAGTAGGCTTAACTCAAATGCCTTCAGCTGCAGGAAATTTCATAGACTTGTCAGTGTTTTGGGTACTTTTTCAGGCTGGTGGAGGCATATCCCATGCAGACAGAAAAAGGTTCTGAAGTGGTTAAAGTCCTGCTTAGGGAAATTATTCCCCGATTTGGATTGCCTCACGCCCTTCAAAATGACAGTGGGATTGCTTTTGTCTCCAGTATAATTAAACAGGTGTCTAAAGCATTGCAAATTAATTGGAAACTATGTTCATCTCAGAGACCACAATCAATAGGAAAAAACCAAGAAAATGAATCATCTGTTAAAAAGGAGCATTGCTAAAATGTCAGGAGACTAATTTAACTTGGGATAAGGCCTTAACAGTGACCCTGCTATGGATCCGAGTGGCTCCTAGAAGTGGGCTTAAATTAAGCCCCTTTTGAATATGGTATGGTCAGCCATTCCAGGTGTCTGCCTGGGTGGGAGAACTTCTAAATGCTCTAAAAACCTAGAAATTGCCAATTATGTTAAAACCTTGGACCCTATAACAACCTCTGCTCATGAGTTTGCTTCCACCAGAACTAGCCTTTCCAACTGAAGTTGCTTTACATCCTTTCTGACCTGGAGACTGAGTCCTTCATCACACCCAGGAAGAATAAGGGCCTGGACATCAGTTGATGGCAAGGTGGACAGGGCCACACACGCTATTGTTTACCATGCATTCATCTGTCAAGTTGGCTGGAGTAAGCCATGGATTCATCACACTGGGATAAAAAACAGTACCACTATCATCTAAAAATGACCCTATTTCTGAGAGGCCTGGAGAGCAGTGGGTTTGTGAACTCTTAGAAGATTTACCTTGCTCTCTAAAAAATAAGCCAAGTGTTCATTTTAATGTCACTGTAGCTAGAGAAGGGCCAGCATATTTAATTTTGTCCAAATAAATGGCATAGGAATGTGTATGTGTTGGGAATAGGAACCAAAACCCCAAGTTTGATTAAATTAGACAATAAAGTGCTAAGGGCTTTAACCAGGTTCAGATAGTTGTAGATGAAAAAGGAAATTGGATGGTACTACTGATCAAAAGATTCTAAGGAATATTTTCTGTTCAAGGTTGATCAATTCCATTCTGTAATCACCTCTTTGTCATTCCTCTTCAGCTGGAATTAGATCTTTGTCCCTTTTCCCACAGGATTCTGAAATGGATCATTGATAGTAGAAAACTGTAATAGGGAAGAAACTCTGTATTCTATTACAAATTAACCACTAAAGGGATATTGCCTATAAGCCTAAATTATACATAATGGCACATCTCTGGGAACTCTGCTTCCCAGGAAGTCAGCGCTGAGTTAAAATAGCTTTGTCTAGCTCACAGGAAACATGCTGACCAGGCCCACCTGTGAACAGGCTTAGGCAGTGAGAAATTAACACATCCTTTCTAGGATTTTACCTCCCCCACCATGTTTTAATATAAAAGAAGCCTGAATTCTTTTTTTTTTTTTTAAACATTTCTCGGAACTTTAATGGGTTACAGAATGGAGCAGAGGGTTGTTCGTGGGGGAATGGACTATGCAGGTTTCAGTGAGGCGTGCAGACCCTGGGAACTCACCCTCAGTCACAGTGTGAATATCTTCTCTTCCTGATGATCTCAGTATTCCTTTTTGCCTCTCTCTGAACTTAAAAAAAAGGAACAATAACACTTTTATATTGGGGTATAATTGACTGACAATGTTGTGATAGTTTTAGGTGAATAGCAAGGGACTCAGCCATGTATATACATGGATCCATTCTCCCCCAAACTCCCCTCCCATCCAGGCTGCCACATGACATTGAGCTGAGTTTCCTGTGCGATAGAGCAGGTGCTTGTTGGTTATCCATTTTAAACACAGCAGTGTGTACCTGTCCACCCCAAGTCCCTAACTATCCCTTCCCCCTATCAAAGAAGCCTGAGTTCTAAATCAGAGAAGATGGTTTTTTGTGACACTGGTTCACTGAATAGTAGTTTATCAACTTCTCACTCTGCTGGCTTTCCAAATAAAGTCACTGTCCCTTACCCTAGCAACTCATCTCTCAATTAATTGACCTGTTGGGTGGTGAGCAGTTTGAGCTTGGACTTCTTAATGTACATTTTCTACTTCTTCTTTTGTATGTCTTTAAATCCTTAATCAACTTAAATATCTTTTGATATATGGAGTTGTTATTCAGTCACTCAATCATGTCCAACACTTTGCAACCCCATGTACTGCATCACGCCAGGCCTCCCTGTCCATCACTAACTCCCAGAGTTTGCTCAAACTCATGTCCATCGAGTTGGTGATGGCATCCAACCATTTCATCCCCTGTCGTCCTCTTCTCCTCCTGCCCTCAATCTTTCTCAGCATCAGGGTCTTTTCCAACGAACTGGCTCTTTGCATCAGGTGGTCAAAGTACTAGAGCTTTAGCATCAGTCCTTCCAACGAATATTCAGGGTTGATTTCCTTTAGGATTGACTGGTTGGATCTCCTTGCAGTCCAAGGGACTCTCAAGAGTCTTCTCCAGCACCACAGTTAGAAAGCATCAGTTCTATGGTGCTCAGCCTTCCTTATGGTCCAACTGTCACGTCTGTACATGATTACTGGAAAAACCATAGCTTTGACTATATGAACCTTTGTTGGCAAAGTGAAGTCTCTGCTTTTTAATAGGCCATCTAGGAACAAGCATCTTTTAATTTCATGGCTACAGTCATCATCCATAGCGATTCTGGAGCCCAAGAAAACAAAGTCTATCACTGTTTCCATTTTTCTCCCATCTATGTGCCATGAAGCAATGGGATTGTATCCCATGATCTTAGTTTTTCTGAATGAGTTTTAAGCCAGCTTTTCCACTCTCCTTTCACCTTCATCAAGAGGCTCTTCAGTGCCTCTTTGCATTCTGCCATTGAGGTGGTGTCATCTGCATATTTGAGGTTACGAATATTTCTCCTAGCAATCTTGATTCCAGTTTGTGCTTCATCCAGCCCAGCATTTCTCACCCAGCCCAATACTTTGCATATAAGTTAAATAAACAGAGTGACAATATACAGTCTTGAGTAAGAAAGGGAATTTATTGCCCCCGCTCAGACTCAGGTTCAATCCCCGGGTTTGGTAAGATCCCCTGGAGTAGGAAATGGCAACTCACTCCAGTATTCTTGCCTGGAGAATCCCATGGATAGAGGAGCCTGGTGGGCTACAGTCCATAGGGTTGCAAAGAGTCAGAAACAACTGAGTGATTACCCATGCATGTACACACTCCCATAATTAATCAGTTGTCTCGGGACTATTTAAAGACTATGTCTATCTTTCCTTAGCAATGTGAAATCAAATATTACCTTATTCTAACATTTCCTGAATTAAGATATTTGTTTTATATTCTATTAATTTATATATTCCACATTGATAGCTAGAGCTTAATATGTCTATACATCCAATTGTTTCAATACAATTCCTACTCCTTCCATTGTATGTGTGTGTTCCTTCCATTATTCTATTTAAATTCTTTTTTGGATAGCCATGCCCATACATTACTTTTCTACAGTTTCCCTTTAAACTTTCATAATCTCTAAGTGCTCCAGCTCTATTTCCCTTGTGTGTGAATGTGTTTTGAAAGTGCTGGACCTTTTGGCCTTCAAGTAAATGTTTTTCCATTAATTTTTGTTAGTGATAGTGTCCTGAGATGAGGGTGGGATGGAAGGAGGTGAGGTGGGTTCTTCATTCTAGTTTACTCTCTCTACATCAGAGATGGCTGTCACTATTTTTCTCCTGAATCACTTAGGAAAAAACTCATCTTGCTACTCCAAACCTATCTAGTCTAGTCTCACAGAGTACAGTATAATCCTTTTAATTAGGGCTTCCCTGGTGGCTCAGATGGTAAAGAGTCTGCCTGCAATGCCAGAGACCCAGGTTCAATCTCTGAGTCAGGAAGATCCCCTGGAGAAGGGAATGACAAACCATCTTGAAGATCATGAAGACTTTGTACAAAGCCTGGCAAAGACATTTGAAATTTCTCCAACATTGATTCTCAGCCTAGCCACATTCTACAATATGTGTACAACATATAAGAAATAATAATCTTCATCTACCCTACAAGATTTTAATTTCATTGACCTTATTGGCTAGAATCTGATTTAATATGCAACATTGAAAGAGAAAGGAAGAAGAAAATGATCTAGATACAGATAAAAGCAAAACCAGATATTTCCAAATTCTAGAGGAGTAAGTGAAGAGGAACTAAAAAGCCTCTTGATGAAAGTGAAAGAGGAGAGTGAAAAAGTTGGCTTAAAGCTTAACATTCAGAAAACTAAGATTATGGCATCTGGTCCCATCACCTCATGGGAAATAGATGGGGAGACAGTGGAAACAGTGTCAGACTTTATTTTTTTGGGCTCCAAAATCACTGCAGATGGTGACTGCAGCCATGATATTAAAAGATGCTTACTCCTTGGAAGGGAAGTTATGACCAATCTAGACAGCATATTAAAAAGCAGAGACATTACTTTGCCAACAAAGGTCCATCTGGTCAAGGCTATGGTTTTTCCAGTGGTCATGTATGGGTGTGAGAGTTGGACTGTGAAGAAAACTGAGCACCGAAAAATTAATGCTTTTGAACTGTGGTGTTGGAGAAGACTCTCGAGAGTCCCTTGGACTGCAAGGAGATCCAACCAGTCCATCCTGAAGGAGATAAGTCCTGGGTGTTCATTGGAAGGACTGATGCTGAAGCTGAAACTCCAATACTTTGGCCACCTCATGCGAAGAGTTGACTCATTGGAAAAGACCCTGATGCTGGGAGGGATTGGGGGCAGGAGGAGAAGGGGACGACAGAGGATGAGGTAGCTGGATGGCATCACCGACTCGATGGACATGAGTTTGAGTGAACTCCGGGAGTTGGTGATGGACAGGGAGGCCTGGCATGCTGCGATTCATGGGGTCGCAAAGAGTCGGACACGACTGAGTGACTGAACTGAACTGACTGAACTGAGAGGAGAAATAATAAGAGCCTGAACAGAGGTAGAGGCAACAAGAGAAGAGAAATATGAAGACTGAAAAGGATTTAGGAAATGGACAGCATGGAATGTATTAGAAAGATACGAGTCTAGGATGATTCCAAGATTTTCCACTGGGGAGAAAGAAGGATGGTGCTACCTTCCACTGAAGGAGGAAACACAGGAGAAAGTGTTGGCTGCTGTCTTCTGAGGGGAGGGAAGGAGAACGTAGATGATGGTCTCAGTTTTATTTACTTTGTCTGGAGAATCCCACAGACAGAGGAGCCTGGCGGGCCAGTTCATGGGGTCACAGAGTCAGACATGACTGAGCGACTCACACTGATCCTATGATTTATGAGACAAAACAAAACATACTGACCTAGTTATGAAAAAACTGTGGTCAAAAATCAAATACTTTGATTAGAGAGTAAAGAAAGCTAAGAATTAAAAAAAAAAAATACCCACAACTACCAGATAACCTTTTTATTTTTAACGTAAGATGGTGTAAGCTTTTAATATAACATATGTTTATAATATTGGAGATATTTTAAATTTGAAAATAAAAAATGCAAAAGTTTTTCTTTGTTGGTTTACCCCAAATTTGGAAAAAGAATCTTGGTACCACTTTTTCTTAAGATGTAAAAATGTCAGATTTTTTCCCATTATGATATTTAGTAATATTTTATCTTTGAATCCTTTAAAGACAAAGCATCTCATCTTATCCTGTTTCATAGCTCCCAAAATTCTTCATAATGGATAAGATACCTGTATAACTTTTATATTTTAAAGCAACTATTCCTGGTGTTACCTAGAATTCAGGCATTCCAATTTTTTCATATTTAGGTTTTGGTACCATATTGAATAGCAGTCATATAACTTGCACTTTTCCCTCATAGTTCACTTGTACTGTCACTATTAATATGAAAAGGAAAATGAATAGTGCTTTTACATCTTATAAAATTTAAAACAAGAAAAAAATTTCTAGAATTTAGTCTTCAATCCTATAATTTTGGGAATGTAGGTGCCAACTGTTCCTTCTGTAGAAATTTTCTTACACTAAAAGTAAGAAAATGAACCAGAATAAATGGTGCCAAGTACATTTCTCTGAATCTCAGCTATCCTGAGAATGAACAAATCAAGTCATATATTCAATCAGTTTTGAATGTCTTTGCAGAGAAATATTCAAACTGGTAAGATGAGTTGAATAGCCAATCAAAACAGGCCATCTTTAGTTCAGTCTTTGAAACCAGGCTAACGGTCATTTTCTCTTGAATTATGTAAAAAGTTTAATCTCTTTCAAGAGTTCTAAAGAACTCTAAGTACAATGCCATCTAACCTCTTTTTATATAGCAGGCTCCCATATGGTACATCCAATTTATCAAAGAAAACACTGACTTGTCCATATGATAAGCCACCAACACTCCCATTTTATGATATCAATGACTGTATTCATCCTATATCAAACTTTAGGATCACCTCAATCAATCAGTATGTCATTTTCTTATAATGAACAAGACATTGGTATATTTCTGAGTTGGTTACATTAGAATTCTCAATGTAAGCACAAGTATAATTAGGTGGACATATCTGAGGGAGTTAATTTTTCCTCATTAGCCTTCTATTTTCAAAGCTTTTTTTTGGCATGTAATTTCTGCTACATTCAATGGATATGATTTTAAAACTTACCATCTGTTACATGTTCTGATGCAATTTTTTCACTTAATATATATCATAGCATTTATTATTTAATAAGTTTTCATTAACGTCCTGTTGAAATTTCAGGCTTTCATTTAATTCATTAAAATGAGTTTTATATATACTGGCACCCACATATACATTTTTATGTACTGGCAATAGTTTTTAGTAGAGTTGATTTCATAATGGTTTTTGAAGTAGTATTTTTAAGTAGTTTTATGACACAGTCACATTTTGTCTGAACACAGAAAAATATTTTTCACTTCCACAAAAAGCACAATCTCTTTTTAAAATACATAGCCTTCCTAGTTTATCTTTTCATTTTCCACTTTTGGTAGAGATAGGATTCCAAATAATTCCCTCTACAATAGCAAATATAATAGCAAGTACACTGACAAATTGCAATTGACATTTTCCCCAGCATAAAGCAAGAAAATGAAAAATAGTAGAACGCACAGCAAGTAAGAGCCTATTCTACCTAGTATGGCTAGCACTCAGGTGTGCAAGCGGCTTCCGTCCAGGCCGCAAAAACCCTTAGGCTCACTGGTTCAGTACTGTCAGACTCTTTGCAGCCTCATGGACAGTAGCCCACCAGGTTCCTCTGCACATGGAATTTTCCAGGCAAGAATACTGGAGTGCGTTGCCATCTCCTACTCCAGGGGATCTTCCTGATCCAGGGATTGAACCTAGGTCTCTCTCATCTCCTGCTTTGGCAGGCAGATTCTTTACCCCTAGTGCCACCTGGGAAACTGTACAAAGACCCTAATTTGCTGCAGAGTCACAGGTTATGTGCCATGTGACTATTTGTACTCACTCTTTATCTGACCACGTAAGTGGGTTAAATTTTTTATAACATTATTCAGATCAATATCCTAAAACTCAAATAAAGCATATTTTTAGCCTCTTGTCCAAATCACCAAGAAGGCAGATGGGAAAATAATTTTCCTTTAGTACTTGATACTATTTCTGTAGCTTTTATTAATTAGTGCATTTGGCAAATAATTATGAGGTATTGTTCTAGGAGCTGTGGATACCATAGGGAGTAAAACAAAAACTTTGTCCTGGAAAGATTAAGTTCTAAGGAGGGGCAAGATGGAAGCTGAAAAGCACAGGTATGTAAAAAGAGTTAGTATGGCAGACCTACAAAGAAAAAAGAAGCTGACTAGTACCATAGTCCAAGAAAGAGCCACTGGACTTCTGGAACAGGGTGATCACATTGGAGATGATGAAAAGTGGTTGAATTACTGAATTATGGATCTATTTTGAAGATGAAAATGACAAGATTTACTAAAGTATAAAACAAAAAGTATAAGAGTCAAAGTTTTTTGAACAACTGAACAATGTAGTTGCTATTTACTGAGAAAAAGACAGTGGGTGTTCTTGTGCATGCTGCAACTATTGAAGCCAGTGCATCTAGAGACTATACTCTGCAGTAAGAGACGCCACTACAATAAGAAGCCCGGCACCGCAACTAGAGAAGCCCCCACTCGCTGCAACTAGAGAAAGCCCAAGTGCAGCCATGAAGACCCAGGGCAGCAGAAAAGAAAAAAAGCTAGGCCTCTTGAAACAACAACAACAACAAAAAGACTATGGGTGTTTTTGTTTGTGGCCAGTAGTGGAGAGAAGTTTAGTTTTAGACCTGTTAAGTTTGAGATGTCTTTTGAATATTCAAATAGAGATATTCAGGTATCTAGATTTGAATTTCAGGGACAAAGTTCAGATTGAAGACATAAATTTGGTTGATAGGCATCAAAATACATCCAAACATAATGTTTAAAGCCATTTGACTATTTATATTCACTCCTTAAGTAATATTACCTGAAGTTCTGAGGACTGAGCTTTGGGGAGCTGCAGTTTAGAGACCGACAGAATGAAGAGGATCTAGTATCTAGGACTGTGAAGGAATGGCTACTGAGGTAGTGGGAAAAGACGAAATGGTGACATCCTGGAATCAGAGTGGAGGAGATGGCAGTAAATCGATTGTGTCAAACATAGGTTAAGGCGGGTGGAAACTAAGAACTGATCAATAGATTTAGCTATATGGAGGCTCTTGTTGATCTTGACAAGAGGCAATTCAGGTCTGTAGGAGAAGATGAATGAAGCAGTAGCTTTGGGAATGCTAGAGACAGAGGAATTTTGTTTTTAAGATGGCAGAAGTAAAACCAGAACTCCTTAACTGCTTGCTGGTCAAGCATTTCTATACTTACTTTGTGTAGAGCATGTGACTATATCTGTCTTGACACCGGAGTTGCAATCTTACTGAAGAGTGGAAAACAATGACAATATAACAGAACCAGGCAATTAATGCTAGAATAGTTGAAGAGAATATAAACTGTTGGTTTCACAGAGGATGTGGAGTTTAAATTCTATGTTAAAAAAAGTTGGATTTAGGTGGATGAAAAGAGCAGGAACTAAGGAAGAGTACATTTGGGGAAGAGTAAGACTGGTCTGGCTGGAACTTGTATTAAGAGATAAACATGGAGAACTTTGACCATCAGCTAAGTTCTGGTTTATTATTTTGGCAGTGGAGATTTAAAAAATTAAATAATCCATCTGTGGTAGCTGTAGAATTAAGAAAAAATTGTTATAACTTTTATGATCCTTTTTAGCGATTTTCATTATTAAAAAATTCCCTCAAGGGACTTCCTTGGTGGTCCAGTGGTTAGGAATCCATGAGCCAATTCAAGGGACTTGGGCTCAACATCTGGTCTGGGACGATTTCACATGCCATGGAGGAACTAAGCCTGTGTGCCCCAACTACCAAGTCTGGGAGGCACAGTAAGAGAAGACACCACAGTAAGTCCACACACTGCAAGGGAGGGTAGTCCCCACTCATCGCAGCTAGATAAGGCCCTAGTGAATCACTGAACACCCAGCAAAGCCAAAAAGAAATAAAATTAAAAAACAATTCTCCCAAATATCTTCTATGGAATAGGACCACTAGGTATTAGTGTGTGCATGCTAAGTCACTTCAGTCGGGTCCAACTCTTTGAGACCCTATGGACTGCAGCCCACTGGGTTCCTCTGTCCATGGGATTCTCCAGGCAAGAATACTGGAGTGGGGTGCCATGCCCTCCTCCAGAGGATCTCCCCGACCCGGGGATCGAACCTGCACCCCCTGCATTGGGAGGTGGATACTTCACCACTAGTGCCACCTGGGAAGCCCAGGTATTAGTGAAGTAAATGATAATACAATCAGCTGAATTTTAAAATATTATAATTACTTTGAAGAATGAGGATTTTGCCTGCACATAACAATCACTTCCAGGCAAGCATTTCCTTTTAAAATGTTGATCTACTCCATGTTTATACTTTAGAATGGTATTTTTAAAAGTGTTTTGTAAATAATTTTGTATAAAAAATAAATTTTGTATAAAAAGTGAGATTTTTACTTTTTAAATTTGGATCCATTTTGTCTTTCTCCTTGAATTGCTGTTGCTAAAACTTCCAAAATATGTTGAATTAAAAGTGGCAGGGAATGGACATCCTTGTCTTGTTCCTGGTCTTAGGTGGAATGCTTTCAGCTTTTCACCACTGAGAATGGTGCTAGCTGTGGGTTTGTTGTATATGGTCTTATATGAAGTTCCCTTTATGCCCACTTTCTGGAGAGTTTTTATCATAAATGAGTATTGAGTTTTGTCAGAGTTTTTTCTGCATCTATTGAGATGATCATATGGTTTTTATTCTTCAACTTGTTAATATGGTGTATCACACTGATTGATTTGCAGATATTGAAGAATCCTTGCATTCCTGGGATAAATCCTACTTAATCATGGTGTATGTTCCTTTTAATTAAGTGTTGGTGGATTTGGTTTGCTAGGATCTCATTGAGGATTTTTGCCTGTATGTTGATCGGTGATACTGGCCTGTAATTTTCTTTCTTTGGTGGTATCTTTGTTTAGTTTTGGTATCAGTTTTGGTGGTTATCTTTGTTTAGTTTTGGTATTAATGCTTTTCTAAATGTTTCATACAATTCACCTATGAAGCCATCTGGTCCTTTTGTTTGGAAGTATTTTTGATCACAGAAATTTAAATCTTATTTCTTAACCTATTAGCTAATTTATACTCATAATATATTCAATTCTACTTTTAGAAAATAGTCTCTTACGTATACTACCTTATCAGTCTAACTTTTAAGCAAGTTTTATAATTCTAATGTGTAGCATGTAAGACACTAGAAGGGATTTCACTAAAATATCAGAATGGATTTAAAGGTGCTTTTCAAGCATGAGTATTTAGAATTCTTGGTGTCAAAATCAATTCTGCAGGTAACTACCCAAGTTGTTTTAATCAAGAGAAGCTGTTGAATCCCATTTTGTAGGTCAAAATGACAGTATATTAATGATTTAATACTGCTCAACAAAAAAATTCCAATTTGGCTCTCAAGCTTACTAGATTGTCTCTCCCATTTTTATCCAACTGAAGTGGAGGAGGCATTCTCCTAGAAGTTGCATGTTCCTTGACAAACTGTCTTTTATTAAGTCTGTTTTATGAAGGTTCTACCCTAGGTCCTATGGTCTATTTAATAGGCTTAACAGTTTACACATGTATTGAATATTTTTTACAATCTAGTTTAAAAATACAATAATCAAACATATATATGCTTATTGTTAATTTTATAACGCTTAAAAGTTTCGTAACATTTGAAATAATATTCACCCATTATAAAAATTTCAACTGGCAACTTGTCTTACAATGGAATGGTAGGATAGAAATGTTGTTTTATACTAGCACCTAGAGTAATAGGATTCACTTCATAGGTACAGTGAGTGGTTTTATGTGAAAGCTCTGAAATTTTTTTTAATAATTTGTTTTTTTATTGAATAATTGCTTTACCGAATTTTGTTGTTTTCTGTCAAACCTTAACATGGATCAGCCACAGGTATACACATATCCCCTCCCTTTTGAACCTCCCTCCATCTCCCTCCCATCCCACCCCTCTAGGTTGACACAGAGCCCCTGTTTGAGTTTCCTGAGCCAGACAGCAAATTCCCACTGGCTATCTATTTTACATGTGGTGATGTAAGTTTCCATGGTACTCTTCCATACATCTCACCCTCTCCTCCCCTTGTCCACAAGTGTATTCTCTATGTCTGTTTCTCCACTGCTGCCCTGTAAGTAAATTCTTCAGTACCATTTTCCTAGATTCTGTATATATGCATTAGAAAATGATATTTCTCTTTCTCTTTCTGACTCACTTCACTCTGTATAACAGGTTCTAGGTTCATCCACTTCATTAGAACTGACTCAAAGGCATTCCTTTTTAGGGTTAAGTAATATTCCATTGTGTATATGTACCAGGACTTCTTTATCCATTCAACTGTTGATGGACATCTAGGTTGTTTCCATGTTCTATTGTAAATAGTGCTGCAATGAACAATGGGATACATGTGTCTTTTTCAATTTTGGTTTCTTCAGGGTATATGACTAGGAGTGGGATTGCTGGGTCATATGGTGATTTTATTCCTAGTTTTTAAAGGAATCTCCATACCATCTTCAATATGGGCTATATCAATTTTTATTCCCACCAATGGTGCAAGAGCAGTCCCTTCTCCCCACACCCTCTCCAGCATTTATGGCTTGTTGACTTTTTGATGACAGCCATTCTGACTGGTGTGAGGTGATATCTCATTGTAGTTTTGATTTGCATTTCTCTAATAATGAGTGATGTTGAGTGTCTTTTCATGTGTTTATTAACCACCTGTATGTCTTCTTTGGAGAAACATGTTTGTTTTTCTGGTATTGAGTTGTATGAGCTGCTTGTATATTTTGGAAATTAATCCTTTGTCAGTTGTTTCATTTGCTATCATTTTCTCCCATTCTGAGGGTTATCTTTTCACCTGGCTTATAGTTTCCTTTGCTGTGCAAAAGCATTCAAGTTTAATCAGGTCCCACTTGTTTACTTTTGTTTTTATTTCCATTACTCTAGGAGGTGGGTCATAGAGGATCTTGCTTTAAGTTGAGTGTTCTGCTTATGTTTTCCTCTAAGAGTTTTATAGTTTCTGGTCTTACATTTAGGTCTTTAGTCCATTTTGAGTTTATCCTTGTGTATGGTGTTAGGAAGTGTTCACATTTCTTTTACATGTAGCTGTCCAGTTTTCTCAGCACCATTTATTGAAGAGGCTGTCTTTGCCCCATTGTATGTTCTTGCCTCCTTTTCAAAAATAAGGTACCCGTAGGTGCATGGGTTTATTTCTAGACTTTCTATCTTGTTCCATTGTTCTATATTTCTGTTTTTGTGCCAGGACCATACTGTCTTGATGACTATAGCTTTGTAGTATAATTTGAAGCCAGGAAGGTTGATTTCTCCAGTTCCATTCTTCTTTCTTAAGACTGCTTTGTCTATTTGAGGTCTTTTGTGTTTCCATGTGAATTGTAAAATTTTTTGTTCTAGTTCTGTGAAAAATGTCATTGGTAATTTGATAGGGATCACATTGAATCTGTAGACTGCATTTGGTAGTATAGTCATTTTCACAATATTGGTTCTTCCTACCCAGGAACATGGGATATCTCTCCATCTGTTTATGTCATCTTTGATTTCTTTCATTAGTGTCTTTTAAGTTTCTGTGTACAGTTCTTTTGTCTCCTTAGGTAAGTTTACTCCTAGATATTTCTTTTTGTTGCAATGGTGAATGGGATTGATTCCTTAATTTCTCTTTCTGATTTTTCATTGTTAATATATAGAAATGAAAGTGATTTCTGTGTATTGATTTAGTATCCTGCAACTTTGCTAAATTCACTGATTAGCTCTAGTAATTTTCTGATACTGTCTTTCTGGTTTTCTACATACAGTATCATGTCATCTGCAAACAGTGAGAGCTTTACTTCTTTTCCAATCTGGATTCATTTCTTTTTCTTCTCTGATTGCTGTAACTAGGACTTCCAGAACTAGGTTGAATAATAGTGGGGAAGGTGGACACCCTTGTCTTATTCCTGATCTTAGGGGAAATGCTTTCAGTTTTTCACCATTGAGAATAAAGTTTGCTGTAGGCTTATCACATATGGTCTTTACTATGTAGGTTCTTTCTATGCCCATTTTCTGAAGAGCTTTAATCATAAATGGGTGCTGAATTTTGTCAGAGGCTTTTTCTGCATCTATTGAGATGATCACATGGCTTTTATCTTTGAGTTTGTGAATGTGGTGTATCACAAGGCCCTGAAGTTTTAATGCTGTTTTGGCTGTTCATACAAATGGGAAGGCTTGACAAAGGCAACAGTGGAGGACTGGCGTAGCCTGAGTAAGGCAAGTGCCTTCTGAGGCCAGAGGACAGATTTTTCAATGTGATGCAATTTATAGAAACTCGGCTTCAGAGAACCTGTGATTTCATCTAAATTTTAGCATAGCTAAATATTCTGTTAAACATCTTTCTCTGAAGAATGGTATGATTGAGTAATGCAGATAATCATTATGTGAGTCAATGCAGAAAAAAATATTAAAACACAGCATACATAGATGCTAACATTGTGGCAACTTAGAGCACAACAACCTCTTATCTGTAAAGACTCATTAGGAAAATCAAATACAAATAGAATATTTTAATTACAAATGTATATTTTAATTATTTTAATTTTTATCTGTCACTATTTTATTTTATATGTACATTAAATGAAAACATGTGATGAAGAAATAGGGCTCACCAGCTAAGTTTTAGGCTTGAGTTCAAACAGGGAAGAAACCTTGTAATCAACTGGGTATCACTATTAGAAGACATAAATGCTCCTAAAAGACAAATACTGGTCATTTTTTTTCAGTTGTTTCATCAGGAAGAATCTTTCTCAGGTGATAAAACTTACAAGTTAAATTAAAATGCACTCTACTCATTGGCAAGCCACACTAGCAAGAATAATGTGATCACAGTACTTGGAAGTTTTTGATTTATAACCATACTATTCTCTACTTATAAGCCTGCAGTCTAGGAAGCAGAGCAATGAATCATTACAATTGTCTATCTGGGAAATGTCAAAAGACTAAGTAAGGGCAGAAGAAGAGAGAAAAAGAAAGAACACACATCTGTTTGAGAGACACTCCTCAATTAATGGAAATATATCACTAGCACATAAATCCAGTGCTAAAGATATACTTCAATTTTTTAAATCTTCAAGTAACATTACTAATAAAACAATGTTTTAACTCATGAGCAGAAAGTGCAGATTATCCTCTGAAGCACTGATAACTAAATTATTCTTTAACTATTACTGTGACTTACCCATATATGCTAAGAGGTTTAAAAAAGTAAATTTAAACTGAGGAAATGAATTAGACATTTGAACCAATCATTAATGGATCCAGCTTTTAAAAAAACCACATAGTTTAATTGATACTTTACAATACAAAAATAAGCATCCACAGAATGTTTATTTACTGTTTAAATTATTCCATATTTTCATATACCATGAACAAAAAATATTTTACCCCATACACAGTGACAGCAAACAAGTGCAATTTTTAAAACATTAAAATCTGTAATCAAATCTGTACAACAGATAAATAAATTTATACCTCTAACAGTTAAGCCTGTAACAAAACCAAAAAACAAACATTGCCCAAGGTGACCAGTTTACTTAAAATTCTACTTACGGTTATACATCTCAAACATATCTTCAATCTTTACTACACTGCACACATTTAGATTGATAAATATTTTTTTAAAAATAGGAGGGAGTAATAGGAAATACCAAAATGGTTATAAAGAGCTTCCAAACATTGGAAATTATATACAAAAACTAATTAGATAGGGGAAAGCATATGTGATGAATCCACAGGGTAACACTGGTATTACACTGGTGTAGCTTAAGGAAAGGAAATAGGTGAATGTTTGGACTGGAAAGAAAATTTGGCCTTTTTATAAAAAGCTACAATAGCATCAATGACAAAAGCCTGTCATGGAGCCTAGAACAACTCTGGGACAAAGTGTACAAAGGTTTTAGGCTTATCTACCTGAAAACCAAAGTTAGGAAGAAAAGTCAGGTCAGGAAACATAATATCAGAACATGAACAATAAAAGACATACTGCTTGTCATTCCACATCATTGCACATATAAGAAAACAACACTGCAATCTTTCTTGAGTAAGAAAGTTTTCGATGAAGTAGGAAGTTCCATGATGAAAATAGTTGCATACAATTTTTATTACCATAAATTTAGTAAATATCAAAACACTCAGTGGTGTTACTAAGCTAATTTAATTATCTGTATTTTTACTGGAAAGGTAATTATTTCCCTGCCTTCATATGTTAACTTAAAATCACTTATAAATGGAAATGTAGATCCAGTAGAAAAGACTTTTCACATGCAGTCCTATACGATGCACTCTGCTTCAATTTTTTCAGTATTTCACATTGTATATGTACATTTCCAAAATATACAACCACACATGTTCAACAGATGTCACTGAGCTATCTTCTTGCCACACAAATTTTTATTTACATTTACATTTACAATACATTTCCAGATAGACGCTGTTCTCCTATAGGTAGATTCAAAGTTAATCTGAAGAGTTTTAAGTTTTTAGAATCCTAATGTCTTGATTTATCTTGAATGGATGATAAGATGAGGAGTCCACAAAAAAATGCAGCTATACATGCCAATCTTTTCAACAGAGATGAGTTATCTTTAGGAATAATAATCTGTGCAAGATCATTAGTGATCTGAGAAATTTCATGTGCCACACAAACAAATATGAAAGTGCTGACAATAATGTTGAGCATAGGGTTTCCAGGAATGAGGACCAAGATACCCCTTGTGTCTGCTGCCAGCCATATGTGATATTGGCAAATAAACAGCTGCAAGGAAAAATATTTCAAGTTAGGTATTTTCAGAAAGTCCATAAATATACTATAGATTTTCCCAATTCAAACATATGATAGCATAATTGTTTCACTACTGGCCTTGAAAAGTCTATTGTCAAAATGCCTATACCACAAAGTAAACTACAGATTCAATGTAATACCTATCGAGTTACCAATGCCATTTTTTTGCAGATCTAGAACCAAAAAAAAATCTTAAAAATTGTATGGAAACACAAAAGACCCCAAACAGACACACTAATCTTAAGATAAATGGAACTGGGTAATCAGGCTCCCTGATTTCAGACTAAACTACAAAGAGACAATAACCAAAACAGTGGCACTAAAACAGAAATACGTATCTGTGGAGCAAGACAGAAAGCCCAGAGGTAAACCCACACCTACCGTCACCTAATCTACGACAGAGGAGGCAAGAATATACAATGGAGAGAAGAGAGCCTCTTCAGTAAGGGGTGCTAGGAAATCTGGACAGCTCCATGTAAAAGGATGAAATTAGAACAAAAAAATAAACTCAAAATGGATTAAAGGCCTAAATGTAAGACCAGACACTATAAAATTCTTGTAGGAAAACACAGCAAAAATACTTTGACATAAACCACAGCAAGATCTTTTTCAATCCACCTCCTGTAGTAATGAAAATAGAAACAAAAACAAACAAATATGACCTAATTAAACTTAAAAGCTGTTGCACAGCAAAGGAAACCATAAACAAAATGAAAAGACGACCTACAGAATTGGAGAAAATATTCGCAAATGAAGCAACTGACAAGGGGTTAATCTCCAAAATACACAAACAGCTCATGCAGCTCAGCATCAAAAAGCAACCCAATGAAAACACAGGCAGAAGATCTAGACAGACATTTCTCCAGAGAAGATATACAGCTGGCTAAAAAACACATGAAAAGATGTTCAAAATCACTAATTATTAGAAAAATGCAAATCAAAACTACCATGAGGTATCACTTCACAACAGTTAGAATGGCCATCATCAAAAATCCATAAACAATAAATGCTGGAGAGAGTATGGAGAAAGGTGGGCTCCCCTGTACAGATGGTGGAAATGTAGCCTGGGCACAGCCACTATGCAGGAAGTACAAAGGTTCCTTAAAAAACTAAAAACAGAGCTGCCATATGATCCAGCAATCCCACTCCTGAGCACATATCCAGAGAAAACCATAATTTGAAAAGATATATGCACACCAATATTCAGCACTATTTACGATAGCCAGGACATGGAAGCAACTTAAATGTCCAACAGAGGAATGGATAAAGAAGATGGGGTGCATATTTACAATGGAACATTACTCAGCCAAAAGAAAGAATGAAATAACACCACTTGCGGCAACATGGGTGGACACAGATGGATTGATACTGAGTGAAGTAAAGGTCAAAGAACTTCATTATATATAGTGAACTTATATATAAAACGGAAACAGAGTTACAGATGTAGAAAACAAACGTATGGCTACCAGGCGGTAAAGAGGGTGTAGGGATAAACTGGAAGACTGGGACTGATACATATGCTCTACTACATATAAAACAGATAACAAATAACTGCTACATAGTAGAACTCTACTCAGTACTCCATAGTGATCTATATGGGAAAAGAATCTACTCTAAAAGAGTGGATATGCGTACAACTGACTCATTTTGTTGTGTACCTGAAACTAACACAACATGGTAAATCAACTGCATTCCAATACAATTTTTTAAAAAATCACACAAACAACTCAGTCAAAAAATGGCAGAAGCTCTAATAGATATTTCTCCAAAGAAGACATACAGAGGGCCAAAAAGTACATGAAAAGATGTTCAACATAACTAGCAGAAAAATGCAAATCAAAACCACTATGAGGTAGACCTGGGGAAAAGACTGGAGCTGAATGCATGGAGACAGCCCGAAGGAGCTGGGGTGTGGCGTGGCTGCAACAGCGGGTGTCTGCAGGAGCGTGGGCCTGCTGTAGAAACGAAGGGCCACTGTTAAGCGGCGTGTGAAGGGTGGGCCGCCACAGCAGCCTCTTGCTCCACATGCTGGCCCATGCCTTGCCTCCTCTGCCTCCCGGAGAGTGCGCCCCCACTGCTGCTGCTTCAGGAGACTCCTGTGTCAACCACCATCTCGGCAGGCCCCAGGAGCCCATGCCAGCGGGTTGCCCACATGCAGAAGTGGGGCTGCAACCAGAGCTGAGCCCCAGGGGCCAAGCAACGTGGGCAGCAGGACTGAACCCTCCCCAAGGCTGTGTGAGCCCTGGATTTACACCCCCACTGGCAGCTCTGTAAATTCAGCACCTGTGGGGCATACAAATGGACAACAGATGCTTCTGCCGCTGGGAGGGCTCTGACCTCAGCAGCTGTGGGCTCTGCGGGTACACGTGCGTGAGGGCTGGGCTAGGCCCGGGTATGAGATGCCTCCAGCGCTCCCACACTGGATTCAGAGGCGTGAGTACTGTGGTCCTGGGGAGACAACACCCCAGGGCCACGGCTGGCATTCCCACTACTGAGGCGGAGCTGAGGGCAGTGCCCACAACAATGCCTCTGTGAGCCCTGACACGTGAAAGGGGACACAGCAGCTCCTGCAAGGAAGCTCAGAGGCTGCTCTCCCAGAGGGAGAGCTCCAGCCCCACCTACCTCACACTGTAGCTCAGAAATGCAGCTCAGCAAAGCATCTGGGGGCCTCTACGCCAGCAGCTGGGGGGCAGACCCTGCCCCAACAGGGCAGTGACAGCTACAGAGCAAGGAGGACGCCCAGTTCCATACCCAGTGCAGGCTCTGGTCACAAGTCACACCTCCTATCAAGAGGACAACGGCCAGCGTACACTGGGCAAAGGGGTGGCAGGCATCCGTGCTAAAACGAGCGCTCGCACCAAAAAACACTTAAACCCACGCAGGCTACATAGGGACGCACCTACAGACAGACAGACCTCCAAGACCACAGATGATTGTTCCTCCTAAACTCAGACAGCAAGAGAAATATGCAAAATGAAGAAGGAGAGGAACTGCTCCCAATTAAAATTATGAAAAGAATTCCCCTGAAAGAACAAGCAATAAAACAGACCTCTTCAGTCTAACAGATACTGAGTTTAAAAAGGAGACAGTGAAAATACTGAAGGAATGAAGAGAGGCTATGGACAGAAGTGCAAATTATTGTTAAAAAGGGACTTGAAGCTATGAGGAGGAGCCAAGAAAAATTAGAAAATTCATTTGCACAGACAAAAGGTGAATAAACTGCAATGAAGAGTAGAATGGATAATGCAGAAGAAGGAATAAGTGATCTAGAAGACAGAATAATGGAAATTACCCAATTAGAACAGTGGAGAGAAAGCCAAATGAAAAAAAAAAAAAAATGAAAGCAATGTAACAGACTTATAGGATAAGATAAAGCATGCCAATCCACAAGTAGGGATCCGAGAAGAGGAGACAGAAAAGGGGATTGAAAATGTATTTGAAGAAATTATGGCTAAAAATTGCCCAAACCAAAAAAAAAAAAAAAAAAAATTGCCCAAACCTAAAGAAGGAAGCAGAGGTATCTCAGGTACAGGCAGTAGACAGGGTCCCAAACAAGATGAACCCCAACAGACCTATGCCAAGACATAATTAAAATGGCAAAAGTTAGAGAGAAGATTCTAAAGGCTTGTAAGAGAAAAGCAAAGAGTTAATTACAAGGGAACCCCTATAAGGTTATCAGGCAATTTCTCTACAGAAATGCTTCAGGTTAAAGGGAGTGGCAAGGTATATTAAAAGTCTTATAAGGCAAAATCCTGTAATGTAGGATACTTTACCCAGCAAGATTATAATTTAGAATAAAAGGAGAGAGAAAGAATTTCTCAGATAAGCAAAAACTAAAAGAATACAACAACACTAAACCCATCCTAAAGGAAATATTGAAAGGACTTCTCTAAATAGAAAAGAGGAATCTATAGGGAAGAAAAATACCACAATTGAAAAATACATCTCTTAAATAAACCAGTATAAAGATTTTAAAAAATTTAAACATTTTGTGAATGCGAGGATGACCACAATGGACAGCAACAGGTTGAACATGAAGATGTAAAGGAGGACATCATAAAATGTGGGGGAGGAGAGTAAGAAAATATAGACTTTTTTTTAGCAAGTGTCTGAGCGTGTATGACTACCAGTCTAAACCAAGTAGATACAGGAAGAAGTTAATGTACTTGAAAACAGAGCAATGGCAAATCAAAACACAACAGATTCACAAAAACCAAGAAGAGAACATAAGAATAATACAAAAGGAAACCATCAAACCACAAAAGGAAAAACAAAAAGAGACAAACAAGAAATATAAAACCAACAAGAAGACAAGGTTTAAAATGGCAATAAATAACATATATATCAATAATTCTTGCCTGGAGAATCCCATGGACGGAGGAGCCTGGTAGGCTACAGTCCACGGGGTCGCAAAGAGTCGGACACGACTGAGTGACTTCACTATCACTATCACTATCAATAATTACTTTAAATGTTAGTGGACTAAATGCTCCAACCAAAAGACACGGAGTGGCAGACTGGATTATAAAAACAAAGGCCTACAATATGCTGCCTTCAAAAGACCCACTTTAGGGCAAAGGACACTCAAAGATGAAAAGGGAGGGGATGTAAAAAGATATTTCATGCAAACAGAAACGACTAGAGTCACAATACTCACATGAGACAAGATAGACTTTAAAACAAAGGATATAAAGAAGGATACTGTATAATGATAAAAGGACCACTGCAAGGAGATACTAACAAACATAAAGGCAGAAACTGACAGGAATACAATAATTAGAAGCCTTTAACACCCCAGGCACATCAACGGACAAATCTTTGAGAGAGAAAATCAATAAGGCAACAGAATGCTAAATGATACAACAGAATAGTCAGACTTAAATGATACCTTCAGGACATTACAGTAAAAAAAAAAAAAAAAAGCAGAATACACATTCTTTTCAAGTGGCCATATGATCTAGTAATTCCACTCCTTGGAATATAGCTAGAGAAAATGATAATTGAAAATTATCTAGTCTTCTTTGCAGTACTATTTACAATTGCCAAGACACAGAAGCAACCTAAATGTCCATTGGCAGGTGAAAGGATAAAGAAGATGTGTGTGTGTGTGTGTGTGTGTGTGTGTGTGTGTGTGTGTGTGTGTGTGTGTGTGTGTGTGTGTGTGTGTGTGTGTGTGTGTGTGTGTGTGTGTGTGTGTGTGTGTGTGTGTGTGTGTGTGTTTATGGAACATCAGTCATAAAAAAGAATGAAATAGTGCCATTTGCAGCAACACAGACAGACCTAGAAATGATCATAATAAGTGAAGTAAGCCAGACAAAGATAAGTATCATATGATATCACTTATCTGGAGAATCTTACAAACAAAACAAAACAAATGAACTTAATTCCAAGACAGAAGGAGACTCACAGATATAGAAAACAAACTTATGGCTAGTTACCAATGGGAAAATGGGGAGGTGATAAATTAGCAGATTGGGATTAACACACTATTATATGTAAAATAGATAGCCAACAAGAATCTAATAAATAGCACAAGGAACTACACTCAACATCTTGTAATAACCTATAAGGGAAGAGAATCTGAAAAAGAATGTGTAATTGAATCACACAGAAGTCTTTCCCATTTTAAAGACAACTTAATACATATTATAACTCTAAAATATTTTATGATTTTATGATTAAATGAATCCTACTATCTTAAAGTGTTCTATTTCAATAATAAAACTCAGAATACATTGAATGTATTTCATACCTACTTTAAACTGATTGTGAGGATAAAGTCATATTACTTACTGCACACAAAATAATGAGTTTAAAAATTTCCCCAAAACTTTCAATAAGAGTGAATTTTATTATGATAAGTGTCAATAAACTAAATTCCAGCAATATAATATTTAATTACAAATGAACAACAAATCAAAATCCTCTCAGCTTGATTTCATTTATGTCTATTTACAAATTTCATTTGTATCTATTTCATTTTTTCTCTTATTTCTGCATCTTGGTTATACTTGAAAGTTTAAGACAAAATAAATACGTGAAAGTCATCTCTATCTAGCCATGTAAATAAGACTTTAAAAACATTCTACAATACTGCTGTTTAAGTTCAAAGTTTCTTGCCTATAATTTCATAAACATAGTTTTGGTTTTAAAAAAAAGTCAGTTACACACCTATATATACATTTATATACACAGCTCCATAAAACACTGGGTAATGTGAGACAGATCAAAATATTAATGTACCAACCTCCAATGAAATTTTTCCAAACCAAGCAAAAAATGAACTGTAAACTGAACGAGCATACCCAGGGATATTCCTTATTAGGATGAAGGCTAAAATCTAAAGAAAAAACACACAGGCAAATATTAATAATCTGCTTACTAAAAGAATTTTGCTTTCTTTCAAGTGATAACTTTATTCTTTATGTTACTGAACTTAATACATAGACTGTTTTTTTTCCCTCAATAGATGAAGTATTTGCAAGTTATTTTTTTTTCTTTTTTCCATTTATTTTTATTAGTTGGAGGCTAATTACTTTACATGCAAGTTATTTTTGATCTAGAGTCTACTCAAACTGGATTTCTGAGCATGTGGTCTATATAGTACAAACAAGGGCAGGTTTTATATAGCTGGACAGTTTTATTTTATATGTATTAGAAGAAATATAAACTCATCTTGAGGACCTTTGTGTAGAAAGAAATGCTATCAAAATTAATAAAATTCCATGATATGATTTTGCTTCTTCTATAAAGTATTCACTCTGTTGGGAGCTGCCCACCCCCATCTTTTTGCTCTCTTCAAGGCTCCTTCTACTGACAGCAATGTAAAGATGGGAAAAAGTAACTAAGGAAAGATGAATGTGTGGCATACAGTGACTGGGAGTTAGTGAGGCAGCTCAGCGGGTCTGTGTTAGCGTTATTCTGTGTGCAGTCACTCTCTCCCTCAGCTCCTCTTACACTGGTGTAATGTCAGTGGGACAGCCCCCTTCCTTTCACGTTGTTACAGAAATGACATCAGATACGAAATACAAAGTGGTACTTGTAAGCATGACTTCTGTAGAAGTCCCGAAAATGCTATATTAATTTAGTACAATTTTTAAAATGTCATTATCAATTGTGTTTGGAGAGTTGGTCATATGCTTAGTTCTACTGACTATATAGAGGTTTAAGATGGATGAAATAGTTTCTTCATTGAAGAGAACTAAAAACCTAAAAGAAGATCCTCCAGAAATCCTCCCTGTTCCTTTCTGTTAAACCATACAGTTTTTAGGCTTTGGCTTAGCCATAACTTTCTCCAAGAACCCTGCTCTGGTATCAAGACGGATTAGGAAGAAATCCCAAATGCTCTAAAGTGCCCTGTACTTAACCATCACCACACTAATCACAACGCCCTGTCTGTAACCACAGGTATCTCTGTAAAATGCAAATCTGATTTGGGCTGCCCCGAGCAGCCTCTACCCACCTCCCAGTCACTACCATATAATTCTTTTATTTATTTATTTATTTAAATTTTTTTTTCATTTATTTTTATTAGTTGGAGGCTAATTACTTTACAATATTGTAGTGGTTTTTGCCATACATTGACAAGAATCAGCCATGGATGTGTTCCCCATCCTGATCCCCCCTCCTGCCTCCCTTTAGACTCTGGCTGAGTTCCAGCCCCAGTGGCTTTCTTCAAGTTTTCAAGTTCCCTGAATGGGAATATACTCTTTTCTACCCACAGGGCCTAAGTTCTCACTGCCTGCCTTCATTCCTCCAATCTTAGCTTAATTTTTCCACCCCCCCTTTGGCTGTACCTTATGGCATTCAGAACTTCCCTGACCAGGGATCAAACTTGCACCCCCTGCAGTGGAATCACAGAGTCTTATCCGCTGGACCACCAGGGAAGCTCCTCTCAGCTTAACTTTATCAGGGAAACCGTCTCTGAACCCTAACCACCTTCACTCCAACTCCAACTAGGTCATATACCCTTACTGTATTCCGTTGTAGCATCATGAACTTCCGTTTATGACTACTGGGTGATTATATGATTACCATCTGCAACCAAAGAATACAGGCTCTGTGAGGGTAGGGAGTGCATCTGCTTTAGTCATCACTATATCCCTCAGCATAACATCTAGCACACAGAAGTATCAAAGACTTGTTAAATGAATTTTAAAAACTGTTAAGTGCATAAATGTTCATCCATATTTCTACTGGACTGTAAGTTCTGAGGGCAGGAACTACATGCACTTCTGACCTGTAGCATGGTTCTTAACATGTGGAAGGCCATTAATAAGTAAGGCCAAAGACAAGTAAATGAAGAAATCTGAATAAACAAATGATGAAAGAGCAAACAGGAAAAATGAATTAACATTTTCTAAGTGCTTATCAAGTGATAAACACCGATCATTTCTATACATTTAATAATAACATTTAATAACCACCCCCTTTAAAAGAGATTTTAGTATCTCTAATACAGTAGAGGAAGGTAGGGCTTAGAAAGATATTAATAGATTTCAATCTAAAAGCTGTCTCTAAAGACTCCTTGTTCTAATCAGAAATTAAGAAACATTTCTCTAAAAAAAGATACTTACCTGTACCACAGAAACGGACGGGTGGAGCTCATTGCACTCCGATTTGTTTTTACAACTGCTAGCCCAGATGGAGTAAGTCTAAAACAAAAAACGTATGGATCACTTCACAAAAACAGTTACGCCTTAAAAAGGCAGCACTCAATCTTAAGAAGTTTCTTTATTATAACATACTTCATATTTTATTTAAAGATTTCTTTTTTTTTTTTTTGGATTTGGACCATTTTAAAAGCCTTTATTGAATTTATTACAGCATCGCTTTTGTTTCATGTTTTGACTTTTTGGCCAGGAGCCATGTAGGAGCTTAGCTGCCTGACCAAGGATCAAAACCGCACCTCCTGCATTGGAAGGCAGAGTGCTAACCACTGGACTGCCAGGGAAGTCCGACATTATGCTTCATTATGCTATTAAAAAAAGTTCAATAAAAACTGTGCACAGGTTTGCCCCTCACTCATTTTGGTAAGCTCAAATATAACAAAGTAGAGAGAGAGGAGCCTAAGTCTGTGTTTTTCCAGAAATAGTGATCATAATGCAGTGATGGCTCTTTCTGTTAAATATATTTTTTTCCCAAACTTATTACAACTTTTAAAATTCCTATTTCACTGAGATCTCAAGTTATTCTTCATATTTAACACATGTTTATATTCTCTTTAGAATTTATGCTCAATTTAAAATGAGAAAAAGATATTTCAAAAGTAAAAGATTTTATTTATTAAAAACAAATGATAAAATTCCTATCTCTTAAAGTTAATTTTCTGCACCACTTGGGATTTTGGAAATTTAGAAGATTACATGTGAAACTTACCAAGAAAGAAACTACTGAAATAAATAAGAGAAAATTTGAAATTTTGCTTGAAAAAAGAGGTTCACCCTTTCCTTCAGAAAGTATTTGGCGCTTCTGTAAAGCCAGATAAATGAAAGCAAACAACATTCCATGAAAGACTACCTGAAAAATAAGGGGGGAAACCTGTTTTAAATAGCTGCTTTTCAATAAATCGAAAATATACTTGGTAAAGGAGCACAATATGTATAGAAGTATACAGGTTAAAAGCTCAAAGGTCCAAAGTTTCTATGAAGAACCTAAACATCAAGAAATGAGGCCAAGTCAATGATCATTGGAAACAATCTGTAATAGACAAGCTAACATCTCATGCAATGACAAGATAAGCTGGTTTACTTCAAGTAGTCCCAGCAGAAGTAAGGAAATAAATACATTTTATATATCTAGATAAAACCATAATTTGAAAAGATGCATGCACCCCAGTATTCACTGAAGCACTATTTACAACAGCGGACACGGAAGCCCCTAAACATTCATCAGTGGGTGAATGGACAAAGAAGATGTGGTACGTGTATACAGTGGAACATTACTCAGCCATAAAAAAGAATGAAAAATGCCACTTGCAGTCATAGTAATTCTGGCCTGGGAAATCCCATGGACAGAGAAGCCTGGTAGGCCACAGTCCATGGGGTCTCAAAAGAGGTGGACATGACTTAGAGACTAAACAAGAAGTCCTAGGTACATGTTGCCAAACGGCTATGATACTCCTGACTTTAAACCTTTCCCAACATTTAAGAATTTTCATTTAAAAACTGACACATTGTAAATCAAGTATACTTCAGTTAAAAAACAATAATTTTTTAAAGACCAGATGAATCAAAACAATAACAATAAATGTTAAGATAACCTGTGTAAAAATAAAGAAAATATCTTGCTCACTGCAAAAATATAAAAGAAAAGAAAACCAAGGGGTGGGCTGGATTGCTTTGATTTACCAAATCAACATGTTTCCTTACTCCAAAACTAAATAAAAACAGATTACATTTTTCCAAATAAATTTAAAAAGTATAATTTGAAATGGCAAAAGAGCACAAGATAAATACATACATAACGGTCTAACCTCCATCTGAACCACCATTCATATACATTGCCTTTCAGTTCAAAACACTTGGACAATGGCCAAAGAGAAAAGATCTTCTCAAATGCACCCTGAGAGAGGAATTCATAAAATAAATTAAGATGGTATAAGTCAATACTGGCTTTTGCAATTCTATTATAAACTGTAATTTTCTAAAGTTAAGATTATATTAAGGTCATTCATAATTTTAAAATTCTATTTCATATCACAATGTCATTTCATTTGAGAAGAAATTTATTTTACTAATGGGTAGTAAAGATAACAAAACATTTTTGTTAACTTACTTTCATAGCACATGAAAGGCTATTGAGACTGCAAAATCAAAAAACAAAACAAAACAAACCCCAAGTTGGTAATTGGAAAGTTATTCCATTTAATCTAGTGTACAAAAGAGCTACTATTTATTTATTTTTAAGAGCTAAAAACACAAAACTACAAATTACTTCAGCCAATATGGTATCAATAACCTAAAGGATGATGGTTATAGTTTTTCTTTATGTAATGTCCTTAATAATAAATCTATAATGAACCATATGAATTAAAAGAATCCTGTGAATTAGTCACCTTACTCAATCAACTATACCCAAATGCCATTATTAGACTTTGAAACAAAGCTTACAACTTTACTCTGGTCAAGTTAGTGAGTGTACCTTCTTATTGATCTGACAGTCTGGAAAATCTGGGAATGAAGGGGCAGAAGTCTTGGGTACATTTCTGTACATTAATGAAGTCTTTCAAAAAAGAGAACAAAACACTCAATTTCCAGACTAAAGAATGACAACAAACTATATTATGGAAACTCCATTATTATACATGATGCCATGGCATTAAAAAAAAAATGTGCAACTTCAGTTTTTTAAAAGGCTAATAAAAAATCAAAGTAAAACATGAAAACAGTATTATGTTTTAGGTAATATCAAATCTTTCGGTCAGAAGAACTTTATTATTTTAATAAAATGTAAGATTCTCCATTTAGTCACAGAATTTAAAATGTTAGTCACTTATAAAAATAGGTTCTATCAAGGTCTATGCCTCAGGATGATTATTACCAAGACCTGCAATATAAAGTGTATACCTATTATATCACATTTCTCTATTTCACCGATACATACTAGAGATACAGGATTCCATAGATCATGTGTCAAGTTTATTTCTCATCAAAATTTATTTTTTATGTAATCAAAAGTATTTAATTGTGAAAGACACTGGGCTGTTCTGGGCTATGTACATTTTTTTTCTTATCCAGTAGTCAATACTGATTCAAAGCTAAATTTTAATTCTTTTTATGAACTCCTGGTCTGTCTTCCTTTCCCTCCCTCAGATGAACCAGGGAGTGTTGGGAATTTTAATGAATAATTGTCAAGTAGTGTGACACTTAACTGGTTATTTCTTTAACATTTGCCTATTGTTTCCTTATTACTTTACATATTTCCTGCAAAAAACCCTTAGAAGTCAGGCAGACATAAGATACTTTATTTCTAAGGATGAAAATAAATAGGAAAGCCTATAAGAAAAAAAAGAAAAGCCCTCTATAGGAGTTTACACACACACACACATACACACACGCACAATGCTCATATGGCATTTTCAGCTGGTAGAGTCAGATACAAGACAGTGTTGGAGATGGAAGTAAACTACAGAATATGTCACAACTAAATGCATTTAAATTAAAATACTGTTATAAATATCATGCTGTCCAAATAATAAGTCTGTCTGATGGACTGACCAGCAGGTAGCAGTTTGCCATCTTGCGAAAATAGTTGAGAAAATCTCAGCCATCAAAATAGGGGGATAAAAGGTTAGAGATACATACTACATATAAACAAGACCCTTTGCCCCTAAGTTGGCTTTATTAACAGCCAAAATTTTGCTCTATGAAGTTATGGGAAAAGTCAAGAAACACTTTGATGCCATGAATAATGCACAAACCAAGCTGCAAATTCTGTCAAGAGAATTTTGATCTTCACTTAGAGTAGTGTCTTATAAGAGGCGTTCAATAAAAGTTTGATTGATCAAAGTCAAGTAAAATGGATTCTGAACAATTGCCAGAAGAAGAGCTTTAAATTGCTCTTACAACAAAAACAGAGGTAACAAAAGTAGATAGGTCTCAAAAGAACTACACTGAGTAGGCAACTACAGAGTGACACTTTTATTACAGTCATTAAAAAATGAAGCTTAAAAAAAAGCTCCGACTCTTCTCTCATACTTTAACAGATTTGAACTTTAGAATAAAATACAAGAAAATATAAACCAAAAAGGCCAATACCAACCTGAGAATATGCCAGAAAACATATACATAACAGCAGGAAGGCGAGCTTCAACAGCAAGCCGAAATGCCACAGACCACTTCCTAAGAGGGAAAACATTTAATTTACTAAGAAATGTAAGCTTACATCAGAAAACATGTTAAATACTCTCTATTTAACATACTAATACCCTGCATAGCTCTTTATAATAATTTAAGGCTGCCTACAGGATACACAAGATATGTCTAAGTAGTATAAACTACAATGGGACACAAAGGAAGAAAAGGTGAAGTGTCCTTACCAGGAATGAGGCTACAACATTAATCTGATACCCCATATACCTGATTTTTAGCCACTATAAATGCATTTGAAAATACATCCCAGATTCAATTATACTATTCATTATTGAAAGGTACAACAAAACTTGGAAAAACAGGTTCAATGTAATTCTAACAAACACTCATGTTTAATAACTTAGGTAATACTGCTGAAACATTACAGTTTTAAGAAGAGAGCTTAAGAACCTCCCAGTGGACTAGTTTAATCATAAGATGTATTTTAACATATGCATATTTTAAGTTATGTGTTCAGTTTATACATATTGATTATCATTTTATAAATATGCAGGGTTTGTATTGAGGAATTAAACTACAGAGACTCTCCAAGACACAAATGGACTTTATTGAAGGCTGGAGCTTAACTCTTTCCTGAAAAATTATTCGGTATTATAATAGAAGTCAACAGAAAAAATTTTTTTGATATATAATATTTGATTGAAAGACCTAAAAGACATTATTAAAGATAAAAAAATTATTTTTCAAAAAAAAAACAACCAGGCTTTAATTTTAATGACATGATCTTGATGGAGAAAAGCATGAGGATCAATGACTGTGGCCTTGCTTTGAACATTCATCAGACCTAGCTGTGTCAAATCTGAAGATGACACCTTCTGGGCCCTTACGTTTCCTTAAACATAAAGCAGGTTGATAATAACTGCTTAAAGGGTTGTTTAGAAGATAAGCTATACTAGTGATTTTTAAGCTTGTTTGACACAAAAAGCCTTTTTGCAAATGAATGTCTACTCAAAATCTACACACACGCGCACACGTGCACACACACGCACGCACATGCACACGCACACAGACACAGGATCAAGTAAACCGGAGCTGCCGAGACTGAAGCAGGACGTGTGGCCCTCTGGGGCGCCATTCTGGCTCCATACAAGAGAGTTTGAAAACGGTTGCCCTAGCTGATATGTAAAATGGTTTTGAAAGTTTAACTTTAAAAGAGAAAAAACATAATATAAATGCAAACTATTGTTCCTCACTGTTAATACTACTCAAACCACATAACTAACATTCTAGAAACATAATTTAAGAACAAATTTTCAAAATATCAATGCTACATGTAAATTTAAACTGTCAATACATCTCAATAAAAATAATAGCCTTTAGCAACTAAAAAGAAACTGGCACTGGAAGAACACATTTATTAACATTAGTAAGAAAATATATTTACCGTTTGCTTTTTTTTGGATTATTTGTGGCCACAGCGCTAAAGTAACATATATGACCATGAACCATACAGTGACCAAGGGGACAAAGTAATAGAATTGATAAGGCCGATCCATTACTATGCATAACACCACTACCAAGAAATTGAGACGAAATAAGACCTGTTAAAAAGGAGAAGAAAACGGTTTTCATTCTACGTATGCATGAAAAGTAGACAGATTTTCTCTGACAGAGTATAAATGTTTAAGACTAAAATAAGTACCATTTACTAATCCTTAAAAAATCGTATTTGTTCTAAAATCACTGTAAGGAGTTGAACATAAAATATTTATGCATCATTTTATTAACTGGATCCCAGTAAAGCACCAACTTGTAGCCTCTGGCTACAAGTGTCATCTTGTTAAATGCAGGAAAAGAATCATAAACCTTCTACCCAGAACTGCAGTTCATAAACAAAGATTAGATTATCTCAATGAAAGAATGTCCATTTGATCTCCATTTGATGTTGATTTATCCCATTTGGTATTAAGTTGAAAGTTTTAATAGATACAAAATAATATCACTCAAATTAAAAAATGTCTTTGAAAAACAAAAGTATCTTTGGGATTTCCGTAACAGTCATTTCAGATGGTGTGATGTTAAAGAACACAGAATTTGAGATTAATATTAGAGCTCTATCACTTACTATGTGACCTTTTTAAGTGAAAGTCGCTCAGTTGTGTCCGACTCTTTGAGACCCCAGGGACTGTACAGTCCATGGAATTTTCCAGTCTAGAATACTGGAGTGGGTAGTCATTCCCTTCTGCAGGGGATCTTCTGAACCCAGGGATGGAACCCAGGTCTCCAGCATTGCAGGCGGATTGTTTACCAGCTGAGCCACAAGGGAAGGCCAAGAATACTGGAGTGGGTCGCCTATCCCCTCTCCAGCAGATCTTCCTGACCCAGGAGTTGAACCAGGGTCTCCTGCATTGCAGGCGGATACTTTACCAACTGAGCTATCAGGGAAGCTTAGGCAAATTATTTAACCTCTCTGAGCCTCAGTGTCCTTGTCTGTAAACATAAAGATCATAACTCAGGGTTGTAATTAAGGGTAAATAAAATAATGTTTACAAAACTGCCTAGCACAATGTATAAACTTAATAAATCTTATCCTCTTCTTAGAGAAAACATAGCATATTATAACAATCCCAGGTAACTGTACATTTTTACAAAACCAAAGTGAATCAGCAATGTTTTTCTCTTGTGTGCATCTATTATATATTCATCTAAATTCTGTTTTTCCATTCCTCAGTAATAAATTACTTATCTGGAATTATTAACCATAGAACATGGAAATAACACAACTTTAAAGTGCTATTTCACAAATTCAAATTATCAAATTATTCATGGCTACATTTATATTTTCTCAAAAGTCAGGTACAAAAGCACTTTGAAATGAAAGAAAAAGAATAACAATGCATTCCTACCTGACATACTCTATGGATTCCAAAGTCTCCTTTGATCCAAAAGTATGAGAAATGCCCATACCCTGTCTGAAATAGATACGCAGCGACCAGAACCCGAATGTGCATGTAGACAGGCAAAAACTGTGGACAAAAACAAACAGGTCAAATACATGTTGACATTAACTATACCTAAATAATCAGAGCCAGTACATTTAACCAAGATAATGGAGCATTATTATCATTCGGTGTTAGCTCAATGAAAAGACTTATTCTCAAAAATTAGGCATCATAGCAGGGGTGAAAAAAAAAGTAGACTCTAGAATCTGATAGACCTAGATTCAAATTCCGGTTCTAACACTTAGTTATGTGACTTTAGAATTTTCTAAACTGCAAAATGAAACTATCTTCTCCTTCCTCAAAGGGTTTTGTGAGAAATGAATGACTTAATAAATGTGAAGTGCTTTATATACGTCATTCAATTTGAATTAAATATATGATATCCATAATTATTAATCATCATATATGCTGAACATGAGGTCACTCTGGAGTTCACATTTTATCAATAAGAAGATAAAAAGACCAAACAAAATCCTACATTTTTGGCCCCCTTAAACACATGGGATCTAGACATAAATAAAATTGTCACGATTATTATTTAGCAAAAATTACCCATTTAAAAAACATATGCAAACATAATTCAGAAATATTATTTCCCTCCTAATCTTCTTTTATAAAACAATTTATTTTTCCCTCCTTTTTCGATGTTTCATCTTTACCATGATTTTTCAAAGCATCACATCTTCACTTCTGTAAGCTGAATGAAACACATTTGTCACCTATATTTTATGGGAGTCACTGGAAATATTATTTCATTTACAAGTCCCAATTCTCTTAACCTTAAACCACTGTCATTGCACTCCACGACGTCTTAGTTCCTTAGTTGTCTATTCACTATTTCACAATACAGGTAGTGTGCTGCCTTTTAAAATGATCTTTAAAAGACTTGTTCAGTGACACCCAACATTTGTAATAATAAGGCCATTCTTTTAGGAATAATTACTAAATCTATGTAAACATTTTTTTTGCTTCTATTTGATTGACTCATCTGATCATCTCTGTAATTATCCAGCACTGACACTGGTTATGGCCACTTTAGCTAAGTGTTTCTTCCCCAAGTGATACTTTGCAGGATAACATAACTGAGCAGATGCCTTAAACAGATTTAATAAGGCCTTGGACATATGCATCTTTTGTATGTATCCTTGAATGCAGCCTTGAACATTTCTTTTATCTTTTCTGAGGGATAACATTTTTTTCTGGAAGGAAACCCCCGATTATAATAAATTATAAGTTCTTCAATATAGCCTCCACTTTAGCCAAACTCTTAGATTCTCTGTCTCCTACACTGGTCCTTCTTGTGTTTTCGTCACCTCTCCTTTGTTCACCTGCTCATTCTACCCTGGAATGTTCTCCTAACCACATGTTATTTATACATATCATATTCTTCTCGAGAGCCCTGGTGAAATTTTCCAATCTTTTACTCTCAGATGAAAGTCATTTCTTCTTCCTTTGAGGTATTTTAGCACAAACATCGACATATCAGATTTTTTATTTATTGCTCTTCATCATTAGTTCTTTTTAAATGTCTTATCATTAGATCGGAAATTTTCAGCGCAGGTATAACATATTAGAATCATGGGGATGAAAGGTGGGAACACGGGATTGAAAGAGCCTTAAAACTGTTCTAATCCATACCTGTATCTTTACTTTACTCCTGAATGCACTTTAAAATATTTCCTTCAAGTATGTGAGCACCTTTTAATAGTGGAAAACATACAAATTCTCAAGGCAATCCATTCCATTTTCAGGTGGTCATTAACTGCTATAAAGTTCCTTGTCATGAAAAACTGAAATCAAACTATGTAAAAGCTACCAATTTAAGCTCTCTAGGGCAGTGCTGTGCAATGAAATAAAATGTGAGCCATGTGGCAAATTTTTAATGTGGCTGCCAGGCATTTAAACAGTTAAAAGAAACAAGTGAAATTAATTTAAATAAACAAATTTTATTTAACTCAATATACCCAAAATATTATATCATCCCAACATATACTGAGAGATTTCATATTTTTTCATACTAGGTTTGTGAACTTTGTATGCATTTATCAAAATGAATCATACTTAATCTGATACATATTTCACATTTCAGAACATCTCAATTCTGACTGCACTTCAAGTGCTCAATGGCCACCTGTGGCTAGAGGCCACCAAAATGGACAGTTTAGCTCTAGAGCCATATGCATGCCTTTTATCACTTTTACATCTGATCGTTCTGTAAGCATTTATAAACAGAGGTCAAACTGAGGCTAATCATTCCCAATTACGTAAACCACTCTCCATGAAACATGCTTTTGAGCCCCTTCAAGAGTGGGTCTGGGCTTACAATGTTGAGACTTAGTTATATTTAAACAGGAAATGCAACCATTTAAATGGAGTTAAACACTGTCATAACAATTTGCCAAGTTTCTACCAATGCTGCATTATTGCAAATGTTATATAATACTTTTGACTTTTTAAAGATAAAGCCAACAGAAGAGCTGCAAGAACAGTACGACAAACGCCTATTTACTATGCTGAACTACTGAAAAAGCATGTTGCTGGCCACGACACCATCCCTAGAAATTTCAGCAACTATCAGTATCACCTAAGAAAGAATTGTTTCTTACAATAACTGTATTATCATTATAACACCCAAGAAATTTAATATGAATATAATAGCATCCACTGTACAATCCATATACAAATTTCTTTGATTGTCCCAGCGATATCCTTTATTATTAATTTTTTTTTAAATTTAGGAACCTTAAGAATCATACACTGCATTTGGCTTTTATTCCTCTTTAGCCTCCTTTAATATGAATTGTTTTCCTTTTTTGTCTTTCAGGAGTCAAATATTACAACAAAATGTTAGTATTAAAAATGTATTTAGTATCCAACTTCATTAGAATTAATAATGAGGCTGACTTCTGGTTCTGTTCTTTTTCTAGCCTCACAAATTTTCCCTTAAGACCTTTTTATTCAGGTCCCTTCAGGGAAGTTATTTACCAACTCTCAAAGAAGAAAAAGCCACAATGGAACACAAAGTCATCTACTGTATATATCTAACTTGCTGCACACTCTATATTTCACAGTATTTTATCTATATCTGATATAAGTTATGTTTTAAAGGAATTTTTACAGCAACAATTGCAATCTGCCAGTCCACCTGGATTATTTTAATAATTCTCTGTAATTTTTTACATAGTTTCTATTTTACTATCAATGTATGACAAACCCACTGGAAAAAAAAATAATAATAATAAAAATAAATAAAATAAAATAAAATAAAATATTAAAAAAAAAAAACAAAAAACACGGCACAACTAAAGCTTGACATATTTTACTCAAAACATAAAACATTAATATAAGGTAATTAAAATAATCATGACAATTAAAAAGTTTTTAATGAGGGTAATTCCACAAATATCCAAGAATCAAGTCCCCAAATATGTTATAACCCATGCTGATAATGCTTTGCCAAATGTAGATGCAGGTAACTTTTAACCACAAAATTCTATATAAAAGAACAGGGATATGTGAACAAATGATCCTTATATCTTTCCAGAATATAGATATTTAAAAATTGTAATTTAGAATGAATTGGGATGTAGTTTAAGATGTATTAGAACGTTAACTTGGCAAATGATTATAATAGAATGCCAAACTGCTTTCATCCCTTTATGATCCAAATGCTTTCTGGAATCACTGAATTGAAAAACTGAATCTGCCATTAATACTTTCTGATTTGGGTTTTGGTTTGTTTTTTTTTAAACAGTACTACTACTCTTTAATATGTCAGCAATTAATTATGTCTTTAAGTGGCATTTTCTTAAAACAAAACCCTTTCCACATCCTCTGAAATCTTTCCCACCCCCACCCCAAATTAATCTAATCTTTCTTCAAGTGTCAGAGCTATTTCTATGACTCCATATTGGTCTTCACTTACTTTTTAGAGAACTTGCTAAATATACCCCACAAATTCTGCACCGGGCTTATAAACTAACCCTTACTATCTCCATGCCTTCTTGCTCTGGGTCTCTTTCACTGTCTTGGCTCTTCCACAATTGCTTGATCTTGCTAGGTCCCCTCAGCTGCAGTGTCAAAGGAATTCTGCTGTCACACACATACATACTATAGCCGGACAACTTCAGTTTTAAAAGTTACCCTTCTCCCTCTGCCTCTCACCCTTAAAACAAGTCATTCATAAAATTACTAGCAATTTTTGAAAATAGAGACTTAATGAAGAATAACATCAGTATTTTCTAATTGTTAAGAGATATCTGACTTAATGAAGAATAACATCAGTATTTTAGTATTTTCTAATTGTTAAGAAATATCTGATGAACCCCAGTATTATTTATCTTAACTGCTGCTATGGAAATTTCATAACACTCCTTTCTGGCAAATCTCCCCTGTTATCTCAACATAATATTGATTTTATGTTAAATTACTGTTTATAGACATGTGCTTTATATAAGCAAATAAAATAAAAACCAGTTCATGTTCAATAGTTCCCAAATTATGAAAGAATCTGTTAAAATTTTAAAACATATTTTATAGAAATCAATTTGTACCTTCACTTATAAAGTGTGAAAAGTGGTTATTAGATACCTAGGTTCACTCTTAAAAGCTTGTTTTAACTGTAGCTCTAATGTTACACTTCTGAATACATTTTTTTCTACCCCTACCAAATCTGGTGACCCCAGTTAATGAGAATCCTAAGTCTAAAAGACTTAAAAAGACACCTGCTGTTGAAGGAAAAATGATTTTGGCCAGGCACAGAGGGCACCAGTTGAGGTAAGGAAGGGTCCTCCATCTCAGGGAAGGGGTAATACTTAGGAGGTATGGAAGATAATACATGGTCAACAACAGCAGATAATCAGTATCTGAAGATTCTGAATACTGGGGCAAGAGAGTTCTACATTTTTATTTTTTTTTATTTTTTTATTTTTTTTTTTGTAGAGAGTTCTACATTTTTAAACTTTAGAAGTATAAAAACAGTTGGTCAAACTTGCTAAGATACAATGAAGGGCAGAATATAAAATATAATCATCTAATCTGATTTCTTTTAATAGTAACTTGCCTATTCTACATCCTTTGCAACTAAGTATCATCTAGAAAGTCTCTTAACAACTTAAATAAGTTTTCTAACAGGATATGAAACAATACCCTACGATGATTGTTCCTACTGCATTAAAATTAATGTCAGGTAAATACAAACAAATTATTGCCTTATCTTTAAAAAAATTATTATTTTGCCTTAAGTGTGTACATTCTCAGATCAGGTGGTAGGAGAGAAATGGGAAGACAAAAAGACTGGGTGGGAAATAAGATGGGTCTCTAAATGGTAGAGAATATAAAACACAACGAGTTGGTGCCCTAAAGGAAACATTAAAGTGACATTATTTCCTATATTTTCTGAACTTAAATTTGAAATACTTACTGTACTTGCTCCAGAGATATGATAAATCAAAATCACAAGTTGCATCCAGCCTTTCCATTCATCTGTTTGTTCTCTATTTAATACTTTAGTCTGTGCAAAATAATCAATATTTGTTTTAAAACTCATCATGAAGCTATTATTTAGACAGAATATATTAAGTATGTTAAAATTTTTCTTATAGGATATAAATTAATGCTTCTTTCAAAAGAACCTTGGGGGAAAAACAGTTAAAGACTGTCATTTAATTTCTTGATAAAAGAGTTAATAAACTATTTAAGTATAATATGAATTAAAAATGAATATAAAAGAGATTTTAAATATTTAAGTTGATACTTATGGTTTTATATTATTTTTTAAACTGTGACAGATGTGTTTATAAATCTAAAAAATGGCATTTTATAACTTTCCTTAAGAAAATCTTAGAATTTCAGTTAGAAAAAACTCATAGTTCTCTTACACTGTACTGTGAAGAAAAAAACTCCATTATCATACTTTATTTTCTCTAGAGTATTCCCACTGGGGATGAAGAACTGATTAATCATCCTCATATGAAAGTTATTTCTTACAAAAGAATTTATTAATTCAAATAAATCATGACTTATAAAGGAGTTACATTTATATTCTGAGCAATTACAGCAAAGCTAAAATAGGCATTCAGAACACTTTTAACGGTGCCCACATTATTATGTAAGTTTGAATTTGTGTGTGCATGCCTGAGTGTATAAATATATAAATAGAAAAAGTGTTTATTAGTGTAATTATATACTTTTAACTTATAAAAGATAATAGTATCTCATGTTTGTGGACCATCACAAAGTTGGGAGCATCTCTACTTTCTCCATCCTCAGGCAGGCAAAATAACACCAAGTCACGATATCTTTTTCACAGTCAATATTTTCCAACTTTTCAACAATCTTTATGAAACTGAACTTTCTCCAAACTGTTTCAAAAAGCAACAGTTAAGAGTCCACCAAGTGAAGTACAACTGCAATATTCCTTCATCATCTTCTATATATGTAAATGTTTGTATATGATGGCATGGTAAATGGTATTAATTCTTTAACCCAGACTTTATAATGCGATGAGAAGGATAACATGAACTAAAAAGAGAAGGATTCTTACCTCCTTGGTATTTTCATTGTAAAATACTCCCAAAACCAAAATGTAGATAATTGGAATAAAGAAAGTTGAATGTGTATAAAATTTGTTTTCCTTCATAAATAGATTTGCTCGGTCACACATATAGAAATAAGCCATAATCAGGCCAAGTTTGCAGAAAGACTGTAAAAGTATTTCTAATGGAGACACAGGGGGATTGATAATATTTTTCTTTTCTTCTCCACTTTCCAAGTCGGTACAAGGCTTATTCTTCCGATGAGCATTACGATGAATTATATAAAAAATTAAATATCCAATAATAGATAAAGTGAAAAAGCAAGCAGCTAGCTTCTGTATGAGAGTAAGAGGAGGTCGAGGTTGACAACAGGAACCATCTACAGGCTTCAAAATCTTATTGCAATACACGTTCATAAGAATCATTGCACTCTGTGAACAAATCAAGTGATTTCGTTATTATCTTGTCAGTAATGTATTTCCCATTAGATTTTCTCCTGTGAATACAACTGACTTTTTAGCACTGAAACCAAAATGCTTTTGCACTTTTTACTACCATTTCCCAAACAATCATGTAAATAATGATAGTCCTTCAATCTGTAAATAACTAGTTCAGGGTTTTTCAAACTTCTTGGGTTATGATCCATAGTGAAAACTTCATTTTATAATGTGACTCAGAATAATATATATACATACATATATATATATATACACACACACACATATGAAACAATACCCATTCTTACTACTTGGAATGCATCTGAGTTTTTTCTATTCTATTCTTTAAAAAAAGAAAAAAATGCGATTTCATGACTGTTAATGGGCCGTGACTTTTGGTTACAAAAACACTGACAAGATGTCAAGGACCAAAGAATTTTAATTAACAGATGTTCAATAAAGAAGATACCAAGATACTTAAGATACATTTCCAGTCTTTAGATATGAAAAAAGAATGTAGAGTAACTGCCACCAAAAATGATTAACTCTTAGCTAACAATATTTAAAATATGCCTTTCATTTGGTTTACAAGTTTATGGACCACTTGGGATTCAATAGTTTTAGTGTTTCTAACTTGAAGTGGAAAATCTTCAACATAGTTTTATCATAATAAAATATTCTAGGCAAGCTATCAGGAGCCTTTCCAGCTGAAGGTTCAGTCAAATTTAGTTTTATAAAACTTCACGGTTCTAAAAACCTTTAGAACTCTAAGATGATTATACTACTTAAGCCTAAAGCATTCAAAGTATTCAGCCATTTAGAAAATCTCGTTCTCTCAGCTTTAAGACTTTAGAAGATTCTGAGCCTGGAACTCTTGCAGACACTAGTCTACAAACTCCATCCCAAGGTTCATAACCAGTTCTAGGGAGTCCACAAAGCCCTTGAAAAAATATGGAGAAGTGTTGTGTCTGTGTGTGTGTGTACACAAATATGCATTTTTCTGCATGAGAGGAATGGAACAATTACTCTTTATCAGATACAAGGGTTATGTGATACTCAAAAAGATTCAGGACCACTGCTTTATCTGTTGCACTATGTGTGAAAATTTATAATTATCCAGTTCTCTTTTGCATTTAAACTAAAATCCCCTCCCACCCATCAATCCGGAGTTGTTCAGTATCTACTCTGTACCATGACTAATGCTTAGGGTATCAGAATTAGAAGGAAATAATAAAAAAAATTGTTCTCTATATTAAAATATGCTCTTCACGGAAGCTTAATTTTAAGGTTTAAGGCAAAGAGAACATGAAGCAGTAGTTTTCAAACATGAGTGTACTGAGGACTTAAAAACTTTTTATGAAACGAGATATAATTATAAAGAGTAACCAGCACTGACTAAATAAAGTCGCATTTCCTCCCTTCCATAACCTTCTTCCTTAGAGTATACGAAAACTCTTATATATTTAGCTAGGTGATGGAAAGTCAAATTATTTCTAGATCTATGTCTAGACAGAAAAACTGAAAATAACTGACTGCAATTAAATTAATTATTTATTACCATGTTATAGTGATATATAACTATAGGTTAAATACTCTGGTCCCTACTGACAAATACAAAAATTCTTACAGTTTCTCTGCTTGATTCAGGAAGATGTAAGCCATCCAAAGATTCCATGATGGTTTCTTGAGCAATCAATTTGGAAACACTGAACACCTTAACATTTGATTTAGAATTTCTGGTGCTACTATTCAAAATACTGACTGCAGCTTCATTGTAGGCATCTATCTTCTCATTAGTGATCATTTTCCTATTTTCACTTAATAGATCTTCATAGACAGGATCTGCACATGAAACATATTTTTTAAAATACACTTATAAGTCCCTACTGGTAGAAATTATAATCATGCAAGTTAGTTAGCTGCATTTCATATTTTGTTGTTAAAGTTGAGCATTCCAAGCACCTAATAATTCATTTTTTAAAAAACAGTTGACCAAGATTTTGTAATCGACTTCCTAGCTTATATTCAAATTTTGAATCAATCTATACCTCTCTTAAAATTAAAAGACTTTTATACCTCTTCTCTCTTAGGTACACAACTTTTAGGAAATATTTTTATGTTCTGGCATGTCTTAAGACTTTGAAAATTTTGGATGCTGGATTATATCAGGTAACGGGAATTCAAAACTGGATTATAGAAAATCGCCTAATTAAGAATAGCAGTCAATCTTTTTTTTTCCTCCTGTTGCTGCTTAATTTTTGCACACTTGATTCACACAATTAGGAGGTAATATTACTAATGATCAAAGCTTTTTACCACTTAACATAATCATTTAACTTTTTCTCACTTTAGTAAGAGAAAGGTTAATGAGTCTGTAAATGAAATAGGGATTTCAGAAGAGATTATTACCATCCTTGTTATTCCTCTCAGTTTGACATTAAACTTGGAAATAATCATAAGAGTTTCTGACCAACAACTTAAATTGCTAAAATACCCAAGGCATTTCATATTGTGCAGGGCATTAAATAATGGACATAAAATAAACTGAAGTAAGTTGATCTAATGTCAACTTTTTCTTAAAGAATTTCATTGCCAAGTATAAACTAGACGGCTTGAATTTAAATATATTCTGTCAATTCCAAAGAATGTTTACTTCCAATGAGCCTAATATTACGAACCAGATAATTTTTTCTATATTTCCCAATCACCATAAAAACTTGATAAGAAATAAAATCAAAGGCAAGCATCTAATTTGCCTTTAGGACTTATTATCTTTGTTATGTTCTATTCTAACTGCTGAGACTCCTTGGAGAATTTATTTATTATTAAGTGTTTACTTATTATATTTATTAGTCTGTCTGCTCCTTAAGTTCAAAACAGGAAACCAAATAGCTCAAGTTTACTCTAATTTCGCAAATCTTACCTCAAAATTTATTCTCATAAAGTAGTAATTTTGCTTCTTGAAATAGATAATAAAAACCCAAGCCTCAAAACACATACAAATGACATTGTTTCATTACTTTTACCTTGTAAGACCCAATAAACATCACTAGTCTTTGCCAGTTTTTCTAAAAGTGGTGCTATGGAGGTAATATTCATTTTATATTGGGAAAGCGCTTCGTTGCTGCCATTGTGAATCTTGATAGACCACTAAGAGGAAGTAAAAATTAAGCATGAATTCAGTATTTATCACAGGAAAATAAAAGTATATAATTTCCCCTATTGTAAAAAAAAAGGTTCTTATTTTAAGAGAATTCCATTTTTATTCAATATTAGAATAAAATATGGTCAATTATTTCATGAAATACATGAAGGCAGTTACAAAGAGCTGATAAAAAATTAGACTTTCAATGTATAACATTCAAGAAAAAAGAATGTAATTTTAGATAGAAAAATAATATTGACATTTACCATCAAATTTCCTAAGTTCATTCAGATATTTTTTTATTAAAATTATCAGTATAATTAATTATAAAATAAGAATTAAAATATAAGTATAATCAAGAATTCTATTTAGCATAAGTTAATTTTTTCTTAGCATGTTCTTAAGTATATGAAACAAAAATCACTTATGTAAGAGTACAGATAATAACTTACTGTGGCAGCTCCTGCTACAATCACATGGGGCTTTGCAACAGAATCCTGAAGAAAGAAAGATCTTTATAATGTTATAGTCAGTTCAGGAGATTAATACATGTAATATTACTTAATTTTTTTCCCTTAAGTTCTTCTTCCATTTAAATGCATTTTAATTTTCTAGGGTTCCTTATCAGATTCTTGTTACAACAAGATGGACATCCTATGTTTAAAACCTTACATGGTTGTATGACTACACAGGGTGGCATGAAGCTTGTATGGCTAATTCTTTGGTGTTCTTAAAGATAAAACTCAACATTCAGAAAACTAAGATCATGGCATCTGGTCCCATCACTTCAGGGCAAATAAATGGGGAAACAAGGGAAACAGCAAGAGACTTTAGTTTTTGGGCTCCAAAATCACTGCAGATGGTGACTGCAGCCATGAAATTAAAAGATGTTTGCTCCTTGGAAGAAAAGTTATGACCAACCTAGACAGCATATTTAAAAGCAGAGACATTACTTGGCCAATGAAGGTCCGTCTAGCCAAAGCTTTGGTTTTTCCAGTAGTCATGTATGGATGTGAGAGTTTGACTATAAAGAAAGCTGAGTGCTGAAGAATTGATGCTTTTGAACTGTGTTGGAGAAGACTCTTGAGAGTCTCTTGGACTGCAAGGAGATCCAACCAGTCCATCCTAAAGGAAGTCAGTCCTGAAAGTTCACTGGAAGGACTGATGCTGAAGCTGAAACTCCAATACTTTGGCCACCTGATGCGAAGAGCTGACTCACTGAAAAAGACCCTGATGCTGGGAAAGATTGAAGGTGGGAGAAGGGGACAACAGAGGATGAGATGGTTGGATGGCATCACCGACTCAGTGTACGTGAGTTTGAGTGAACTCTGGGAGTTGGTGATGGACAGGGAGGCCTGGCGTGTTGCAGTCCATGGGGTCGAAAGAGTCGGACATGACTGAGTGACTGAACTGAAGATAAAACCCAAACCAAAAAAACACCACTAAAATCTAATATGGCCTAATATTATTCCGAATTCTGAGTAAATCGTGTAAAGTTCTAGTATGTTATGTCAGCCAGTTAAAAAGAATCTTTGGAAGCCTACAGGGTACACAGTTACAGTGTTAAATAAAAGTAGGGCTCTAAGGAGACAAGATCTTTTAGGAAAGCTGGTCTGGTATGTATTTAACAAAGTTAACTGACTATTATAGACCACAATGTAGAAAAAAAACAAGGAGAAATTTGGTTGAAATCCTCACCTAATGCAAATTATATTATTTATAATACTACCAATTATATAGAGGATTCCCAGTTGGTTCAGTGGTAAAGAATCCACTTGCCAAAGGAGATCCCTAGGTTGGGAAGATCCTCTGAAGGAGGAAATGACAATACAGTCTTGCATTCTTGCTAGGAAAATCCCATGGACAGAGAAGCCTGACAGGCTATGGTCTATAGGGTCACAGAAACACAAGTGAGCGCACACACACCAACTGCAAAGTACTTGGTAATTTACTAAGTATTTCTCTTAAATTGCTCATTTTAATATAGATTCTTGCCACCTGTGAGACAGGCAGGGAGATATACATATGTATACATATACATATGTATATATTATTTTTTAAAAAAGGCTATAGACTCAGGTTTATAGGTAATGCTGAGGCCTGGCAGAGACAGAACCAGAACTTAAGTCTCTGACTACTGAGTTCAATGCACTTTTCACAACACAGAAGACCTGATATGATCGTGTGCACAAGAAACAATTAAGAAATCAGAAAATGTCCAAGCCATATACGAAAAGAGAAGTGACCGTTACTGTCTCATTATGAAGGTAAAACATGCTAAGTGTAGAGAACTATGAAAGCAGAGAAATGTAATAACAAAATTAGTCTATTTCCTGTTAGATATTCCAGTTTCCAGGCTAGCATGCCCCATTTATATTGCTATTTTACTGAAACTTTTTCCTCATCTGTAGGTGGCTCCCCTCCTCACTCTTCACAGAAGCAATCCCAAATCATACTAAATACTTTTCTTACACAGGTCCCTCCTGCCCTCCTCCTCATTTTTGGCATAAAGCCTAATCCTCAAACTTCACAGAGAAAAACAGAACTCATCTGGTCTGTGTGCTCTTGCCTTCCTTGCCCCATCTCACAACTCTATCCATATACTCACAGTCTGTCATCTTCTGATAGATGAAGAGTAAACCAAACGTATCCCTATTCTACTTAATGGCTAATGTGTTACCCCGAGTCTGTATCTCTTCCCTTTTTACATCTGGAGCTATGTCTGTAAGTTATCTTCTCAAATTCTGGAATTATCCCTTTCATCCTCTTCTCTTCGTCCTTCTCTCAATATACAAAATGTCAAATCATCTTTATCCTCAAAAAATGTTCCTTCAATTCTGTCTCATTCTCAAATGCTTCCCATTTACTTTTGACCAACAGATTACTCGGAAGGGCGTTCAGCTGTCACTGTGCTAATTTCTTTCTCATCTATGCCTCAATTTATCATGTTTTAATTTTGAGTTAATAATCCATTAAAACGTCCCTCAGAGCCCATTAATGAATTCTGAATTGCCAAGTCCTGTAGTTTCAGCCTATCCTTTATGGTTCCTAAAGTGATACTACTATCCACTTTTAAAACCCTTTCCTTCCCTGTGTGTTATATTACAGTTATTTTTCTGCTTTTGTTGCCTTACCTCTTTTATTGCCTTCTCTCAGAATCTTTTCTGTTTCATTCCTACATTCTCTTCTTTAATATACACTTGCTGTCTATTCAATTATTTCCATTCAAGTAGCTTCAAATATCACCTCACTTCATACCAAGACTCCCCAAACTGGTCTAAGTAACTCAGACCTAATGCTTACCATTCATCTATAGAAATAAATCTAAGTTGCTGGTTTTCTTAATTACCCATATCTGCCAGTCATCTAGAAGCTCTTTGAGGAGAGGAACTCTGTTATGTTAATCAAAGTATCAGCAATGTTTAGCCTGAGGCCTAAAATATGACATGATTTATAAATATCTGTTGGATAACAGTGGAGTTAAATTCAACTTTGCTTTTATGCCTATGAGTATCTGTAAGGTTATTTCAGTTCCTATCTTTCTAAGACAATGTTCTTCTTATCTCCTCTGTAAAGCTTTCTTAGATCTTCACCTATACTCTAAACAACTCTCATCCTAAGTGCCTCTGTCCATGGTGCTTTCATAGTTCTCTGGGGCCAAGTCTATTGTTACCCTTCATATTATCATGTCATCATTCATAAGAAAGTCTAGTCTACCTTCTAGATTGCACACTCCTTGAGGGCTGAGACTGGGGCTAATTTCCAGCCATGTTCCTAATACCGAGAACAAAGCTAGTTATAGTATAGATATAATAAAAATATGTATCCTCAGGATTCAGCAGCTTACTATGGAAACAGTAAAAAATACATGAATATATGCAAACATACTCCTTGAATAATTAAAACCAGTCAACTAATCAATCTCAGGTAATTACAAGACCATTTATCCAAATAAGCAGAATATTTCCTCTCCCCCAAGAATCAAAAGGAGTTTTACAGTAGAAACTAAAGCTCCAAAATCAACTATTAGTAAATTATAAGAACAGAAGATCCGAATACGCAATATATCTTCAGCTTAGTAATAACAAAGGTTTTTGTGATCTTGCCTGAATTCTAAATTATATTACACTGATGTTGTTTAACTGTGAATTTCTACAACTTTAATGGATACACTATCAGGTTCAGCATAAATATAAATCACATATTTAAATCATCTGAAATATACACATAACATTATTCTTATTTCTGGACATTTGAAAACATATTAATAAAAGCAAAACAAAATTATGTGAGATCCAAATTTTCCAGAAAGTTGAATTCTAAAAGTTGTCTATATGTTTGTTTTTAGAAAACTTAAACATTTTCTCAAAGAAACAAAGTTAAAAATGTTGACTAGGTTCTCACTGGATCCTATAAAATTCTATTTAATGTGTTACAGTTGCCATATTAAAACACTTATTGTGAAAAGAAGCAAAGAAAAATACCATTACAACACAAGTAATTACGCAAAACAAGGCCAACAAAGTTGAATATTGTTTTATCCATCGCAACTGCAAATACCTCTGGGAAAGGATACAGGTTTAATTAAAGGACTGACAAGGAGATGTATGGAGACACTGTGGGAATTCTAAAGTGGACTTATGAGAAGTTAGGGGTTTTCTGAGGTTAACAGCACTCTTGTCTTATATCTAATTTATCTCCAAACATTATGAGCCAAAACACACTAGGCTTGACTTTTAGGTCACAAATGTAATAATAAAAGGGAATAGGGATATTAAAAAAAAATTTTTTTTTCAGAAGTATCAGGACATAAGTTTGAAGAACAAGGTGGAAAAATGCTCAAGAAAATGTGCATTGTGATAAAAAGACTATCTGAGTTTGAATTAACTGAGCTATGGCAACCTACTCCAGTATTTCTTCCTTGGAAAATTCCACGGATAGCGGAGCCAAGGTCGCAAAGAGTAGGCCATGACTGAGCATGCAGATACACAGAGCAGTAACCGAAAGCTTTAAATCAGCAAAGTGTGGTACAAGCCTAATCACCACAGGGTTAGAATGGTAGTGTCCAGACACACTGGATCAAAACTTTGTTTTCTCTGTAACTCTGATTGTAAAGTGACAATCAATCTAGCATGGTCGAAATCAAGAAGGTTGGTATAAAGTAGAGGAGAGTAGGACAGGTGAGTGTAGGAGAATCAGCTTTCAAAATTTGACTGCTCAAAACCAGCAAGGCCATATTTTCAAATACAGACCTCAGTCCACACTTTGATACACTGTTTCATAGAACCATTAACCTCTGGATGCCACAGAAAATCCTAAGAGAAATGTAAGAAAAGGAGTCAAAGAAAATACTATGTCCATCATTCAAAACAAACTTTAACACATCTCTTACAGAGTAGTTAAAAGTAAACCACTACCTTATCTACAGACACTACCTTATCTTCATCTCTCATCCCAATCTGGCAAGTCTCACAATAGTTCTCTGTATGTCCACTTTTGCTATTCTCTAGAATACTTCCGCACATTTTCAACAGAGTAATGTTTTAAAATTTAAAATCTGATCTTGCCACATCCCTGCTTAAGTATTTAAGAATTTTCAATCAATTGCCCTGAGGATAAGTTTCAAAGCCCCTAAAATTCCAAGAAGTTGCAGGTCTGGCCTCTGCCTAGATAGTCTGCCTTTCTTCTGCCACTTTCCCGCTTGTTCTAAGTATACTTTTGGTTCTCCTTCAGCTCTTGGAACGCTCTACATGTTCCTTTCTCTCTGGGGCTTTGTTGCTGCTCCTTCCACCTATAATGCTCATAAGCTCTCCCCCTCAGTCTACCTAGCTCCTTGAGGTCTCAGGTAAAGCATCACTTCCTCAAGGAGGAAAACTACTTTCAATTCCCTGTTCTATACATTTATAATGTCCTACTTTTTCCTTTTTGCCATCCTTAGCTTCCCTGCTGGCTCAGAGAGTAAAGAATCTGTCTGCAATGCAGGAGACCTGGGTTCGATTCCGGGGTAGGGAAGATCTCCTGGAGAAGGGAATGGCAACCCACTCTAGCATTCTTTCTTAGAGAACTCCATGGACAGAGGAGCCTGGTGAGCTACACAGTCCACGGGGTGGCAAAAAGTTAGACACAACTGAGTGACTAACAATTTAACATTTAATCCCATGTTGGGATTAAGATGCTCACAGAAAACTAAAATGACTTGCAAGCTCCATTAGATAGATCTAGGACACTGCTGTCTTGATCCCCATCTGTATTCTCAGAACCTAGAAGGCACTGGGAATTCAGAAAATTCATATAATGTTCTCTGATGAAGAGTAATCCTGAATACACACTGGTTTCAAATTAACATACAAGATTATTTTTTCCTGGATAAAAATCTAAGAGACCAAATTTTCTATTACACAAAATAGTGCGTGCATTACATGATCTTACTCTGTCTTCTCTTAATCCACGACATGTACATGTAAATTAACCAACGAATAGTCTCAACATCACAACACTGAGCTTACTATTGTATGAACTTACCACTTTAACTGATGCAGTCTTGTCTTCAAAAGGAATGTTTTCATGCTACCATAATGGGGGAGAGATGACAGAAAAATATTAATGTATAGATTAATTTTATGTAAATAATTCCTCCTCCAGCTGCTTTTGTTGATTCATTTATACACCACATCCCAATTGTCTACATTCAACCCCAAGGGGAAACCACCTGCACAGACTACCCCAAAATAAGTGATACTATTTAAAAAAAACTTTGTGATCTTCAATATCTTAGAGGTAGGTTAAAGATAAAACTCCCAGTATGAATAAGCAGGTATGCGAACATGCCTACATAAATTACCTTTTTGTCAAGCTTCCCACGATTCCAATTTAGTCCTAGTATTATTATCTGTGGCAGAGACCAGTTGCTGCCCTGTATTTCCCAAATCCCTTCCAGTTAGATAGGACCACATGACTAGTTCTGGCCAGTGTACTATGACTAGATGTAATGTGGGTCACTTCCAGGCTGAAGTTCCCAGGGCAGTTCTGCTCCTCTGGTTTAACCTGATACAGAGACTGAGGAGGCTGAATGTCCCAAACGGAGCAACTAGAAAACAGTAAAAATTCCAACAGCAGAGATCCCTGAATGACTGCAGGGAGCAAAGCCCTTTGTCCCCGGTGGCTAGGACAGGCAGTGCTAAGCATTCAGACTGTGATCTGGGTTTACTGCTGTAGCAACAGCTAGTCCATCCTCACCACTACACTTGCCTACACATTAATGGACACTAGGACTCTAGATTATTAAAGATTTCACTTTGAAGATGGCAAATAGTCAGGTTGTAGAAAAAAAATTAAAATCAAAGACTATAACTTCTTGTAACTAAGTGTTTCATAAAAAGAAAAGAAATCATTTCATGATTAAATATTCAGGATGGAACAGGGGTAGTTAATAAGAAGCTAACTGTCTTCCTAAAATCAAGGTTGAAATGTTTTCATTAATTTAACTAGACAGTATTTATTTTTATTAAGAAATAAAATTTGTTTTTATCAACAGGCTAAATTTTAAAATTCTTGTTAGTCCTGTTTAAGCATCTTTTCCCAAAAGGGCTTTAAAAAAAAAAAAAATCAAGTTGACTTACGGTGCTGTTAGTTTCAGGTGTATAGCAAAGTGAATCAGTTATACATATACATTTATCCCTCTTTAGTTATATATTGTATATATAGCAGTATGTATATGTCAATCCCAATATTCCAATTTATTCCTCCTCCCTCTCATTCCCTGGTAACCATAAGTTCGTTTTCTACATCTGTGACTCTACTGTTTTTTAATAAGTTCACTTGTATTCTTTTTTCCCAAAAGGACTCTTGAGACCATTAATTCAATAGTCCTTGTGGTGGTTTAGTCGCTAAGTCATGTCTGACTACTGTGACCCTAGGGACAGCAGCCCACCAGGCTCTTCTGGCCATGGGATTTTTCCAGGCAAGAATACTGCGGTGGGTCGCCATTTCCTTTTCCAGTACTTCAAGGTATGTTATATGAAGAGAGTTTCCTTGGTCAAATAAGTCTGGGAAATAGGTCAGAGAAAACAACACAGGTGTTCTCCTCTTCCTACCCCATCCTAGCCTTTAAGCAATTCTCCCTCCGAGATAGAGTGCGTCATGAAACATTTCTCCTTTTCGCATGGCACAGTTAATCCAGTCAATTCAATCTCTTCACTAATAGAACATCTGCTATATACAAAATAACACATCACACATACGTGAGTCACAAGTCGCAGTGAACACAAACACGCACTCATGAACCCAAGGCACAACCGGTGTCACCAGCACACAAAAGGGGCTATGCTGGCTTCTCCTCTCTGAGTTCCTTGCTTCACCCAAAAAGAACAACCATCTTACATTTTATTCTGCTTTCTATTTTATGATACAGCTTTGTCACACATATATGCATCTTTATTAAATGATTCAATGTTGTTGGCTTTCACTCCATTTTAATTTTGAAAAATTTCAGACTTACAGCAAAATTGATATCCTTTACCAATTGTTAGCATTTTCTACACTAATTTCATGTGTCTCCATGCACCACATATACATAGTTTTTCTTCTTTGTTGAACCATGTAAAAGTAAACTGCAGACATAATAACATTTCACCCTTAAATATTTAAACACATATCTTTGAAGAATATGGACATTCTCTTGCATAACTGCAATACCACAGTCCCAAAGAATTTGCCATTGATAAAATATTATCAAATCTAATATTACAGTGCATGTTCAACTTTCCCTAATAAAGTCTTTGCTATAGTTCTTATATTTTAACCTAGAATTCAATAAAAACCAGGTTATCATGTATGTGACTGAAGACAAGACAGTAGAGAAAACAGACCTTGAGCCCACCTCCTCTCACGAGAACACCAAAATCATAACTAACTGCTAAACAACCATGGATAAAAAGACTGGAACCTTTCAAAAAAGATATTCTACATCCAAAGACAAAAAGAAGCCCAACAAAATGGTAAGAGAGTCACACTTGTGATATAATAAATTCCATATCCTGACCCACAAACTGGAGAATAATTATATCACAGAAGTTCTCACACAGGAGAGAGAGTTCCGAGCCTTAAGCCAGGCTCCCCAGGGTAGGGGTCTGGTATTGAGAGGAGGTGCCTCCAGAGCCTTTGGCTTCCACAGCAAAGGGGCTTGATTATAGGAGTTTCACAGGACTGTGGGATAGACTCCGCACGTGGAGGGCGCACACAAGGTCCTGTGAGAACACGACCCAGAGCAAAGGCAAGACTTCAAAGGAGACTGGGCTGGACCTACCTGCTGGTCTTGGAGGGTGTCCTGTCCCCTTGGAGGCAGGGGGCAGCTGTGGCTCTCTCTAGTGTCATAAAAGCTGGCAGTGGTAATACTCGGGAGTGCTCCTCTACTTGAACTCTTTGTTAGAGGCAAACATCTTACGTGGGTAATTAGCAGCAAGACCACACCCTGCCCAATAGCCTGTAGGCTCCAAAGTTGGCACACCTCAGGCCAAACAATCCACAGGGCAGGAACACAGCCCCACTCATTAGCAGTTCAGTTCAGTTCAGTCGCTCAGTCATGTTCGACTCTTTGCAACCCCATGGACTGCAACATGCCAGGCTTCCCTGTCCATCATCAACTCCCAGAGCTTACTCAAACCCATGTCCATTGAGTCGGTGATGCCATCCAACCATCTCATCCTCTGTCATCCCCTTCTCCTCCTGCCTTCAATCTTTCCCAGCATCAGGTTCAATGAGTCAGTTCTTCACATCAGGTGGCCAAAGTACTGGCCACTCATTAGCAGACAGGCTGCCTAAAGATTTTCTGAGCCTGTGGTCACCTATAGACATGGCCCTTGACACAGCCCTGCCCACCAGAGAACCAAGACCCGGCTCCATTCACCAGTGGGCAAGCAACAGCCTCTCCTACCAGGAAGGCTTCACAAGCCTCTGGAACAGGCTCACCCACCAGGGGGCAGACACTGGCCTCTCACCAGAAAGCCTGGACAAGGCTCTAGACCAGATTCACCCACCAGAGGGCAGACACCAGAAGCAAGAAAACTACCACACAGCACCTTATGGAACTGAGTCTACAAAGTCAGGTCAGAACCGACCTTGGGACCAGCTGGTCACCGGACCTTGGTAATAAGAGGGAAATGGACTGCTTGGACACAGAGGCATCCCCTATTGGAGGAAACTTCTCCAAAGTTGGGAAACATAATTAAACTTCCACATACATAAAAATATAAATAGAAATTTAGACAAAATGTGGTGGCAGAGGAATATGTTCCAGAGGAAGCAAAAAGAAAGACACCCAAAATGACAGCTAATGGCATGAAGATAGGCAATCTATCCACGGAAAGAGTTAAGAGTAATGGATACACAGAGCAGGAAGGTACAAGAAGTTTATAGAGAGTCAGAAAATACCAAGAACAACCAAAGAGATGAAGAATACAACAACTGAAATGAAATTACATGAGAAAGACTCAACAGCAAAATAAATGAGGCAGATGAATGGAAAAGTAAGCTGGAAACCAGAGTGCTGGAAACTACTGCTATGGAAGAGAATAAAGAAAACAGAACCAAAAGGGAAAAGGACAATTTAAGAGACTTCTGGGACTCTGTCAAATACACCACCAACATAACAGGGGTCCCAGAAGGAGGAGAGAAAGGGCCTAAAATGTCTTTGAAGAGACAATAGCTGAAAACTTCCCTAACATGGGAAATCAAACAGTCAACAAAGTCCAGGAAGCACAAAGTCCCATATAGGATTAACCCAAGGAGGAACAGGCCCAGAAACACAGTAGTAAAACTAATGAAAATCAAAGACCAAAGCGAAAACATGAAAAGCAATGAAGGAAAAGCAACAAAATAACCAACAAGGAAATCCCTATAAGACTATCAGCTGATTTTTCAGCAGAAATTGTACTGGCCAGAATTGAGTGGCATGATATATTTAAAGTGATGAAAGGGAAGAAACTCAATGAAAAAATACCCTACCTAGCAAAGGCCTTGTTCAGATTTGTTTGAGAAATCAAAACTTTACAGACAAGCAAAAACTAAAAGAATTCAGCACCACCAAATCAAATGCCAAACTAACTGCTCTACATAAAAAAGAGAAGGCAACAATTAGAAACACTAAAATTACAAAATGGGAAACCTCATTGGATAAATCAAACATATAGTAAAGGAAACTACCCTCACACAAATATAATATATAAACCAGTAACTGTGAGTGGTGAAAAGTACAAAATCAGGATATTTGAAATGCATTTGAAATTAAGAGATCAGCAACTTAAACAATCGTGTATATATATGTGTCCGTGTGTGTGTGTGTGTGTGTGTGTAGAGAGAGACTGCTATATCAAAACCTCATGGTAACCATAAGCCAAAAAACTATAAAAGATATACATACAAAAAAGAAAAAAATCCAAGCACAACACTAAATACAGTCATCAAATCAGAAGATAAAAAAAGGAAGAAGAAGAAAATGACCCTACAAAACCAAATCCAAAACAGCAGCTTCAGTTGCATGCAACAAATTCTGGTATAGTCTTGTTTCATTTTTATTCTTTTACAAATATTTTCTAATTTTCCTTGTTATGGCTTCTTAGATACACCCATCATTTAAAAAGGGTCATTTAATTTCCAAATACATGGGCTTTTAAAAAGTATCTTTGATATTAATTTCTTATTTTGATATTAATTTCTCATTTAAATCCTTTCTTCTCTGCAATCACCCTCTGTGTTTTTTTGTCTTCTGACTTTATTGAGGCTTTCAATGGCTAAGCCAAAGATCTCTCTTGGTAAAGGTCACAATGCACTTGAAAATATGTGGGTTATTTTCAAATATCTTTTTTGATATTGATTTCTAACATAATTCCACAGTGATAAGAGAACAGTCTCTGTATGATCTCAATGTCTTTAGACCATGAAATTTTTGTCATCACAGTCCTTACTATTAATATTTGTATTCTTCTTTCTGACTTACTTCACTTAATATGACAAATTCTTGTTGCATCCACGTTGCTGCAAATGGCATTATTCTGTTCCTTTCTCTAGCTAAGTACTATGCCATTGTATACATGTACCACATCTTTACGCATTCATTTGTCGATGGACATTTAGGCTGTTTCCATGTTTTGGTTAGTGAACAGTGCTGCTATGACAGGTGCATGTATCTTTTTGAATTACAGTTTTGTCTGATAGAACATGCCCTCACACCCTGCATAAAAATAAACTCAAAATGGCTTTAAGACTTAAATATCATGATACCATAAAACTCCATGATACCATAAAATTACTAGAAGAGAACATAGACAAAACATTCTCTGACACAAATCTTATCAATATTTCCTTAGCTCTGTCTCCCAAGGAAATAGAAATAAAAACAAATAAATGGGACCTAATCAAACTTGGGGCTTTCCAGGTAGCTCAGCTGGTAAAGAATCTGCCTGCAATGCAGGAGACCCTAGTTCAATTCCTGGGTTGGGAAGTTCCCCTGGAGAAAGGTTAGGTTACCCACTCCAGTATTCTTGGGCTTTGCTGGTGACTCAGATGGTAAAGAATCCACCTGCAATGCAGGAGCCCTGGGTTGGGAAGCATCCCTGGAGAAGGGCATGGCAACCCATTTCAGTATTCTTGCCTACAGAATCCCAATGGACAGAGAAGCCTGATGAGATACAGTCCATGGGGTTGCAAAGAGTTGGACAGGACTGAGCAACTAAGCACGACTGAGCACAATCAAACTGAAAAGCTTTTGCACTAAAGGAAACCACGAACAAGATGAAGAGACAATGCTACAACACGGGGGAAAGTATCTGCGAATGATGCCACAGACAAGGGCTTCATCTCCAAAATATAGACACAACCCATACAACTCAGCAGCAACAACAACAAAACACCAAATAATCCAACCAAAAAACGGGCAGAAGACCTTAATAGACATCTCTCCAAAGAAGACAAACAGATGGCCAGTAGGCACATGAAAAGATGCTCAGTGTCATTAATTATTGAAGAAGTGAAATGAAGTCGCTCAGTCGTGTCCAACTCTTTGTGACCCCATGGACTGTAACCTACCAGGCTCCTCCATCCATGGAATTTTCCAGGCAAGGGTACTGGAGTGGGTTGCCATTTCGTTCTCCAGGGAATCTTCCCGACTGAGGGATTGAACCCAGCTCTCCCACATTGTAGGCAGATGCTTTACCGTCTGAGCCGAAATGCAAATCAAACCTACAATGAGGTCCCAGCCTATACCAGTCAGAATGGCCATCATTAAAAAGTCTACAAACAACAAATGCTGGAGAGGATGTGGAGAAAAGGGAACCCTCCTACATTGTCTGTGGGAATGTAAGTTAGTACAGCCACTAAGGAGAACAGTATGGAGGCTCCTCAGAAAACTAAATTGTCTTTTAATAAAATTTTGTGAGCTTCTGCATACAGATGTATGCTTATTTACTAGGTTTATTCCTATGTACTGTGTTTCATTATTATTATTATTGCACAGAGTATATTTTAAATAGCATTTTTGAATTCTCTATTCCTGGCAAGTAGATATGCAATTAATTTTTAACAGCTTTATTGAGTCAGTACAATCAATTTTCATATATTTATCTTATAGTTAGCTAATTATTGTTAAATTTGTTAAATATAACAAATGTTATATTGTTAAAATTTTTATTATATCTAGTAAATTTTCTATAGGTTCTTTGGGATTTTCTATGTAGATAACTGTATTATAAAATATCAAGTTATTTCTTTCCAATCCTTACATCTTCAAAGTACCCACCTTTCTTTGGCTGAGAGAGAAAGAGTTATTCGCTCAGTCATATCTGACTCTTAGCTATCCCATGGACTGTAGACCACCAGATTCCTCTATCCATGGGATTCTCCAGGCAAGAATGCTGGAGTGGGTTGCCATATCCTCTTCCAGGGGATCTTCCCAACCCAGGGATTGGGTCTCCCTAAGGATCTCTAATACAATACTGAATAGATATACTGAATAGCAATAATGAACATCCTGAGTTTAATAGAAATATGTCTACCATCTTACCACTGGAACATTTATTGTAGGCTTTTGGAATTTTTATCAGAATAAGAATATAAAGTAGCCTACTTAAAAGACAGAGATGATACCAATTCCCTGTTACTGTTAGGATTTGGTTAATGGACCAATATGTGATCAAAAAAAGGATTTCATGTGTGCTTTGAAAGATATTCTTGATATCTTAGTGTATTCTTTAAGTATTGAGTTATAAGTTTATAAAATCAGCATACTAACAACAGCCATATTTACTTATTTGCTTGCACTATCATTAATTACATGAGCAATGAGTAATTCTCCCACTATAGTAGACAGTCAGTCTGAAATCAGTCTGAAAAATCTGTGTTTAGCTGACAAGTTTAGACTACTTATATTTATTTTGATAACAAATGTTTCCATCTTAATTTATTTCTAGCTCCCTCACACATATGCATATTTTATATAAAAATAAAATTAAACACTGATTTTTCAACATGTAATATAAATGTTTATATGTATATGTTTATATGTATATGTTTAATGTTTATATGTATATAAACATTTATACAAAAATAAAATTAAACACTGATTTTTCAACGTGTAATATGTTTATATATATACATATATATGTATCCACATGTGTGCATCAGAGTACACACATACGTGTGTGCTTATGTATGTTTATGTATTATATTTGATATTAGATGAGTTTGGTTTCATTTAATTTTTTCCTTCTTCTAGTTTGGAATTATCCACCCTAATTCTATCCTTTCAGTCCTTGCCCTTGGAATAAAGGGCATCTTTAATTTAAGTTCTAGGTTAAGATGATAACTTAAAGTGTAAAGAGGACATTAGAATACTTTAATTGTGGTCCTCTCTCTCTGACTTATATGCTATGTCAGTTCTTTAGTACTGTTTTTGTAAAGTGTAAAAAGATATTATTGGACATAGTTTGTTTAGATTCATACACGTTTCCTATTTTCTTTAACCATTAATTCGTATCATTTTTTTTCTGAATTATTTCCCTCCTTCTTGAAGTTTATTCTTTGGGAAACTCTTTAGTATAAGTTTATATGGCAGTAAGCCCTCATAGTTGTTTATTTAAAAATGTCCTATAATTCAAGAATAGAGGAATTCATATGTTAGGGATACAATTCTAGGTTAAAACTCACTTTCTATCAGAACTTCAAAGCTATCAGTCTACTGTCCTCTGGCTACCAATATTACTGTTGAGAAATATGCTGGCTCAGAGCTTTGTCTGCTTCATACAAGGCATTATAGCTACAGGCCTCTATCTTCAGGGCAACCCAAGTCTCTACTGCACACTGGATGTTATTGTTCCCATTACTGGATTTGCCTCACAGTTCGTTCCTTTTTTGAGGGGGATGTGTCCCCAATTTCAAAGTCTAGAAATACATCAACAAGTATTTTTTAATCTAGGATCTAGTTGATTTGAGGTGGAAGGGGCCCCCAGAGTATCTAGCTTGCCCTCTGGCTGGAAGTAACACAAACAGCTTTCTTCATTGCAAGACTTCTCAAGTTTTTAATATCCCAGCCTAAACTAAAACTATCTAAGAGGAGGATATGATATCCGCCTCTGCCCAAACTTATTTGACCAGAGCTTCTTACAGAACTAGTCTTCCACAAAACATAATTAGAAAAAAATAAATCTTGCTCTAAAGCTTCTTTTTAAAAAAAATTTCCCTCAATACAGAAATTTTTAAAAAAATCTTCAATACTCCTATTCCACTTAAAGAATCCCATTACCAAGGCTAAAAAAATTAATCAACTTTCACAACATGCCAGGCTATGTTGTGAAATATGTATAAGAAACATATTTTTAAAATAATGATAATACACAATCTCTGTCCTCAAGGTGTTCAGAGAGAAGAGAATAAGTAAAATACAATTGAGCAATTGCTCCACCAGTAGTTTGAACTAGTTTCATAATAACTGTCTCTTTAAAACTATAACAGACTTTCTTTTCAAAATGTATATAAAATAAAATGCATCTTGTTTGATAACTGGGATAACAAGGAACCTCTAGAAAATAAAAATTGGAAACCTAGTGCTCACGAACAACATGCCACATTGTAGCTACTTCTGGCTATAGACTAAACCACCATAGATTTTTTCCAACTAACCCTTGCCAAATGCATTATTCCAATTTTCAAATCCTCAAAGCCTAGAAATAGCAAAACTGTTTTTTTAAAATTCAGACATCTATTTTTTAAATGTTTACTGACGTTTTTTACTTTAAACTGTAAGAATCTCAAGTCATTAAATAGTTTCAAATCTTCTGTGTAGTTTTGTATATATAAATATGAATGCAAAATACATTTATAGATATCAAATAAAATGAAAAGTTGACTTTGTTATCTTCTATTATTCAGCTTTAAAATCTATACTAGCTTTTCCCAGTAGACAAAATCGCTACTGGACTCTTCTTACAAGAGTTCCTAAGGACTTATTATCCATTACCATCATCATGATGAGACTAGTTAGTTAGCTGTGAAGTCCCTGATTTTTCAGTTTCCTACCACTGGACAAGGTGATGTGTACAGGCAGATTTTTATCATACATTTATGAACTACTAGCCCTACAATTCTGAACTTTCTTGTACTTTACTTTTTTCTTCTTGTTATTCCCCACTCCCAACCATATGCAATTAAAGACAGAAATGAGAACTTCAGATCACTTAAAAATGTATTAAACAGAAAGATACGATGAAATAGTTCACAAAAATTAGCTAATTAACAAATTAACATTTAGAAAGATGTTCATCCTTGTTAGTTTTTTTTTTAAAAAAGATACATTTTTAAAATGAGAAATTAAAGAGCAGAAATTTGCCACACTGTCATTTTAATTATATAGCATGAATGTCCAGTGCCAGAAAGGTTACAGAAAATTAGGTTCCAATGTACACTGCTGATTATAGTATAGATTGAAAGAATTTAACAATATAATCAATAATTTTTAAAGTATTATATTCTTTAACCTAATATTTGCACTGTAGAGATTCTATCCTAAGGAAATAATTTAAAAAGCAAAGTTTTCACACAAAAATGTAATAAAAATGTCCTTTTTAAAATCACAAAATACTAAAAATTAGAAAACTACAAAAAGTTAAGAAAAGGGAAGATTATATAAGATCACATTATATCCACTCACTAGTATGCTGCGATTATGAAGATACTTAAGCTGATTTATAATAATATGGTAAATTATGATAAGTGCTGGCAAAGAAGATATCAAATTGTACATGCTAATCTATTGCAATTTTGTTTTTTAAAAAAGAGACTGAAAAGAAATATAGCAAAATATTAAAAGGAGGATAAGGGATATTTCTTCTTTATTCTTTCTAAAAAAATTTTTTTTAAGTTTTTCCATGGAAAGAATTTTAATATTTCTGAAAACAAAAAGTTTAAGTCAATAAAAGGTCTACCAATACTTCACCCACCACTTCTTTTTCTTATGGCTCTGTAATGGCAAATTGTCCCCTGCCACCTTTCCCAAAACCAAATTAAAAATTTTATAGTTTCTTTTGTTAATGTGAAAGGGCACATTCCTCAATTGCCTAACTTCTAAAACAATACCTTAATGAAATGAATAGATAGATTTTACCTTATTTCCTTCTTCTTTGAATTGAGGGTTAATTATTTTCACAAAAGAATAAAATAATTGACGAATTCTGGAATCTCCAATAAATGCAATATGTTTATCTACGAGGCAGTTCTTTGCTTCACTGAAATCACCAAGGAAACATCAATTAGAATACAGAAAATCAGCACAGGCATCTATAAAGCACATAATTTGTGAAGAAAGTAGTAAGGGATTATTATACACAGTTACATTGTTGTTTTAGAAACAGGTGGCCAGGTTTGTTTAACCTACCAGTTCGTGTATGATTGATTAATTCTATTAAGTGTTTCATATGTACTAGAACCACAGTAAGTGCTTAATACCCACTCTCTCAGAAAAACTGCACAAGGTAGCTATCCAAGTCCCAAAGCAAAAGTCCTTCATTCACAGGCTATTGCCCTTGGCCCCTGGTTTTCTCTCACCTGAGATAAAGCAGATTGGTCCAAAGCTTTCCCTAATGCTTTAGAGCAAGAATACTCCTTTGGACTCACCCCCACTCCTGCCCTGTCAGCAGTTCTCTACCATCACACAGAGAAGTACCATCTGCCACTTTCTTTGCTCTGTTAACACTTCTCTACCATATACTAAGACCCATCTTAGAAAAGAAGAAAAAAAAAATAAATGAAGAAACTATACCTGATTTTGTACTTATGCATCATACAGCTGTGAGGCTGCCAAACTTTCTCTCCAAGAAATCTGCCACTTGAGAGAAGGTATTCACATGAATCATTGCCTGTAATAATTAAACACAATAACGGTGTTAACAATAGTTACATTTTTATATGTTGGTTGTCTGATCCCAATTTACCCTTGGAGATGAGACAGTACAGAGTTTTCTACACTTCACTATACCTTCTAGGTACATAGGACTCATCCATGAGAAGCACAGTAACTATTAATATATTAATATTGAAAATGATAAGAGACACTAGTACAGATAATTTACCAGAATATACTTCATCCCCAGTGCTACGTTAATGCTGTGGCAGTTCCTTCTACTGCAAGTTTTCCCTCCAAGGACATCTTGCCTCAAAATAGCCTTTATTTTGTGAAGTTTGCTCAGCGTTCAAATGTTCTTTCGATGAATTTGTAGGGGAGAAAGTGGTCTCCCCGTCCTATTCCTCCACCATCTTAGCCCCTCCTCTCAAAATAGCCTTTATATCTGTTTATCACTTCTACTTCTAGTGGGGAAACCGAAGTTTAAGAGATAAACAAGAAGACTTTGGAAATGACTTCCTATTCAACTATTACAGTACTTCGTGCATTAGTACATCAGAAACCTGGTAAATATTGAAGTAGTTTAATAAATCTACGCCCTAATTTTCGCAACTTCCCTGCGAGGAAGTGGGCTATATCCCTACTCTGTAAATGTGCAAACAGAGAAAGGCTTATTAAAAACTTCTTAAAATGAGTAATAAAATGTCATCCTTTTACAATCTCAAAAGACTTGAAACACTGTTAGTCAAAAGATGGCTGAAGATACACATGATCAATTATCAGTAACAAGTGCTATTATTAATATCCATCCTCTACTTCTCTCCATTGTCTCTTGCCTCCACCATTAGGATGACAGCAAACTCCTCCCACTGTGGTTGGGAGAAGTTTCAAACAGAAAATTCTGTATCTGCAAACCCCCTCACTCCTGCGTAAACTGGGACAGATGGTTACTTTACTTCCTTTGGCCATTTTACTGTACATTAGCCTAATGTACATGACCAATGTATGTGGTTAAAAAGGGGGTTGGAGGCATTAGAAAAGTTCAAATATGTCAAATGGACGAGGGAGAAATGAGATGTGCACATTAACTGTGGGGTTACAGTTAATGTGCTTTTAAATTTGATCTCCAGTTCTTTAATAGTCAATAGCAATCTCTATTTGTTTTACAAATAGTTGAGGTCAGGACGGAGGATCTGGTAAAAAGAATACTATAGGACAAAATGGTGGAGATAGGAAAGAGCCAAAGATATTTTAAGTAGAACACGTCTCTTTTCTCCATCCAGTCATCCACTTATCTGAACAACACACAGATAAAAGGTGATATAAACACAAGGCAAGTAAGCATAAACAATGAAAATGTTGATACCACAGTGTCATAAATTTTAAAACAGAACAGGGAGGAAAGTGAAAATAGTACACTGTTCTGTTGGTAAAAACTGGATAAGGAAAGTAGACGATAAATTATTATATTTTTGTAATTACAGATGTAGCCTAAGCAGTTTTTTCTGTATTTTAAAGATTTTTTAATAACATCTCTCTAAGGAAACTATAAATAATCAGTTCTTAATTCTTTTCAATTATCAAAAACTAATGCTAGTTCTAAAAAACAAAATTAAGTTACATAAACAATCACGGAGGAGTAAAGAAAGGACTATAGAAACATACAATTATTTCCTAAAAACAGAACTGCTGCTGCATTTTTTAATAATGGCCATATAGTAAAATCCTATTAAAAATCCAGTAAATGTTTAAAATTAGGATGAAAATTCCTTATTTACAGCACTTCTATCTCTTTAAATACATCTATTAAACCAAGCAAAAAGTTAGTTATATAAGTTATATAGTTATATAAGAAGTTTTAAACAATTGGCATTCTATAGTTTTCCTTTCTTCATCCCTTCTTCTTATTGTTGTTATTGTTACTTGACTTCTGTTTCTTAATAGAAGTGGGATCAATCTTCAATGTGGTAGATTATGCTATTTGTTTAACCATCTCTACAGGTTATCGATACGATTTTGTGGAGATGGAAGTGCCACACCAGTGTCTTAAAATAACCAATTTTCTCCCCCAGAAAATGTGTGTTAAAATGCTAAATTCTTCTTTCCCTCTTCAATATTCCTACTCAGACATTATTTTTCAGTAGTTCGGCTGGTAGAAAACAAAAGCTCTAATCTCAAGACCCCACATTAGAAAAACCTCACACCAAGACAGATTTAAAGTTGCCACTAGCCAAAAGACATTATGAACACTCTATTTTAAAAACTAGCTGGTCTTTCTGGGGAAAATATCCTTAATACGGTAGTTGAATAAATGCTAGTTAATGGTGACTCTTCATAATATATTCTATGATGCAAATTAAAATAAAAGAAAAACCTTGTATCTGAAACAGTCTCTGTATCTCATCAGTTAAAGTGAAAATCGCTCAGTCGTGTCTGACTCTTCGGGACCCCATGGACGAGGCCTGCCAGGCTCCTTTGTCCACGGACTTTTCCAGGCCAGAATACTGGAGTGGGTAGCCATTCCCTTCTCTAGGGGATCTTTCTGACTCAGGGATCAGACCCAGGTCTCCCGCATTGCAGGTGGATTCTTTACCGTCTGAGCCACCAGGGAAGCCAGTTAAGGTCTACTCAAAACACAGAACTACACTAGCTATTTTAGCAGAGAGAATGTAATATGAAGAACTGTTAGGAAAGTAAAAGAATCGCTAAGTAGATAACTGAAAAGGTTAGGAGGACACAGACTTTTATGTATTTGTCAGCAAAATAATAAAAATAGTAACATTAGTAAGTACTATAATATCTGATTAGAAATAACTTGTCCTAAAGAAAAACAAAAACAAAAAACTCCACAAAATTCTATACTCCAAAACTAGTTCTCTTTTCCTGGGAAGGAAAGTTTTAAAATCAAATCACTAAATGTAAATCTAAATGTTAAATTAATGTGACACATTTATATTATGTAAACTAGCTACATGTTAACATATGCTGGCACGTTATTTTCCTTTCAAAATTTACCCAGAAGAACCCCAAACAAAAGAAAACAAAATACTGCAGTCATTATTTTCAATTGCTTCATATAATTTTGATAGCTACCTTAATACAACCAGTGAGATGAAAGTTGCCAAGTGCTCAGATAAATCAAGTTAGGAACAGAATTTAAAAAAAGAAAAAAGCAACTAATGGGATAGAATTATCTACTTCAGCTATCTCTAATACAAAGATTATCTAGATGAATGGCTGTCTTCCCTTCATTCTGTTATCTTAAGCATAAGCATCCTGGTCTGTCAATCTAAAGTCTCAGGTTTTTATGCATGATTTTTCTATAACAGAAAGATACTAAGAGCAAACAAAGTAAGTAAAAAGGTAAACAAGTTAAAAAAAAAAAGCAACCTGAAAAACAAAATGTTAACAACTAAAGAAAACACCTGACCTGCTAAATAAACTGAAGCTTACATTTTTCATTGAATAGAATACCTCTGCCACACTGCACCTTTAGACTGAATCATCTTGATAAAGCTGTATGTTTCTTATTATCAACCATGAAAATACCAGATCATAAACTTTACAATGTGATCTGCAGAATATTTTATTTGCCCAAAATTTAGCAAGTTATACTTCTGTCTGTGTTGAAAAATTACCATTTACAATTTTCTTTAGATAAGCTAGGAGTGCCTCTTTACAAGCGGTGTCATGTAGATCAGGATTTTTCTCGCCGCCAAAGAAGGAAAAGCCTGAGAGACCTAATGCTGCTTCTTGTTTTAATTTCTGAAGCTTTGAACTCATTTTTTCCAAACCATGCAGTATTATTTCATATTTGCATTAAATATGCCTATGACAGAAAGGAATTAGAATTCAACAAAACTAAGACATTTGAAGTAAGTTAACTTTATCAATTAAAAAATCTAAATTTAAACAGATTGGAACTACTCTTAAGGCTACTGATATTGGTTTCTTATCCCAGAAATGATGCTTTTAGTCTGTAATCACAGTATTAATGCATATCTTGTGATTCCATAACGGTAAAATTTAGAGAAAATGTAACTAAAAGAATAACTACTTTTAAAAATGTCATTTTTTAATATTATGTGAATAATATTAATAAAACAAAACCCCACAAAACACTACTTTCTAAAGTTAACGTCAGAATATGCTCTTAGAACATGAAATTCAATTAAAACCAAAAGAACCAAATGCAGGGAGGCAAAGAGAAGGAAATAAAACTTCAAAAATCTGTTTATCCAATAACTGTTACGGAGTTCCTACTCTGTGTTAAGCTCTGATGATTTAAGGATGAATAAAATACCCTTGGAAGCTCAAAGTCTGTGGGGAAGTCAGATATAAATTATTATAATACAACATGGTAAGCATGTACTAGTTACTGTAGAAACACTGAATTCCTAATTTCTACTTCTATGCTGGTGACATCTGAACCAGGATTTAAAGGAACACGTAAACAGGTAAGATTTTGAAGTTTTAGACATGTAACTTCTAGAAAATCATCATTTATTGCAAAATGAATAAGACAATTCTTGGCTGGCACTGTGAGGTTGAATTGGTATTTCTAAATGATTTAACCCATGTTCTGATAGAAAACGCTTTCTCACTCCTTTTATATATTACTACTGTCTAAGAGGCTCCAGAAGGGCAGAATATAACATAATGGTATGAGACACGACTAACTGGTTTTAAATCCTAGCTCAGACTAATTGTGTGTCTTTAGGCAACTTAACCTCTCATGCCTCATCTTTAAAATACAAATAATACTGCAATTCTCTGAATCTAAGACCACTGATTATAAAATACACCATTATTTTATATAACAGTAGGAAAAATGTTATCAATTAAACTTTGACATGCAATCAAAGTTTTAAAAACTCATCTTGATTACAGATATTAAAAATGGTGGGGGCGGGAAGTGGGAAGATTGAAATCTAGTAATTGTATCTACCCACAGGCTGGTTGCAAAGACAAAATGAGTTAAGATTTAAAACCCTTAGTAGAACAGCACCTGGCATATAATAAGCGCTCAATGATAGCATGTAGTTTGGCCAAGCTTTGCTTTCTGTGGTGTGCAATTTTTTACTTTCTTTAGTTTGTAAAACAAGAGATACTGAATTTGTGTATTTCAACTGCATTCACTCTCCTGGCCGGTGGCAAACCCATACTCACACACTGGAGATTTTAATACACAGCCTAAACCTCTATATGTAATATAAGGTCCTTCCTTATTGTAAAGATTTATGATGCTGTGATTCAAGTGTTTGATTATCCTTGTGTGAAAAGCATTGCATCTGACTGTTTCACACTGCTAAAGCATGAGGCTGGCTAAAAAGTTTCTGGTAAGATCATTTTTTCCCCAGTCTCTGGCTCAAGTTCCTGACGTTCTGCTTGGGCATGTCCACACACCAGGTGTACTGCTTCACACTCAAGACACTGAAGCACCTACAGAAGCTGATGATGAGCTTTAGAAACAATCCCAGATTGCTACATCTGACATTCTATTTTCCCTGCTGAGGACAGATCTTGAAAGGATGAAATTTATAATCTAAATACAGCAATTAGGATCCACCTTTATCAAAAGATAAAAGCACAATTAAAAAAGGGAGGTGGGGGGGAACTAGATGTTTAACTTATAAGAGGACCATAGCACACAGTTATAAAAGCTATCTCCACTATCATATACATAAAATTGAGTTAGATTACTATCATAATAAAATAGCATAAAATGTCGGTGGTCAGAAAATTTTCTTTAAAATGACAATACATGAAGGCATCAAATTGCTAGCTTTATTTTGTATATGAAAGTGTTGGACTTCTCTTACAGCAAATGGACCAAAGTCTTGCCAGGTCATGTGAATGTGATCTATGGGAAGCTGGAGGAGAAAGGCCAAGACGGTCTAAGCAATTTATCTTTTTCAATCGATTTCGTGTATTTATATTAAAGGCTATTCATCCAGTACAGTACTAGAGTATAAGATTTTTAATTCCCCAGCATTGCAGAAAAAAAACAACAACAAAAAAAAAACAGCACAACTGATCAAAATACCCTTTACTTTTAAAGATTTCCTAAAATGAGAAGAGAGTTCAGATTCCAGTGCCCCCTTTACTGGATATTTTGCCAAAGTAGGTGTGAAGCTGAAGGGGAAACACCTTAAATGCGCTCCTATTACACATTACCTCTTGACCAGTTATCTCACAATCACCAAGAGGTGCCCAGATAATGGCTTCAAAACTATAAGAACCACAAACAAGAGATCCTGTCTTTGCTAATTTCCCTCAGCCTGTCAACCTCTATCCTAGTAACATTCTTAGAGAGAGAATTAAGGGGAAAAAAAAAAAATCAAGAAGGACAAGTAAATATCCCTTGATTACTGAAGAATAAGACGTTCTGAAATAATGAGGTCATATTTCCTTACTCTTTGCACCAATTTCAAAACCCACAGCGAAGGCCTCCTCTCAGACGACTTCCAATTTGTTTTCATTGCCCACCTCAACTGTCAACCCATGAGTTCTTTTCTGATATCTGCACCAGATATGGCTTCACTTTGTAAAAAAGCGTGCAACCAGACCCCTTTAAGCGTTTCTGAATCACAAAGGCTGGGTGATACCTCCTCCATTTGGCCAAGGGCATCTTCTGCCAGCTGTCAACTCGGCGGCAAAAGAAAATGGGGCGGCCCTTGCCGCTGTCCAACAGCTTGGCCCCGCTGTTCCAGGGGCAGACACGGGATAAAACAAAGGCTAAAAAGCCGAGCACCTCGGGCGCAGAACTGGGCGACCCCACTTGGAGCGGAGGTGCCCCCGTGCCGGGCGGCCTTGGCCTTCAGGCGCCCTGGGCTGGCCCCCCGAGGGCCGCCTGCTCGCCTCCTGCACGCAAGCCCCGGGCCTGCCGCGTCTCCCCCGGCCCGGCCCGCGCAGGAGCCGGGACCCCCGCTACCCGCTGGGCCCGGCCCGGGCGGGCGCCCCCGACTCCAGCCCTGGCGGCTCGGGGTGGGGGCGGTGCCCAGGACCACGGGCCCTGGGGCCGGGGCCGCCCGAACTGGGGTCCGCTCGGGCGGTCGGGGGCGCCTGGCCCGCCGCCCGGGCCACCTGGGGGCACGCGGGGGTACCGCCTGCCCCGCCCGCTGGGCGCGCCGGCGGGCGGCCGCGTGAGCGTGGGCGTGTGTCGGGCGAGGGGGGCGGCCTCCAGCCTCCGCGTCGCCTCCGCCCGCCCCGGCCCGCCCGGGCAGGGGGAGGGCCCGCTCACCTCGGTAGCGGCGGGAGGCGAGGTGGCACACCGCGAGCAGCAGCACGGCCACCAGCGCCAGTACCTTGGCGCTCCTCACGCTGAAGTAGTGGTTGATCTCCCGCTTGCCCAGGTTGTAGGCCAGAGCCGCCATCTTGGTTCCTCCATGACAACAGTGCGCGGCGGAGCGGGGAAGGGGCGCCGCACAGGGGCAGCACTGGGGCTGCCGCCGCCGCAGCCAGGCGAGGAGCCGCCGCCAGCCCTCGCGGCCGCCACCCGCGCCTCCCGCCGGGGACACTGACCCCGCGGCGCCCCCGGCCTCTCCCTGCCCCTCCTCGGCCGCGGCCGCCTCGGCGGCCTCCCCCCAGCCCCGCCGCCGCTGCTCCGCCGTGCCGGTCCCCCAGGCGCCCCGGACGCCTGTCTCCTCCCCTTCCTCCTCCTCCCCTTTAGCCTCCTGTCTTAATAGAGGCTGCGCTTGCGAGGGGGGTCCGGCTGCCCAGTCCTCCGGGGTCACGGACCCCAGACTGTCCGCCTGGGTCACCGGGTCACCCGCGGCAGGCGGCGGCGGTGGCGGCAGAGACATGGGGGACGTGAGGAGAGGGGACCAGGCTTCCACCCTGGCCCGAGCGCGACTCCTGGGCTTTTAATTAGCTTACTGGCGGCAACCTGAGCCCAGGTTGGGGCAATAGAAGTACTGTTCCGGAAGAAAAGCACACATCGTTCCCCTCCTTCCTTCTGCAACACACCCTTTAACGAGCTTTCTACTCCGTAAACCTGCCTAGCAGGATGCGAAGGCCACCCCGATGTCACCGGGGCGATGTCAGGCTCTCTGGTCACTCTGGATGCCCCCCAGATGCTTGCCAGGTGCAGACACTGCGGACAGCCTTAGCATCCAACCACCTGGATGACCAGTCTTAACTCTTAACTCACTGCTCGGAAGCCCATTTCTCTTGAAAACTTGGGGGGGGGGGGCCGGGGAGTCCTGGGTTTACCCAGTTCCAGTGAGCGAAAGTATACCAAAGTACAGAGTGTTTAGTGCTTCAGTCAAGTCCGACTCGTTGAGACCCCCATGAACTTAGAGCCCACCATCTTCCTCTGTCCATCGGATTCACCCGGGAAGAATACTGGAGTGGGTTACCTCTCCCTTCTGGAATGAACAGAGCAGAAGGTACAAAACGAGCCTCGCTTAATGTAGGTGTTGGTGAGAAAAGAACTCCACTTTTTTTCCATTTACATGAGGGCTGGCTAGGTGGTTGGGCCAGACCTCAAAATGTGTTCTCGGAACCATCATCATTCATGCTCCTGAAGTTGGTGACTGTGGTTATCAAAAAAGGGAGCACTCCTTTGCCTCTGTTAAACGCTCCTTATTCCCCCATTTTATTATTTATTTAGTTTTCTGGGTTCCCCTGTGCTGCCTTCCATGTGGGAATGGTTATTTACATTTGCTTCCTTTTCTACTTGAGTGAGTTACTGATTAGTTAGGGTGTTTTCTGGTGTTCTTTGCGACTTTCCCATTTAGCCATTCCTGAACTTGTATTTATAGGTCCCTCTTAAAGTGATAGAATGTTCGATATGATGGGACTGTAGAGATCTTGTCATCCCAGTTCTTTTCATCCAAGGACTCTTTTTATTATGTTTTTATCTATGGACCCCATATCTTGAAAGATTTTTGTCACTTAAATGAAATCACATACATCACTGTCATGGATGTAATGCTAATAAGCAATAAAGCTAAATAAGTGTACAAACACTAGGCACTGTTCCCTGGAAGTGGTTGCTTAATTTTGGCTGTCTTTCTTCTGATCCAAGGTTGATCACATCCCGGGAGAATTAAATCAGATATTGTAAAAAAAACAAATAACTCTGCTAACAGTATACGGTCTACCAAATCACATCTTGGAAATTTCTATGATATCATCAACAGCAAATTAGAATTTCTGATCAGCACGTGATAACCAGTGTCAGCCTGCAGGGTTGATTAATGCCTGCCAAAAATAAAAAAACTTGACATTTTATTTAATTGCAATTTCCAGAAGGCTTTCTGAAATGTTGTAAATAACTTGTGGCCCCCCTTCCTTCCCTCCAGTTCAGTTAAGCCACTCAGCTGTGTCCAACTCTTTGTGACCCCATGGACTGTAGCACGCCAGGCTTCCCTGTCCATCACCAACTCCCGGAGCTTACTTAAACTCATGTCCTTTGAGATGGTGATGCCATCCAACCATCTCATCCTCTGTCATCCCCTTCTCCTCCCACATTCAATCTTTTCCAGCATCAGGGTCTTTTCCAATGAGTCAGCTCTTCACATCAGGTGGCCAAAGTATTGGAGTTTCAGCTTCATCATCAGTCCTTCCAGTGAATATTCAGGACTGATTTCCTTTAGGATGGACTGGTTGGATCTCTTTGCAGTCCAAGGGACTCTCAAGAGTCTTCTCCACACCACAGTTCAAAAGCATCAATTCTTTGGCACTCAGCTTTCTCTATAGTCCAACTCTCACACCCATACATGACTCTTTGAAAAACCATAGCTTTGACTAAGACGGGCCTTTGTTGGCAAAGTCATGGCTCTGCTTTTTAATATGCTGTCTAGGTTGGTCATAACTTTTCTTTCAAGGAGCAAGCATCTTTTAATTTCATGGCTGTACTCACCATCTGCAGTGATTTTGGAGCCCAAAAAATAGTCTCTCACAAAGTTTCCATTGTATCCCCATCTATTTGCCATGAAGTGATGGGACCAGATGCCATGATCTTAGTTTTCCGAATGTTGAGCTTTAAGCCAACTTTTTCACTCTCCTCTTTCACTTTCATCAAGAGGCTCTTTAGTTCTTCGCTTTCTGCCATAAGTGTGGTGTCATCTGCATATCCTTCCCTCCAGTTTAAAGCTAATCCTTCTCAGCTCTGAATCTCTTCCTGTCCCCCTTTATTGGGAGTGTTGATGACTCCATCAGTTATCCCTATGTCAGTCATTCTCTTTCTGTGTCTTCTTTAAACTCTTCCTCTCTCCTGAACATTTCCCTTCTACCAATAACTATCTTGTTAGTGAAGCCCATCCATGGACTGTATTTCTTTCTATTTAACTCTCCATCTAGTTCCTTCTCTGACAAGCTCTAGGAAGAATAGTGTTGACTTTTCAGTCTTCACTTGCTCTACTCCCATTCTGCCTTCTAAATAACTCAAATATATTGCCTTCTCTCCATTCCCTTGTTGTTGCCTTGCTTAAGGCATGATATCTTGCTGGGATTTTTTTATCCTTTAAACTTTCCTCCCTCATGTCTGGCTCAAAAATTCAATCTTACAGCTTCCTGCCATTCCTCTAACCAGACTGAACTTTCTTAAATATAATAATGCTAAAAACTAGTTAGTGGCTCCATGTTTATTTGCCAGAACGTTAACTAATGCTCAGCAGATTACCTCAATGCTAATAATAGGATAAAAAAAAGAAACGATATAATAGGAGATAAAATGAAAAATACTGACCACACTTTATTCCTTCCCTTCTGTTTTTTTTTCTTTTTTAACTAAATATCTATTTCCTGTTGTACCACAGGAGGTCATGAGGATAAAGTAGAGAGGAAACAGGTTTGAAAAGGACCAGCACCATAGGAGAAGCACAGTTCTGAGGTGAGAATATTTTGATATAAACTGTTCCTGCTCTACTGTGTCCATTTTGTTGGGATTTTAAAATTTGGGTATAATTCATATTTGGCATTGTATTAGTTTCTAGCATACAATGTGATTTGATAATGTATATACTGCAAAATCATAACTGGTTAACATTTGTAACCATACATACATACATAAAGAATCTGCCTGCAATATAAGAGATGTGGAGATGTGAGTTTGATACCTGGGTTGGGAAGATTCCCTGGAGAAGGAAATGGCAACCCACTCTAGTATTTTTGCCCAGAAAATCCCAGCAGAAGAGCCTGGCAGGCTACAGTTCATGGGGTTGCAAAAGAGTTGGACATGCCTGAGTGACTAAACAATAACAACATACATAACATGGTTACAGGATTTTTTTTCTTATGATTAGAACTTTTAAGATCTGCTTTCTTAACAACTTGCAAATATGCAATACTGTGTAATTAACTATGCTTCCATTCTGACTTGAGAAATTCTTTCTCTTCTTTTCCCAATTTTTTTCTCTTCTTTCATCTGTGTCCTTGATTGTATAAGTAAAATTTCATTTGAGAATCTGGTATCATAAGTTTCCCTTCTTTATTTTTACCTATAAACTGCTCCCTCTTCACTGTTTACCCAAGGTGTAAGCTCAAATACTTCCTATTTAAAGCATCTTCCTTAATTCACCACACAATCTCTTCTCCCTTAACTGTCAAACTTCTGGCCTGATGTTTTCTATTTATTGGTTCTTTAAATACTTGAAAACTGACTTCTACTCCTATTACTTTACCTATACTACTTTCTTTAGCTCTCATATTATCCAGCCATACTAAAGTACAAGCAAGAAAACATTATGTATCTGTTGCTTTTTTCTTAATATTATTCCCTTAGCTTGAATACTTTTTCTCCTGTACCTCATAGTCTACTTATTTAAAACCTTTCTTCTTCCCCCACCTTCAGCCTTAGTAAGGTATAATTGACAAATAAAATTGTTTATAGGGTACAAAGTAATGATTTGATATAACCGTACTTTGTGAAATGATTAACACAATCAAAAGAACTTTCTCCTGTAAAAACCTGCAACGTTTTGCCTCTTCGCCAAGGCTCCCTGTGGGAATATCACTCTTTCCCTGCACCGGGTTTGTCAGAGTACTTTTGTTTCTGTGTATGCTTCAATATGCATTCGGCACCAGACAGCACCCAATCAGAGTAGGTATGATATCTTCCTTCCTTGTGCATGTTGTGTTTATTGGGAAACTGTCAGTTCTTTTGGACTATACCCCACTGTGCCTTGTAATCTACTCAGTTATTGTGTTTATCTCCCTCTTCTTCATTCCTTTCCCTCCAGATTTTGTGCATTGGGGCACAGGGAATTAGTACTTTTTGTTTTATTTGTAGGGAAAACTTGTGAAAGACTTAGAAATAGACCAAGATATTAGGGTTGTCTTCAATGGGAAATTGGGCATTGTCCAAATTATCTGATTCTGTCTGGTTTCTGAGTCTTTTATTGTCTTTGAATTATTTTGCATTGCTGTAAGTTATATAATACTTATAGTAATGCAAATGATTCTTGTCCATAGAAATGCAAATTGTATCTCATTGGGATTCATTTGATTATTGCTCTGTGGATATTGAGTAGTTTTGAAGTTTTAAATTTGTTAAGCAAATTTATTTCCCCATTCCTAATGCCCAGATATATGTGATTCTTTGAATTCTCTTTGAACCAATTGTAATATCTTTCTTCTTCACTCATTAATTAATGAATTAAATTAAAGCTTTGACACGTTAATTTTGTCTGTATGAAAGTCATGCTAAAATTATATTTTAATACAATGCCTTGAACTTAAGAAATATTAATATTTCTTAAGTTCAGATTGAAGATCATTTTAATGAAGAACATTGGAAAAAATTGAGACACCTTTCTTAGAATTTTTAAGACTATAGGATACAGACGTATTTTCCAAAGTGAATTTAGCATGTTTGAACAAATGAACAATTTCCTATGCGAGACTGAAAAACTTGTTTTTATCACAATGAATTTTAATATTGGCCTTTTGATTTTTTGACTGAGTGTACCCCAAACAAAACAAAAGCCATCTGATTTGTGTGTATTCAAATGTCAAAAAAGCTGATAACAAAATAGTAAGAAATTATGAAGTATTATACTGTTATTTTATTACATGCTTTTAGTTTTTGTTTTTTTTTTTTAATCTGGAAGATTTCACCTTAAAAATTATATAGATCTCAGTAATCATTTGGAAATTGTATTAAGTAAAAGTTTATACACGATATTGTAGTCTTCAATATCATGTGTAAGAAACATATCCTGAATTCACAGTCTATTCATACCTGTCCTTCTTGTCTTCAGATTGGGAAACAGCTGGAAGTCAACCTTAAAGTCTTAGGTCTTTTCTGTCTAAACTCTCTGTTTATCCCAATTCTGGTTCTCACACCATTTCAGCATCTCTTTGAACTTTCTTCTGCTACCAGTTGTGGTGTTTTCCACAGTTATCTGTACTATTGAGAAAGCTCTTCATTCCCTGCCCTGGTAGAATCATCTGCTTCACTGTTTGAACAAAGGTGAAAGCAGAAGAGATAGGGGAAAAAAGTATGGACAGATCAGAGAGGTTTTAGTAGTAAAGCCTGACAGTACATGCCAGTGGATTGCTTGTGGGAAGATAAGGGGGGAGGAGAATCAGGGGTGACTTCTGTTTCTGCTTGAGCAACTGGTGGCTTCAGGGATCACTTACTACGTGGGAAAGATCGTCAGAACAGTTCTTCAGTTTCTTTGTATTTACATCAAAGTTTCTTCGTATTTACAAAGACAATCTATTAATACATATTAAATTTTCACATGTGAAATTCTGCCCTACACCTCCGCCATCTTCAGTACCCTTTCTGCAGGACAGAAACATGTATCATCCACTTTATTCCCAAATTACACAGGTTTTTCTCAGGTGAAATCACTGTTTCCTATCAACAGTTAACAAATAAAAAAGGGAGACAAGAATGATAGTATAACAATAATTTTGCCCTGAGTCACTCAGTGGCTGAGACAAATTCTCCTTTCTATAGAGTAGTTGTTTTAAATTATCTGGAAATTCACAGTTCACTGCTTTGAAAAAATCCCTTAGGGAAGGCAAATATGAATATCTCCGCGTTGTTTCTAAGGTAAAGGATGTTAACCATTGATCAGATCAGAGTGGGGCAACTTAAAGAGAAGAAAAAAAATTCTAAATGACCTGCCTGGTTTCACACAGCCTTCTGGCCCAAGTGGTACTGACATTTTCATTAAACAGGTTAAGGAAAACAGTGGAGGTTAATTGACTTAGTGGTGTTTCAGCTGAAACAGACAAAACTGCCCAAGGCCTCAGGTAAGTCTAATGTTGTTAGCAGTGTCCTGGCCTTCCACTTTACACACTCTCACCTCTGAATGTCCATAAACAAATTAGGATTGCTTCGTGTATAATGCTGTGGAGCTCTCAGAGTTGTGTGAAAATGTATTAGGTAATGTCTGTAAAGCACTTTAAATGATTTATTCTTTAGCCAGTTTTTCCTAAGGGATACTTTGTCTCACACGCTTCTAATTGCCATCTAGCTAGATGATGAAGAGCAGTCTTCAACTAAATACTTAGTGGGTTGCAGGAGATGACTCATAGGTCTTTTACTCTGTGCACACAGAATATAAACTTACATTTCCCATCATGAAATTCTGCTTTTCTAACTAGCATATTTTTTGAGGTGACATTTAGATATCATTTTTTGGTTTGCAGAAGTGGCAGGTATAACTTTGTGGTTGTTAGTGGAAAGTTTTTACTATGGGAGTAGAATAATGTAGTAAAAAATAAAAAAGAAAAGCGTAGGCTTTGAAAGAACATTGAGGGTTTGACACCTGGATCCACCATTTACTAGCTAAACAATGTGGCAAATTGTTTTACCTGTTGAACTTCAACTTTCTTACTTGTAAAAAGAGGATAATAAGACCTATCACTCAAGGTTGTTTTTATGACTAAATGAGTAATGTATAGTTTTTGACACTTAGGTGATGCTTAATAAAAGATTCTTTCTTCCTTCAAAGTTCTCTGTCACTCGTAAATTTGCCAGAAGTTTTCTTAAATTTGTTCTCTACTGGTTTGCATATGTGTCATGGAGACTGAGTGTTTAATTAATAGAAAATAGTCAAGTCAAACATAGGTACACTCCTTTTAGATAATTAAATAATCTTTGGTTTAGTCTGTTAAATAATACTCCAGTATGATAGTGAGAAGTCCTGTCACCCATCTTTCGCCTTATTTATAAATTTTTAATAATTTCTGCTTAACAGTCCATTCTTTTGATGATAAATAACCTTTAGAGATTTATTTTTGATCGCGCACACAAAAGGCTGGATTCATTATGCTTTGGAGTGTTTGTTTACGTAGTTCAGCCAAAGGTATTAACTGTCTGCATATGCTTCCTTGAGTGTTCAGTACTGAGCAACTGTAGAGCCAAAGAATTAAATTCTGCTGAGTTTTTTCATTAAGAAATGTCAAGATTCAAATAATTTAAAAGGATATATTATTTTCTTCTATCCCAAGATTAGGAAACCAAGCCCAAGAAAACCTATTTCACTCATGGCTTATAGATTCTGGTGAACTTTTTTCCACTTTATGTTCCAAGTATGCTGAGGTTCCTGGCCAGCAGTAAGTCTTGTTGCTTCTGACTTGTGGAGCTTTAACCATAAAATAGGTACCAGGCTAGTTTTTCTAGGTGGGATTGTAGGCATTGCTTTCACATATAAAATATAGTACTTGCTTGTTAATGATGGGATTTTTCATATCTGATTGTAATTTATTTTCAAATATGACTCCCAGGTATGAGTTTGTATGATAATGTCAAAATCTTCAGTGTTGGGGTACAAGACATAATCTTTTAATAAGAATTTGATACATGGTGAAAGGAAGAGGAACCAGAGATCAAATTGCCAACATCCGCTGGATCATCGAAAAAGCAAGAGAGTTCCAGAAAAACATCTGCTTTATTGACTATGCCAAAGCCTTTGACTGTGTGGATCACCACAAACTGTGGAAAATTCTTCAAGAGATAGGAATACCAGACCACCTGACCTGCCTCTTGAGAAATCTGTATGCAGGTCAGGAAGCAAGTTAGAACTGGACATGGAACAACAGACTGGTTTCAAATAGGAAAAGGAGTATGTCAAGGCTGTATGTTGTCACCCTGCTTATTTAACTTATATGCAGAGTACATCATGAGAAATGCTGGGCTGGATGAAGCACAAGCTGGAATCAATATTGCTGGGAGAAATATCAATAACCTCAGATATGCAGATGATACCACCCTTAAGGCAGAAAGCAAAGAAGAACTAAAGAGCCTCTTGATGAATGTGAAAGAGGAGAGTGAAGAAGTTGGCTTAAAACTCAACATTCGGAAAACTAAGATCATGGCATCTGGTCCCATCACTTCATGGCAAACAGATGGGGAAACAGTGGAAACAGTGACAGATTGTATTATTTTGGGCTCCAAAATCACTGCAGATTGTGACTGCAGCCATGAAATTAAAAGACGCTTACTCCTTGGAAGAAAAGTTATGACCAACCTAGAGAGCATATTAAAAAGCAGAGACATTACTTTACCAACAAATATCCATCTAGTTAAGGCTATGGTTTTTCCAGTGGTCATGTATGGGTGTGAAAGTTGGACTATAAAGAAAGTGCCAGAGAATTGATGCTTTTGAACAGTGGTGTGGAGGAGACTCTTGAGAGTTCCTTGGACTGCAAGGAGATCCAACCAGTCCATCCTAAAGGAAATCAGTCCTGAATATTCACTGGAAGGACTGATGATGAAGCTGAAACTCCAATACTTTGGCCACCTGATGTGAAGAGCTGACTGGAAAAGACCCTGATGCTGGGAAAGATTGAAGGTGGGAGAAGAAGGGGACGACAGAGGATGAGATGGTTGGATAGCATCACCGACTCAGTGGACATGAGTTTGAGTGAACTCTGGGAGTTGGTGATGGACAGGGAGGCCTGGCGTGCTGCAGTCCATGGGTTGCAAAGAGTCGGGCAGGACTGAGGGACTGAACTGAACTGAAAGGAAGACAGCTTCTTTTTGACCTATGCAAGTAACTTTGAAGACTCAGTAAAGATATTTTGTTCTAAATTCTGAAGGAGGCACTGAAAGTTAGGAGCCATTTTTTAAAATGTTTCATTTGATGTTGAAAGTTACATTTGATGTTGAGAGTTAGAGAGCTAGACATACATTATTAATGCCAACTAAAGGACTTCTTCACAAAAGCATCAGAAAATAGGCAGTTAACAAATAAATGCTGCCAGTACTCCAGACCAAATAACTATAGTTAAACTTCTCATATCAATTCATTTAGCTTTATGTACATATTTCTTTTTCTGCTGCATCTTGGGTCATCAGTCTGCTTTCATGAAGTCATCTCACTCTGAAAAAAGAAAAGCGTCTTGAAAAATCTCAACTCGTTCCCAAATATATCTGACAGTTGTGCAAGCAATGTCATCTTTATGCTTGAAAGTTGTTACTCATGAGCCTATTCATTGAACTATCATCAATTAAGAGTACGAAGTATATTCTTTCCCATGAAATTCTGAGATTGTCCTTTGTTGAATATTAAAATTTTAACCTGTGAGCCTTTTGACAAGCTTCAGAAGATAATAGGACTCATCTGTCAATGAGACTAAATGACTATGGTTAATATATTGTGGTAACTAACAATGTCAAAGCTGAAGACAGTAAAATTCTTTACTAAATGTAGTATGTAATTTTTTGTAAGAATTTGATCAGTGTTCTTCCTGGGAGTAAGAACATATTATAGACAATGACAGCACTGACATATCTCTAGGACCTTCCAATTCATTTTATAATGCATACAGTCTCTGAAACATATATGTGAATAATATTCTGTCTATATAAAAATTTACCCTTTAATTTGACCAGTCTTTTGATTGGTTCTTACACTATACTTGAGCTAATCTAGAAATACAGAACATGTCAAGAAAACAATTTGGGGGCATCACCTCTTTTTATAAGGCAAGAGAATAAATCTTCATGAATTTCCAGGGATCTTATGGAGAATTTCAAAGAAGTTTTATTTGTAATGAAAATCCTGAAAATTTTATTTTTCTGAATAAAAGATAGTGTGGGAAAGCAAAATCAAGAGAGTTATCGAGGACATTAGATAATTTATCAAGACAGGATCAGATGTGCCTGAGAAACAGTAAGGTGGCTAACTGTTAAGCAAACTGACAATACAATACAATATTCTAAATAAGAAGAAAGTAACACAGTTGAAAGGAATCTTAGCTTTTTCAGAAATGAGGAATATTATGTTTTTGTTGCCTAATAATAAAGTACTTGACAAAGTCATCAAAAAAGACAGAAAACTGTTCTGTTAAGATGTGGAGTTTCCAAAATGCAGACAGATCACACAGAATGTAAAAGAGTAGCTACTTACTACTCCTTGTAAAGGGAAGACTAAAGAGTTCAAAATAAACTTGAACTTTTAATATATAGAAAATAAAATCCTATATTTACATTAGAATCCTATTATTAAAATTCTGTTATTTACATTAATATTATATTTAGCAGTAAAGGATTCATGAACTCCCTGTCATACTTTTTAAATTTTCTTATAAATAAACCCATCAAGACTGAGTGAACTTTGTCAAAATTTGAATCCATTTCATTATTTCTAGTTTGAGACAAATACAGTTTTTTTTTCCCCACCAATGTATGTAATTTTCTATATTCAAGATTTTTCTTACACAATCCTTTTTTGTGTTAGGAAAAATTAGAGTTTTAAAGACAAGACTACTCTCCTTTTCTTGAAAACAAAAACACCTATCACTATCTTACATTCATTGCTTTAGTAGTCTTTGACTACCTATGTGGTTCATGACTTTCAGTCAAATTAGCTGACTTCTATCTCACAGAGAAAACTGGAAAGGAGTGTCAGAATCTCATACACATCAAATTAACAAAACTCATAAATACACATGTAAAACCGTCTACAGTCCCCTACATCCATTTTCACCTTTATAACTTAGCAAAATAAATATAATCACTGTCATGGCCAACATATTTAGCCACTATAAGAAACAAAAACATATATATATGTATATGTGTGTGAGTGTGTGTGTGTGTGGGGGGGGTGACCACATTTCAGTTTAATATTTCACTCACTTAGAGGTTTTCTAGGTGTCCAAGGTTATGAATTAAAGAACTTGATTTAAGAATGTGTTGTGTGGTTCAGTCGTGTCCGACTCTGTGACCCCACGGACCATAGCCCACCAGGCTCCTCTGTCCATGGCACTCTCCAGGCAAGAATACTGGAATGGGTTGCCATTTCCTTCTCCATGATTTAAGAATAGTCTAGGTTCTTCTTTTAGAGCTAACCAATGAAGTTGGTAAAATTGCAGAATACAAAGTTAATACATAGAAATCTTTTTCATACAAAAGATCAGAAAGAAATTAAGGAAACAATCCCATTTACCATTGCAACAAAAAGAATGAAATGCCTAGGAATAAATCTACCTAAAGAGACAAAAGACCTGTATGCAGAAAACTATAAGATACTGATGAAAGAAATCAAAGATGACACAAACAGATGGAAAGACATATCATATTCTTGGACTGGAAGAACCAATATTGTGAAAATGACTGTACTACCCCCCAAAATCTACAGATACAGTGCAATCCCTGTCAAATTACCAATGGCACTTTTCACAGAATTAAGACCAAAACACTTACAGTTTTCATGGAAACGCAAAATTCTCTGGGTAACCAAAGCGATCTTGAGATAGAAAAACAGAGTGGGAGGAATCAGGCTCCCTGACTTCAGACTGTACTACAAAGCTACAGTTATCAAGATAGTATGATACTGGCACAAAAACAGAAATATAGATCAATGGAGCAAGATAAGAAGAGAAAACCCAGAGATAAACCCATGCACCTGTGGCCACCTAATCTATGCCAAAGAAGACAAGAATATACAATGGAGAAAAGACAGTCTCTTCACTAAGTGGTGTTGGGAAAACTAGATAGCTACATCTAGATTCTAAAGGAATGCAATCAGAATATTCTCCTAACACCATACACAAAAATAAACTCAAAGCAGAGCAAAGGAAACTACAAACAAGAAGAAAGATAAGAATGGGAGAAAATATTTGCAAGTGAAGCAACTAACAAGGGGCTAATCTCCAAAATATGCAAACAACTCAATATAAAAAAATAAAAATACAAAAAATGGGTGGAAGAACTAAATAGACTTTGCTCCAAAAAAGACATACAGATGGCCAAAAAACACATGAAAAAATGTTCAGCATTACTAATTATTAGAGAATTGCAAATCAAAACTACATTGAAGTATCGCCTCACCCTGGTCAGAATGCCCATCATCAAAAAAATATACAAACAATAAATGCTGGAGAGGTGTGGAGGAAAGGGAACCCTTTTATACTGTCCATGGAAATATAAATTGATCCAACCATTATGGAGAACAGTATGAAGATTCATTAAAATACAAAAATTAGAACTACTATATAACCCAGCAATCCCATTCCTGGGCATAAACTCAGAGAAAAACTGTAATTCAGAAAGGTACTTGTATCCCAGTGTTCATTGCAGCACTATTTACAATAGCCAGGATGTGAAAGGAATGCCCATGTCCGTCAACACAGGAATAAATAAGATGTGGTACAATGGGATATACAGTGGAATATTACTAAACCATAAAAAGGAATGAAATTGTGCCATTTGCAGAGATGTGTCTAGACCTAGAGACCATCATACAGTGAAGTTTAAGTCAGAGAGAGAAAAGCAAATCACTTACATGTGGAATCTAGAAAAATGATATTTTTGCAAAGCAGGAATAGAAACACAGGATATAAAAAATTGAATGTATGGATACTAAGGAGGGAAGTGGGGGTAAGATGAGCTGGGAGATTTGGATTGACATATATACACTTCTGTGTATAAAATGGGCTTCCCAGGTGGCTCAGTGGTAAAGAATCCACCTACCAATGCAGGAGACACAGGAGTTGCAGGGTCAGGAAGATCCCTGGAAAAGGAAATGGCAACCCACTCGAGTATTCTTGCCTGGAAAATTCCATGGGCAGAGAAGCCTGGCAAGCTGCAGTCCACGGGGTCGCAAAGAATTGGATGTGACTGAGCATGCAAATGTATAAAATAGATAACTAGTGAGAACCTGTTGTATAGCACAAGGAACTCAGTGCTCTGTGGGGACCTAGGTGGGAAGGAAATCATAATCTAAGGTTTTAGGGTTAAATAAGGATCTTAAGTTGACATGTAACTACTTAGAAAATCACTTATCAGAATTATAATTTAAGAATATTTGTAGACCACTTGTATTTACATAGCTTAATGATTGGAACTGAGAACTGAGATCCTCTGTATCAGTTTGACCTAATATTTGTTCCAGGACATTCTTGTCTAGGAATATAAAAGCTGTAGCCAATTAACAGTTTCACTACTTCAGGAAATTCCTGAAAAGTGATTTATCTGCATAGTTTGTCCATCTGGCCAGACAGCTCTATCTCCTGTCAGGATAACAGACTGCCCACTTGGTCAAATAGGTAGCTTATAAAAAACATTATTAAGACTCATGTCAAGAAACTGACTTTCTTTTCCTCTCAATCCTAAACTGTTATGTCAAGGACTGTCCTACCTTCAACCACTTAAGCCCAGATCCCCAAGTCCATCCCCAGTCTCCCCGTTTGAGACATCCTTAGAATCTCTCAAGGTAGTATTCTCCCTTACTGCAGTGGGCCTCATAAAATTAGCTCTGATTGATAAACAGAAACTGTGAGTTTAATAAATGTGCATTGCTTTAAGCTGAGAAGTTTGTGCTAATATTGTTATGCAGCAATGGTAAACTCGTAAGACCACGTTGATAAAACCAAGGGAGCATCGTTGCTGTTTTCAACCCAAAAGTTATTAAACCAGCCTAGTTTGTAAAAGTTTGTAAAAGATTAAACCTTATTACATGAACTTAAGTTTTTATATTGACCTGCTTCTGACATTGAGCTTTCCGTAAGATTCATTTTAAAACCTAGTTTTACAAGTTTGATTTCTTTATTTCCTGAGAAATATGGGAATAATAGAGTTATATAAGTGCTTATTTTTCTTTATGAGCCAATTAGAATGGCACTGTTTGTATTTGAGAGACTTTATAGTTTATGTATTCTAGAGACAGGAAAACATCAAAAATGATGAGAGGCAAAGGTCTTTCTGAGTGACATACACAGACTTGCTGAGAGGTTGCAGCTTGAGTTCTATAGCGTCATTCATAGATTAACAGTAAATGCAGAACCATAAATACTCATTAAAGCAGATCTCAAGGGATGTTCTACTTTCAGAGAGCATAAAATGTTTTCTTGACTGAGTACAGTTCACATATACTCCTCAAACAAACAAATGCTAGCAAACCAGACTCTTTATCATCTCTTGCCTGTTCTGAGCGAGATCACCTAATGATGAGATCATAAAAGCAGATTCCCAAATACCGTTGTTACAATGAGGAAAAAATTGTTGACTGTGCATAAATGAACACAAGATGCTTTCTTGACTATGAAATCAAGACTGTCCCAGTGGTTCAATGTATCAACTTGGTCCATGGGTGCAGCTTACAGCTAGACAAGACTTGACTAGATGAATAGACTTGGCCAAGAACCAGAAAAAAGGAACAAAAAGTGTCTATGGTTTACTCAGGAACAGTGATTTAGGCTGTTTTGATATCAAAGAATTTACATGAGGAGTAGGATGGGCAAAGGGGCCATGTTAACTGATAACCTCAAACCTTGTTAAAAAGTACAAGTATATCTTTGCTGAATGTGTTAAACTATGCTTCTTTTTTTAAAAGGTAAAATTACAGCTTTCACACAGATCTAAAAATGAGTTGATGTTAAAGATTTAATTAGGGCTTCCCTGGTAGCTCAGCTGGTAAAGAATCCGCCTGCCTCAGAATCAGACTTCCTCACCTAACTGTTCCCCATTATATTCTGACAGAGATCACCTAATGATGAGATCATAAAAGCAAATTCCCAAATACCATTGTTACCAATGAGGAAAAAATTGTTGACTGTGCATAAATGAACACAAGGTAGCTTCTTGACTATGAAATCAAGACTGTCCCAGTGGTCCAGTGTATCGACTTGGTCCATGGGCCCAGCTGTGGAGGTAGACAAGGCATGAATAGATGAATAGACTTGGCCAAGAACCAGGGAAGAGAAACAAAGAGTTTCAGTGGTTTACTCAGGATCAATGATTTAGGCTATTTTGATATCAAAGAATTTACATGGGGAGTAGGATGGGCAAAGGGGCCATGTTAACTGATAACCTTGAGTGTTAAAAAGTGCAACTGTATCTTTGCTGAATGTGTTAAACTATACTTCTTTTTTAAAAGGTAAAATTACAGCTTTCACACAGATGTAAGAATAAGTAGATGTTAAACTTTTAATTTAACTCATTAATGGGAAACTGTTGAGGTATTATAAGTTCAAGGTAGGATTTAAGAAAAAGACATTTGCAGATCAGGAATATTGAAATAAATGTGCAAATCAAAGTAATACTGGCCTCAAGGGGGCTGGTGGGAAGGGAGGAAAATTAGTTGACTCTCCACCAGGTAGAACTTGCACAGTTACAGACAATAATTATTGTACATTGTTACCAATTATCTACAACTTACAGAGCTGTAAGATAACTCCAAGAATAATGAAAGGCTAGAATCAGATACCTAGAAAGATGTGATTTAAATAGTACATACTCTTTTACATTGAAGCATAATTTTTCCCCTACTGTGTGCTTGACTGGCTTAATAATGGGAAAAGGAAGCAGGGCAGACTTGAGATCTGCTTTTGGAGTAGAAACTATGCAACTGGTAGTTGCTCAGATGTCATAGTGAGTGGGAAGGAGATGTCAAAGATCACTCATTACATGTGTGTGTTTGCCACAGTCTTCATTGGCTGCTTCACATGGGCTAGGATCATAACCTGTAGGGTGCTGGGGTCAATGAAAAGAAAAACAAGGGAACTATTTTAAGAAGGGGTCATTTTAGAAACCCACGTTTTGTGATGGTGAAGAGGTCTTTTGGTAGTGATGGGGAGGATTGCATTATCCTTAGACCCACCCTTTTTAAGGCCACATAACATAATCACACAGCCTAAGTGAAAATGGTGTGCTTACTCTGCCTGGAAGCTCCTGGATAAATCCTTTAACTTCCTTTTCTGGAACTGACTCAGAGTGTATCACCTTTTTTGGGGCACTTGGTCAGGAATCACTTGTGGACATACAAAAAATTTAAGTGGGAATTTAGGAAATTCCTAAAGGGAATCACAGGAGTCAATGCTCATTACTTTTCTTTTCCCCCAGTGTGAATTTGATAAGAGAATATTCTAAGGGAGAAAAAAAGTAGGGGGAACTGAAGACATATTACCCTTTCTTCTAAAAGTTTGAGGGAAAAGGCAATTATATGACCAGGAACCTTTTTCATATTTGAAATATGAAGAACACTAGGTTCTTTGTTTATAACCATATTACTGTTTGCTTAGCTTAAGGTCCTTTGAAAGTCAGTTTTAAAACCAACGTCTGCTCTAAACTTGCCGTTCTGGTTTCCCAACATTCCGCAATTTCACCTTAAATTAGCATATGTTTTCTGTTTATCCAGCATATGAATATGAGGTTCTACATATCTTTGCTCCTTAAGGAAGGAAGGAAGGAAAGGAGCAAGGACAGTAATGGAGAAAGAGAGAAAAAGAGGAAAACTGTGTGCGTTGGGGGGTGCAACGCCGCTTCTGGTTGCAGTTTGATCACTAACTTGCTGTCGCAGAGTTAGTCTGGTCGCTACTGTAGATCCAGGATCTCCTTGTTTCAATTTTCCTTGAACTTCATTGTTGTTTCTTTCAGGCCATCAGTTAGTCGGCCTTGTTCAGTGTCTCACAGGTGCCAGTTCATCTACAGGAGGCTAGGGATATGCTAGTGAATTAAGGCATCTTTGCCCTGTTCAGAGATCTGCTCCTATGGGAGGTGCTGAAAAATAAACACGGAGAAGTAAAAGAAAGTTTAATATAGGATGCTCAGTAAAGGAGACCTTTCTTGTTACTCCTATATTCATGACTTAGAAGCCAAGTGAAAGCGACTCAGTTGTGTCTGACTCTTTGCAACCCCATGGACTATGCAGTCCATGGAATTCTCCATGTCAGAATGCTGGAGTGAAGAAGGAATTCATAGGGCCTGGGCTCCATCTCAGGTCTGTCCATGCTGATCGTGCTCGGCCACCTCTCCAATGGACTCTGAACCCTGTGTTTAGTGTCTATGGAAATGAGAACAGAAGGATAAGACCCCCTCCAGACAGGGGAATCTTGAAGATCATATCCAGGTTACTCCTCGCCTAAGAGAGTAGATACGCTAATCACCCCTTCCTCCAGACAGGCCATAAATTTTTCCATACCTGTTGGAGTGTAACCTCATGCTTATTGATTATTGGCTAATTGTTTAACTGCCTGAGCACATGGCACATGAGTGATGGGGTTATTGGGATTGTATTTATCCTTCCTTAGTTTATGTAAATCTCAAGGAATTTGGGGTGGTGGGTTCTGACACATACACGTGGGGTATAAAAGATTTTCACAAATGCTGGTCGGGGTCCTTGGCTAAGAGGAGACTCTGCCTTGGGCCCACTGGTGTAATAAACTGTACTCCACTATCTGCATTGTCCTGAGTGAGTTTGTTTCCCGGAACGCGTGGCTACAAGAGGAGTGGTTAATCTTTCCCTTCTCCAGGGGATCTTCCCAACCCAGGGGTCGAACCCAGGTTTCTCACACTGCAGGCAGATTCTTTACCAGATGAGCCACAAGGGAAGCCCAGGAACTCTGGAGTGGGTAGACTATCCTTTCTCCAGTGAATCTTCCCAACCCAGGAATCAAACCAGGGTCTCCTGCATTGCAGAGGGGTTCTTTACCAATTGAGCTATCAGGGAAGCCAAATCTGATTTTTAAAAATGTATTGAGTGCTTCAGGTTCTAAAGACAACAGCAGAGAACTGGGGACAGACATCCCATCAAGGCTTGGTCTGCTCCCCTTTCAGTCTCTCTTAAGTAACTAAGTAAGTAAGTAAAGTCGCTCCGTCATGTCCGACTCTTTGCGACCCCATGGACTAATGTAGCCCACCAGGTTCCTCCGTCCATGGGATTCTCCAGGCAAGAATACTGGAGTGGGTTGCCATTTCCTTCTCCAGGGGATCTTCCTGACCCAGGAATTGAACCCGGGTCTCCTGCATTGCCTTCTAGCAGCAATGTTCTGGGCTTCTTCTCTAATATGAACTGAATGTATGGCAAAAACCACCACAATATTATAAAGTAATTAGCCTCCAATTAAAAAAAAAAACAACAACTTCTATCTGCCGCGCTTATGCAAATAGTCACTCTGAATCCAACATGATACTTTTTAGTTAATCCTGGAACACTTACTGTCATAGCTGTCTCATGGAAGAAACAGAGAAAAATTTCTGTCAGCATGGAAATAACTGTAAAGCTCCTGATAAATGAAGACTAGTGAATAGCATATCAGTTATTGCAGTCATCACTATAGCAGTATATTTCCTTGGGTTCTTGTGGGAAATTACTTTCTTTGGCACATTCTTGGGAATTATTTCCTATGTTCCATTAGCTCTGCGGGATGACGTCCTAAGCTGACGGATGCAGTCCTGTTGTTTTGTTAGCCTGTTCCATAACTGCTCTTAGGGCTCCTTGTTTGAATGCATATTGCATTTTCTTTGAATGTCACCTGAGAATATGATTCATGGTTTAGTCTTAATGTTTTCCAAAAAGCACCTGATGAATATGAAAGAAGCTGGTTCTGGTGGAAAAAGTAATAAACAGCAGAGCTGGTGATTCTTGTTCTAGTTTGTGATCCCACTGTTAAATATATGACCTGTGGCATGTTACTTTATACAGCATTTATTTCTTTTACCTGTAGCTTATTTTTTTAAAATCCTCCTCAGTTTATGTTTACTATTTTCCTAAGATTCTTCAGGATTTAGTAAATATTAACTCTGTAACTAAAAATCCTGTTGGGGAGACAAAATTGAAGTACAGAAATTATGGAAAATATATAACCAATTATTCACATATAGTATGTTAATAAGGGATATTGGTTGCATGCAACAGGAGTCCACTGATTAAGCAAAAACTGAGGTTGTTGCAAAAGCTATCAGGGACTTTCGCAATCAATCGGAGGCTAGGTCAGGGACCAGGCTTGGGAAAAGGGAAGATTCCAGGGAACTCTGTGGAGCAGAGAAGTGGGAAATACAGTCTTGTCAGGATTCTGCTGTTATATTGTCACCCTGGGTATAACTACCAACCATTTGTTTTATTCTTCCATTACTTGTTCATAATATAGGATGAAAGCATTCAGTGGGCTGATGGTAGGTCGTGAGCCCACCCTCAGGGTGTATTTAGAGATAGGAGCTTAACAGCCAGGCACAGTTATTCTCTAACTGTGATAAATACACAAAGAAGAGAACTTATTTGCTAAAAGGACATTAGAGTGCTGTTAAGAAGTAGGATGTGCTTAGCTGCTCAGTCGTATCCGACTCTTTGCCACCCCATGGCCTGTAGCCCGTCAGGCTCCTCTGTCCATGGGGATTCTCCAGGCAAGAATACTGCAGTGGGTGGCCATGCACTCCTCAAAGGGATCTTCCAAACCCAGGGATCAAACCCAGATCTCCCACATTGCAGGTGGATTCTTTTACTGTCTGAGCCACTAGGGAAGCTTAAGAATACTGGAGTGGGTAGCCTTTCCCTTCTCCAGGGGATCTTTCCAACCGAGGAATCAAACCGGGGTCTCCTGCATTGCAGGCAGATTCTTTACCAGCTGAGCTACCAGGGAAGCCCAAGAAGTAGGATGGCTAATGACAAATGTCCACTGTGTATTAAATTGCTGAGGCTAGAGAAACTGGTTCAGTTTATACTGGAGTTATTGAGAGACTTTATAGAAAAAAGGTTGGATAAATAGATGTTGAGATGAAGTCCATGAAGGGAGACTTAAAATGTTTCACCGAAGAATCAAACACAAGGAAAAACATACAGAAGCCATCAAAATTCAGTCTGTGGGATTTTCAGTATTGTATCTAGTCCACTACATTGCATCTAGTCCACTACATTGCATCTTTTAGTTCTCAGAAGGGCTTTATGGTCCCTTGTGGGAAAAGGAACAGTGTAACTCTTGACACAATCTATTCTCTAAACCTAGTAAAAATGTATCTTCTCATCAGAGATCACTTGTTTTCCAAAGCTCTGCTAAAAATGCAGTTGCATTTTCCCTGGGCACTGAGGAATTTATGGTTCCTCAGTTTCCCCATCCATTCAGAAGATATGTCATCCCCTATGTTATAAAAATAATAAGCACAAAAGTATATGTAAAAAGAGCTAATACTGGTGCCATTTACTTGCTAACTCATGTCTGACTCTTCGTGACCCCATGGACTGCGGCATGCCAGTCACTCTGTCCGTGGGATTTCCCAGGCAAGAATACTGAAGTGCATTGCCATTTCCTTCTCCAGAGAGTCTTCCTGACTCAGGGATTGAATCTGTGTCTCCCGCTTGACAGGCAGATTCTTTACCACTGAGCTACCTGGGAAGCCCGAACAGAGCTAATACAAGAGAGAAGAAATCATACACATTTATTGTGGTTATCATTTATTATTGTGTAACACTTTTTTCCTTCTCCCCTTTAACCAAGATTTTACTGATTAATTGGAATAGGGTGGTTTACATGGTAATACTGCTCACATTTCTAGTGACAGAAGCATGCATACTCTTCCCACAAGATTCTATGGCTGTGCATGGCAGCCATAGATTCCTTTGATTAACCAGTCTCAAAGGATATTGATGACCAGTAGGCCTACACCTAAGACTTCTGTAGCTAAGACTGTTTATGTTTAAATTTTTAACTCTCCTTTGACTGAAATATGGTTAGATCTTATATCATTTTTCGTAAATAAAAGTGAAACCTTTTGTGATAGCAACTTGAGAACAAGCAAAGACCCTGATTGTCTCTGTCTCAACACAATTTCAAATAGACACCTAAAACATACTTCGAATATAACATTTTCATGACTGAACTTGGGGATTCCTCTGTGCTGAGCACACATATTAGGGACTCAGTAAATATTGGTTGATTTAATGCAATATACACCTGGAAACTGATAAAGAAGTGCTTCTTCGTGTTGGCTGTCATGAAATTACATTACGGTGGTTTGTGGTAGTCCTGAGAAGCAGAGCTTTCACTTTCCCCTAGAAATAGTTAGAAAAGCAAACAACTGTCTAGATAATATGGGTAAACATGAATAAAATATATTTACAGTAGCCTACCTTGATGACGGATTTGCAAATTTATCTGCTTTTAGATGTTTAAGAAAGAGAAAAATTGCACAGGAAATAAAAACCTGTGTATTTCCCTACCAAAACTGGTGAAGGTAAGCGTGTATAGTAAATTGGAAAAAGCCTGTAAAAGTCTGGGATTTTTTTTTTTTTTTGAATGTTATCTTTTATGTATTAGCTTGCTATTCTTGGTGGCAAAATAGGGGCAAAGATTATTGACTATCCCTTTTATAATTTCGTTTTTCTTGCTGAAAGTGACAATTGACAACTGACACAAGTGGGATGAGGAAACCACGAAGGTGCATTTTCCCCCAACTGGATGTGAAGAATATGTTCTGTTTGTAATAAATTTCTGCCCATGAGGCTGACTAAGATGCCAGTGATTGTGGGCTGCTAAGGTTAACTCTGCTGCATAGAAACGTGAAGACAGGTCCGGGCTGTGAGAGGTGTGGTGTCAGGGCCAAGCCTGCAGCTGGCTTTTCAGACACCTCACAGAACCCTGTGAGGGGGCTTTATTTTGGTGAATTCATCACAGTAAGTGATCTGGCTCTGACTTGTCTAGGCTTGAAGCCCTGAAGCTTTAGTCATTTCATGAAATGGATGTATTTCTTAGTGATGGTTTCATGTAAACCATGTTCACAAGGTTGATATCCAAAATTTAGTGCCAGTGTATTAATTTTTAATGGGAAGTGGCATTGTCATACTCGTTAGAAAGCTATAGTCTCTGATCTTTCTTTAGATAATTGAACATGAGATGTAAGATTATAACCTGAAGCTTATTTGATGAATATGAAATCAGAACAAAGGGAATTGGTTAAATAAACCATTCCTTAACTGTTAATGCATTCAGAACACAGTCAACTCAACTGGCCTGAGAGCTTTTCTTCTCTCTTTTATATCTCTTCTTATTAGTCATTGTGCCCTAAGCTTGCTTAACCATTTAAAGTTCATAGTGCCTCATTTCACAGTCTCAGGGAAAACTGTAATCCTTTTGTACTGACTTCAGGAGAAGTTTACTTTTAACTTTAACTGGTTATCATTTGAGCTTCCCTGGTGGCTCAGGCAGTAAAGAATCCACCTGCAATCTGGGAGAGCTGGATTTGATCCCCGGGATGGGAAGATCCCCTGGGAGAAGGGAAAAGCTAAAGTGTAAAGTGTTAGTCACTCAGTCATGTCTGACTCTTTGCGACCCCATGGACCATAGCCTGCCAGAGAATCCTCTGTCCATGGGATTCTCCAGGCAGGAATACTGGAATGGGTAGTCATTCCCTTCTCCAGGGGATCTTCCCAACCCAGGGATTGAACCTGGGTCTCTCGCATTGCGGGCAGATTCTTGACTCTCTGAGCCACCAGGGAATATCATTTATACAGTAAAATATAAATTAAGATTATAAGTGCAGTGTTTAAAACTTATATATAGGTGGCACATAGAAGTTACAAATATTCTCAGAATACCTGTGAGGTAAGCAAATTAAGTAATACTGAACTTCTGAAAAAAAACGAGTTGACTATTCTCCACTATTAAAAGAAAACTAGGAAGCAATTTGTCCAATCTCAGTTTTTGTTAAGTGGGATTTCCTGAGGATGTTCAAGGCAAAATGATTGGTTACAGAGAAGTCTCTGTTTGAGGGGAGGCAAGCATGGTCCAGTTTGAAGGAGAATCCTTTACTCAGGTAAAGAGAGGAGTGAGCTTATATTTCTGAGAAGAGAAGCAAGAAAGAGGGAACCTGTTTTTTGGGAGGGAAGGTTTTCCAAGTGCAGTGGGAAGGACACAGGCTTTGAAGTCACACAGACTTGTGCTTGAATCCCATCTTATCACTTACCAATAGGGGAACAGTCGACAGTTGCACAGCTTCTCTGCTTGAGTCTTCTCAGTATAATGAGGGAAGAAGACATCTAGGTTACAGCATTTATTATAACATCAAATGAAGTCACATGAACAAAGTGCCTAAACCACTGTGGTGTTCAAATGCTAGTTTCCTTCTCTTCCTAACCCATGACGTTTAATTGTAACCAGATTAAAAAAGAGGACTTCCAGGATAAGACCTTTTTATTCTAGTTGATTGAAAGTTTCTCTTCTCTTAATGTGATCACCCTGGTAAAAAAAACTAGAGAAGAGCTCTTTCACGCCTTGTCTGCAGACATCCCTGCCGGCGGTCTCTTTCCCTGATTCGCTTAGTGTACTTACCCTTGCTGTGATCACCGGTAAGAGAGGAGATTGGTTCAATTTGCCAATGAGGAGGATATTTCACTGTCCTACAGTGGCAGTAATGACCCTTCTGCCCTTGGGGAGAGAGATAATAAGGGTTACTGAGTTGGTTGAAAGTTTCATCTATATAGTCTTGTCCTTTTCCACTTGTATCTATTTAATATAAAGTTTTTTTATTTTTAATTTCTTCTTTTTTTTAAAAAAAGTACTTAATGGCATTCAAGGCTGGGGTCTGGAAGTAGTTCATTTCCTACATTGTTATATTCTCATTTTTTTTCAGATCTTTCAAAATTGGTCTGTTAGCTTTTTCATTTTTTTTTTTTTTTTTTAGAATTAAGTAACTTGTGGAGCCTTTGGTTCTTAGACTTCTTTATCTTCTGTATGTGCTCTGAATGCCATAGGTACAATATTATAGTGAATCAACATTTTTTTTTCACCATAGAGAATCAAATCTAATCTCACTAAACTCGTTTTTCAAATGTAAGAGCCAACTCTGTGTTTACCTGCGGGCCCAGGACACGAAATGAGAATAGGAAAACAAGGGTATAAAATAAGGCAGATTGTTTTCTAAAAGGAACATAGCCATATAATTAAAATGATTTTCAAGTTGCAGGCACAGCCTAGATTTGACTGTATCCGGGAGGGCAAGGGACACAGTGAATGCCTTGTTTCATTGGCTAACAGTGAAAACATCTCATTAAAAAAGTACATTTTCAACAGTAATGTCCTAAACTGCAAAGTCAGTCACCCAAACAGAAGATATTTGGACAAAATGTGTTTCCTAGATACCTGTAAAGAAATCTAATTTGGAAAAAAATGCTTATTTCTTGATTTTCTGCAGTTACTAAAGAGATCTCAAAGAATATGTATCTGTAGTTGAATTTAAGTTGTAGAAAACTCTGGTAAAGTTTTTCAAGTTGTTTTTATATAATACACTGAGTGAATCAGAGGTGAGAAATGTTCTAAACCAATAACCAGCTTTCGAATGTGACTTTTATATAATTTCTCAAGAGGAGATCTGGAGACCCAGTGCATTGTAACTTCCAGTCAAGCCCAGATACTTGTCACCTTGTTCTCTCAAGAGAAGGGCTGAACACATGGGGATGACAAAAGGCTACCCACTTGGGAGTTTATTGATTTTCACATGTTATTTTCCCTTCTGCTTGCCTCTCCCACTAATTTCTCACTCCCTGCTATTTCTTTCACTGCCAGCATGGCAGAGAAAAAAATGTGATTATTGGTACATATTGGTGGGTATTGGACATATTGGAACTTTGAGCAAGTTCCTATTTCTGTTCACAGTGCAAGAGTGCATACAGAGCGTGGAAGTGCTTCTGCGGTCCTAATGGTCTCTTGGTCAGAAAATGACTGGTATCCAGCTGAATTTTGAAATTGTTATTTAGAATGACCTTTAAATGCATTTGCTTTACAGATAATTAGAATTTAAATTAGATTTCAGAAAGCCAGCAAAACGAGATGGTTAAGGCATAAGCCCTGGAACAGAATCTTGATTCTACATCTTATTAAGTATGTAACATTGGGTAAATGACTTACCCTCTTTGTGCCTTCCTTTCTTGGTTTGTATAATGAGGATAATCCTGGTGTCTACCTGACAGGCTTGTTGTGGGTCAAATATATTGATATGTAAAGTATTTAGAGTATGCTTGGATCATGATACACACAATCTAAGTGTTTACTCTCATAGGGCCACAATCCCTTATTTGCAATTCTAAAATTGAAAACCTAAAAAAATTGGCGCCTATTGTAGTGAACTCATTAAGTGGTAAGATCTGACTGGAAATGATCTGTGGCAATTTACAGGTTCACTTTTCCCTACTTTGTGTAAATGCAGTTGTCCCTTGGTATCTGCAGGGTCCTAGTTTCAGACCCTGCTGTGAATACCAAAATTCTTGGATGCTTAAGTCTCTAATATAAAATGGGGTAGTACTTGCATATAACCTACACATATCCTCCCATATACTTAAAAGCATTACCAGATTACTTACAGTACCTAACCTAATGTAAATACTGTGCATATAGTTACCAGCCTGTGGCAAATTCAAGTTTTTATTTTTGGAACTTTCTAGATTTTTTTAAAAAGAATGTTGTTAGTCTGTGGTTGATTGGATCCCCAGATGCAGAACCCCTGGATACAGAGGGCTTATATATTAATGACTGAAGAATTATTAATATGTTTGATTAAAAGCAACCGACAGCCTCTGCTAAGGTTGTTACACAAAATAGCCATGATTTTCTTAAACCTGAGATATTCTGAATTCCAAAAAATATCAAGTCCCAAAGGTTTTGCCAGGGGGATAGTCTATCTGTGTAGCTATTATTTCAAGTGGTAGAGTTGTAGATGCAATCTTGTTTTTGATTTGTTGGGCACAAAACAAATGATTTGAAAATGTAGAAACTTTCTTTTTAAAAGATGTATTTATTGAAGTATGGTTGATTTGCAATGTTATATTAATATCTGTTAATATACAGCAAAGTGGTCAGTTGTGCATGTATATACATTGTTTTTCATATTCTTAAACATTGTGGTTTATCACAGGATATGGATATATTGATGGTTCCCTGAGCTGTACAGTAGGAATTTGTTGTTTATCCATTCTCTATGTAATAGTTTGCATCTGCCAGTCCCAAACTCCCAACCCATCCCTCCCCATCTCCCTTCCCCTTGGCGACCCTAAGTCTGTTCTTTATGTCTGTGAGTCTGTTTCTTTTTTGTCGGTAAGTTTATTTGTGTCATATTTTAGATCGAAAATGTGGACGTTTTCATAACTCGATAGAGTTACATGACACAGTGAAACATGCGATTGGGGAATGGATATTCTGGTTAATCAATATTCTAATTAGTGTGAAGTTGCTATACATACATATATATATATATGATCCATGAATATTATAAAATTTAAAAAAATGTTTATTTACTTATTTGACTGCATCAGGTATTAGTTGTAGCATCTGGATTCCAGAGCATGGGCTTCAGTAATTGTGGCGTATGGGCTATCTAGTTGTGGCACATGAGCTTTGTTGCTCCATGATATATGGGATCTTAGTTCCTGGACCAGGGATCGAACCCATGTCTCCTGCATTGCAAGGTGAATTCTTAACCACTGGACCACCAGGAAAGTCCCTGGATTATAAATTTTTAAAGTTTGTATTAGGTGTTCAATAAGTGCAGCCTGTGTTTATTGAGTACTTTCTTGTGCCAAATACTGTTTTAAGCAATTTACATGGATTTTTATTTACTCTTCTCAACAGCGCTATAAAGCAAGTTTGATCACCATCTCACTTTAGACAAAAATTAAGAGGTCACACAGGTGGTTAGTGAAACTGTAACCTAAGTCTGGGCACTCTAGAACCTGTGCCCTTATCTATGGATTGATGATTCTTTGGTGATTTTAAATTTGTCACCCATGATATTCTTGTGTTTCAAAGACATCACTAGGAACACTAATAATAGCATTTATTATGTCTTTACTATATCCAGTTGTGCTAAAAGTAGAATCATAACTCAGCTGTGAATGAGTGCCAGTTAAAAGTGTTGATTCAAAACATCTCAACAAACATTGTTTCATTATATTTGTTTACTCATTAGACATTATATTTATTTACTCATTAGATTCATTACTCTGTGATTTTTGATTCAGGATGAAAGATGAATAAAACAGGTCATCTTTTTAAGAGATTATAATTCCAGGGTAAGTGGTTCCCCACAGGTTAATAGATATACTTAACTTTTTATTTCAATTTAGAGTTAATAATGAGCTAGTTCACATAAAATGTAAAAACTTTACAGCTGTATAGGTCTATTATTCCCCCAGCTGTATAGATCTATTATTCCCCAACAAGTCTTTATGTAATAATTTTCATATGTATTATCTCTATATGTATTATAAATCTCACAAGAAAATCTCATAATTTTTGACCTAAATACCTAGGTATATTTTAACACATATAATTTAAAAGAAATTAAGTGAGGAAATAATATTTTATATTAGCTCAGATATTTAATTTATATCCAAGTATTTTTATTCCTTTTTGAAGATCTGAATTTTTCATTTCCCTTCAGCCTGAAGAGTTTTATTTAGCATTTCAGCATGTCTGTTAGGTGACAAATTTTCTTAGTTTTCTTTTATTTGAAAACATTATTTCACCTTAGTTTTTGAAAGATGTGTTTGCTGCATATAGAATTCTGGATTGACAGTTTCTTCTTTCAACACCCTAAAGATACTTTCATGAATTTCTGGCCTCCATAGTTTAGGTTAAAAAGTCTATAATCATTGGAATAATTTTGTCTTGTGTAACTGTGTCATTTTTTTTCCTGACTGCTTGCAAGATTCTTCTTTTTCTTCGATTTTCAGCAGTTAGATTATGATGTTCCTACATATAGCTTTTAAAAAATTTATCATGTTCTGGGTTCACCAAGCTTTTATTTTTAGGCATATCACCAAATTTGGAAAAATTTGGCTATTTCTTCAAATACTTTTTTGGCCATACTTCTTCTCATCCTGGGCGTCCAATTACACATGTGTTAGATCTTTTGACATTGAGACTCTATTAATTTTCTTCTAGTTTTTTGGTTTATTTTTCAGATTGGATAATTTCTATTGTATCATCAAGCTGTTTTCTGTGTCATCTCTATTATTCAAGCCTATACAAGGATATTTTTTAATTTGAGATTTCATTTTCAGTTTTAGAATTTATTAACTTCTTTTGCATAATTTCTATATCTTCAATGAAATTCCCTAACTTATCATTCATTACCGTACTATTTTTCTTTACCACAATGAGTATAGTTAGAATAGCTGTTCTAAAAATCCTTGCCTGTGTTAAAATTAAGTACAAAATGGAGCCCAGACTTGATAATTTCCTGAGCAGACAAGACCAATTAAATCATATAAGTGTAACTTGATTTAGACTATTTTGCAAAACAAGTGAAATTTAACTTGATCCACTTCTTGTAAATGCTTCTGACAATTATAAATGAAACGTAAGTTGTCTTCCTAAAACTGGTGTCAGATAATTCTTTTAATAAATTCCCTGTGATATGGAAACCCCCATTGTAATAATTATCAATAATTATCAATCATTTTTACTTTATAAGCTGCCCTATAATGTCATACCCTTAGTTTTAAATTTGAAAACTCCCAGTTCGCAAACTATTCTTAAATGTACCATAAACTCTGAATAAATACTATTTTTTGGTTTGGTGGTTTTAATTTTGCTATTTCTAGATTTTTGACATTACTAATTTCAATGTTTGGTTCATCTGGGGTTGGTATTTACATTGTCTCTCCTCTTTTGTTTATACTTTTTGGCTATTTTGAATAAGCTGCTCTAAACATTCATGTATTAATACAAGTCTTTGTGTGGACATATATTTTTTAGTACATATATCAGAGATACATGGGATGGAATTTCTTGGACATATGATAAGTTTCCACATCCAAGAAACTGCCAGACCACTTTTATCTTTCACTCTCCAGCAGCATTAAAGTGTTAAAGTGTCTCCACATCTTCAATCATACTTGATGTTGATAAGTCTTTCCAATTTCAGTCTTTCCAGCACATGTAGTGGTATCTCATTGTAGTTTAACTTGTCTTTCTCTTGTGACTAGTAATGTTGACCATCTTTTATTGTGCCATCAAATCTTTTACTCCCTTAAAAAATTGAGTTGTATATCTTCTTATTCTAGAGTTTTAATTGTTCTTTGTATGTTTTAGTTATTAGTCCTTTATCAGATATATGTTTTGTAAATATTTTCTTCTAGTCTGTGCTTTGTCTTTTTATTTCCATAAACAGTGTTCTTTGAAGAATAAAGTTTAAAAGATACTAATAAAATTCAACTTATAGTTTTTTTCTTATTGATTGTGCTTTGGTATCATATCTAGAAAATCTTTACCTAATCCAGGTCACAAAGATCTTCTCCTACATGTTCTCTTAAAATATTATAGTTTTATATCTTATGTTTAGGATTGTGATCCATTTGAGTTAATTTTTGTATGTGATATAAGATATCTAGGTTTATTTTTAACATGTGGATATTTTTTCTGTTTTTTGGAAAACATTATTTCTTTCCCATCAAAGTATCTTGGTGTCTTTGTCAAAAATCAGTTGGCATGTCAATGTATGGCAAAAACCACTATAATATTGTAAAGTAATTAGCCTCCAACTAATAAAAATAAATGAAAAAAAAAATCAGTTGGACATAGGGTCTGTTTAGAAATTTGTTATTTAGTTTTTAAACATTTGTGGATTTTCCAGGTACCTTTGTATTATTAATACGTATTTTGCATGACTTGAAAAAAAATCAGTTGGCTGTAAATATAAGTTCATTTCTGGACTGTCTGTTCAATATGCCTATCCTGATTCCAAGACCACATTGTCCAGATTATTGTGGCTTTGTAGTATATTTTGAAATCAGGTAGTATAAACTCTCTTAACTTTTTTCTTATTGTTTGAAAATTTTCTAGCTACTATTGGTTATTTGCAATTCTATATACATTTTAGAATCAGTTGTTAACTTTTACAAAATAAAACTACTGGGATTTTATCATTATTTTGTTGATTGTGTAATTCAGACTTTGAATGTTAGCTCAAACTTGAACTTGTAACTCAATTTACTGTTAAATTTTAATGTTACTGTGATTGTGATTGTTTTCTTCACTTTGTTTTTGGATTGTTTTGCTAATATAGAGAAATACTATTAACTTTTTATATTAATCTTATATCTTGTGACCTTGGAAAACTCTGTTAGTTGTATTAATTTCTAAAGCATATTCCTTGCAGTTTTCTACATAAAAGATTTTAATGTCTGCAAATAAAGACTGACTTCTTACTTTTCAAATTGTATGCTTACAGTTTCTTTTTCTTGCCTTGCTATATATCCTTATTGATATCTTTGTCTGCTCTGATCATTACTAAACTTTTGTTAATATCTTCAGCCAGAATTGCATATTAACTATCCTTTTAACTCTGTCAGTAATTGCTTTACATATTTTGACATTTCATTACTAGGTGCATACAGATATAGATTATTATAAAATACTTTTGAATTGACTGTTTTTTAAAATCATACTTTCACATCTCTCTTAATTTCTAGTTATTGATTTTTGCATTAAAGTTTTCTTTACCTTATCTATCTATAGTTTCAACATCTCCTTTTTGGTTAGTGTTTGCATATAATCTCTTTTTTCATACATTTCTTTCAACTTTTGTTTCCTTACATTTAAGGTGAGGTCTTAAATAAAAGACCTTAATTTAAGGTTTTGTAAGCAGTATGTAGATTTTTTAAAATCTACTTGAATAATGTTGTCCTTCAATTGGAGGATATGATCTATTTATATTTGATATAATTACTATTATTTATGTTTAAATGTACTATATTAAGCTTGATTTCATTTTATTTCTTGTCTGTTTTTTCCTTTTTACTAAATTATTTTGAATTAATAAATATATTATTCTCTTTCTGTTTTTATTTGCTTGGTAATAATACATCTGAAAATATTCCAGATCATAAAGAGATTACAGTTAATAAAGAGGTTACAACATGCATTCTTGAATTATTACCATCTACATTAAATTCGAATCTACCTTAAATTAGTGCTTTTACTGCTTTCTGGACAATGCAAGGATCTCATAAACATTCTCACCAGAGTAACTGTCACTTTTTGTGCTGTAGTTGTTATATGTCTTAGTTTCCATATAATTTAAATCCCACAAGTCACTTTAAAAAATCAACTAATATTAATTTAGATTTACTTACATTCTAAACTTTTGATCCTTTTCCTTAATTCCTATATCACAAGATTTACAGCTTCATCATTTTCCTTCTAACAGAAAAACCCTTGCTAGTGTGTCTTTTAGCATATACTTACATTGAATTCTCTCAGTCTTGCTTTTGAATTTTAGTTTATTTTAGCTTGATTCATATTAATAATTTAAAGAGCATAAAATGCATCCTTTTAAAGATTTCCAATTCATTGTTTTTTATTATATTTGTAGAGCTCTAAATATTCTGTCTTTATTTGTCAAATTACTTTGCCAACAAAGGTCCATCTAGGCAAGGCTATGGTTTTTCCAGTAATCATGTATGGATGTGAAAGTTGGATTATAAAGAAAGCTGAGTGCCAAAGAATTGATGCTTTTGAACTGTGGTGTTAGAGAAGACTCTTGAGAGTCCCTTGGACTGCGAGGAGATCCAACCAGTTCATCCTAAAGGAAATGAGTCCTGAATATTCATTGGAAGGACTGATGATGAAGCTGAAACTCCAATACTTTGGCCACCTGATGTGAAGAACTGACTCATTTGAAAAGACCCTGATGCTGGGAAAGATTGAAGGCAGGAGGAGAAGGGGATGACAGAGGATAGATGGTTGGATGGCATCACCGACTCCATGGACATGAGTTTGAGTAAACTCTGGGAGCTGGTGATGGACAGGGAGGCCTGGTGTGCTGCAGTCCATGGGGTCACAAAGTGTCAGACAGGACTGAGCTACTGAACTGAACTGAACTGAACTGAAATGTCTAATTTATATTTATAGAGTCGTAAATGCTGTCGAATTTTATCGTCCCTGAAGAAACCTTGTACCTGTTATCAATTCATATTCCATTTTCTCCCCGCCCTTGGCAACTGATAATCTACTTTTTGTCCTGTAACTTTGCATATTTTGGACATTTCATAAAAAAATAGAATCACAAAACTGTCACCTTTGTGTGGCTTCTTTCACTTAGCAAAATATTTTCAAGCTTTATCTATATGAGCATGTATAAGTACTTCATTCTTTCTTATAGTTCTTTTTATATTCTGTCTGTATCTCTTATCAAATACATAATTTGCTGATATTTTCTTCCATTATTTAAGGGTGTTTTTTTCTTTTCATTTTCTTGGTGATGTCCTTTGAAGTGCAGATGTTTTAATTTATTGAAATCCAATTTATGTGTATTTTTCTTTTTGTCTCTTGTGCTTTTGGTGACGTATCTAAGAAACCATTGCTAAATCTAGAGTCTTGGAGATGTTTTATGAGTTTAGCTTTACGTTTATAGATATAACCTATTTTGAGTTCATTTTGTATGTGGTTCAGCTTTATTCTGTTGCATGTGCATTTGAGGCTGTCCCAGTGCCACTTTTAAAAAGACTGCTCTTTTCCCATTGAACCGTCCCTGTTGAATATTCTTTCTACCTTTTCATGTGAATGTTTCCTAGTTATTCTCTTTCAGTTTTCTAATCTTTGCCTTTTCTGCTATTAAACTTATGTATTGGATTCTTGATTTCAATTATTATCAGTTTTCATTCATACAATTTATACTTGATTCTTTTTAGTCAATCCCTGTTTTCTTATAAAATTTCTACCCTTCTCTCTGTTATAAAGAATACATTAAACATTGTTATTTTAAAATCTAATGATAACTCCAATAATTGAATCATCTTTAGTTCTATATCTGTTCTCTAATTTTTCCTATTTTTTTGCTATATGTTCCAATTTCTTATTTTCTCTAGTAATACTTGATGATATTGTATTGTGTTGATATCCTGAATGAAAAATCATAGAGATCATGCGTGATGGTGTCTTTCCCCAAGGCAGTTTAATTTCATTTGACAGGAAGAGAGAGCTATTGCAGATCACCTTAATCTAGTTGAAAATGGATTCTTTACTCTGATGGGATTGGTCTTATGCTAAATTGCCTTCATTCTTAGGACAAAGTCCTTATTTCTAAGGTATACTTTTTCTATGGAGTCAGTCATGAGGGTGTTTCCTGTATCACCTCTGCTTGCCGAGCCCTGAATTATAATCTACATGTCCTCAGTGCTACCGTACTGCCAAGGTCTTTGCTTCGCTATCCGTCATACTACTATTTTTGGCTAGGTTTCTGCGAGTCTTGCTCTGTGCATATATGGTTTCAAAGATGGAAAACTCTTTGCAGGGAAATTGCATGCAGAATTTCAGGTACACTTTTTATGTGTTTTCTCATTCTCTTCAAGTCTACCCTATTTAGTCACTAATCTGTGTCTCACTCTTCTGCACCACAGTGGAATGTAGGCCACCAGGCTCATCTGTCCATGGGATCTTCCAGGCAAGAACATGGAAGTGGGTTGCCATTTCCTTCTCCAGCCTACCCTACTGGATGCCCTCGACCCTGGATTCTGTCTCTTCAGCCCAGTGGGAATGTCACGGCCAGCTCTGTCTGTGTGGTTAGCCTCTGTTTCGCTCTGCTGCAGACCTGCGGGTGTCTCGAGGAAGATCCCAGTGCAGAGAGGCTCAGCACGGTGTGTGGGCCTTCCCTCCAGGATCGCTGCTTCTCATGTTCTCCCTGCTGTCAGTATTCTCTAATGTGTCAAGCTGTTGTTTCATGCATTTTATAATTACTTTTGACAAGAGAATTATCCTGATATTTAACTTTGCTGTATTAACTGGAAGCAGAGTCTTCCTAGCTTTCTTTTGAAAAATATACAAGAAGATCTCCTACTTTTTACTATAGTTTAGTTCTGTCATGTCAGCAAGTAATAGTTTTTAGAAAATAAGATACTTTCCTGGTATTATAATTTGTGGGTTTCATCTGTGATTGGAAGACGTGGCTTTAAATAGTAAGGAGAGTGCCCTAAAATTATATGTCAGTGCTATAACATTTACACAGAGATATGATGACTCAAAATTTATAAAAGCAGGCTGGGTTTCTTTGTGCTATATGTGAGACCTCAACATACATGATGTGTAATATGTTAAAGAAAACCTTGTTGTACCACTATTTTGATCCATACTTAATATGTCAGTTATCCTTAGCATTTAATTCACTGTATTTTTGTTTGTTTTAGACTGTAAACATATTTCAAAGATGACAATTTGATTGGCCCAAGTCTCTTTAAAATGTCTCTAAAAAAGTTTGAGAAACTTGCTAAATTTTCTCTCAGTAACCCTTTTTTTAAATTTGATTTGATTTGATTAGATCTGATAGAGTGCCTGATGAACTATGGATGGAGGTTCGTGACATTGTACAGGAGACAGGGATCAAGACCATCCCCAAGAAAAAGAAATGCAAAACAACAAAATGGCTGTCTGAGGAGGCCTTACAAATAGCTGAGAAAGGAAGAGAAGCTAAAGGCAAAGGAGAAAAAGAAAGATATACCCATTTGAATGCAGAGTTCCAAAGAACAGGAAGGAGAGATAAGAAAGTCTTCCTCAGTGATCAGTGCAAAGAAATAGAGGAAAACAATAGAATGGGAAAGACTAGCGATCTCGTCAAGAAAATTAGAGATACTAAGGGAACATTTCATGCAAAAATGGGCTCCATAAAGGACAGAAATGGTATGGACCTAACAGAAGCAGAAGATATTAAGAAGAGGTGGCAAGAATACACAGAACTATACAAAAAAGATCTTCACAACCAAGATAATCATGATGGTATAATCACTCACCTAGAGCCAGACATCCTGGAATGTGAAGTCAAGTGAGCCTTAAGAAGCATCACTATGGACAAAGCTAGTGGAGGTGATGGAATTCCAGTTGAGCTATTTCAAATCCTAAAAGATGATGCTGTGAAAGTGCTGCACTCAATATGCCAGCAAATTTGGAAAACTCAGCAGTGGCCACAGGACTGGAAAAGGTCAGTTTTCATTCCAATCCCAAAAAAGGCAATGCCAAAGAGTGCTCAAACTACCGCACAATTGTACTCATCTCACACTCTAATAAAGTAATGCTTAAAATTCTCCAAGACAGGCTTCAACACTATGTGAACTGTGAACTTCCCGATGTTCAAGCTGGTTTTAGAAAAGGCAGAAGAACCAGAGATCAATATCCATTGGATTATCAAAAAAGCAAGAGAGTTCCAGAAAAACATCTATTTCTGCTTTATTGACTATGCCAAAGCCTCTGACTGTGTGGATCACCACAAGCTGTGGAAAATTCTTCAAGAGATGGAAATACCAGGCCACCTGACCTGCCTCTTTAAATCTGTATGCAGGTCAGGAAGCAGGAGTTAGAACTGGAACAACAGACTGTTTCCAAATTAGGAAAGGAGTACATCAAGGCTGTATACTGTCACTCTGCTTATTTAACTTATATGCAGAGTACATCATGAGAAACGCTGGGCTGGATGGAGCACAAGTTGGAATCAAGAGAGCCGGGAGAAATATCAATAATCTCAGATATGCAGATGACACCACCCTTATGGCAGAAAGCGAAGAAGAACTAAAGAACCTCTTGATGAAAGTGAAAGAGGAGAGTGAAAAAGTTGGTTTAAAGCTCAACATTCAGAAAACTAAGATCATGGCATCTGGTCCCATCACTTCATGGCAAATAGACGGGGAAACAGTGGAAATAGTGAGAGACTTTATTTTTTTGGGCTCCAAAATCACTGCCGTTGGTGACTGCAGCCATGAAATTAAAAGCCACTTGCTCCTTGGAAGAAAAGTTATGACCATCCTAGACACCATATTAAAAAGCAGAGACATTACTTTGACAACAAATGTCCATCTAGACAAGACTATGGTTTTTCCAGTAGTCATGTATGGATGTGAGAGTTGGACTATAAAGAAAGCTGAGTGCCAAAGAATTGATGCTTTTGAACTGTGGTGTTAGAGAAGACTCTTGAGAGTCCTGTGGACTGCAAGGAGATCCAACCAGTTCATCCTAAAGGAGATCAGTCTTGAATATTCATTGGAGGGACTGATGATGAAGCTGAAACTCCAACACTTGGCCACCTGATGTGAAGAACTGACTCTTTTGAAAAGATGCTGGGAAAAATTGAAGGTAGGAGGAGAAGGGGATGATAGAGAATGAGATGGTTGGATGGCCTCACTGAATCAATGGACATGAGTTTCAGTAAACTCTGGGAGTTGGTGATGGACAGGGAGGCCTGGCGTGCTGCAGTCCATGGGGTCACAAAGAGTCAGACAGGACTGAGTGACTGAACTGAACTGAACCCTTTTTTGAGAATTAACAGATTCCTTCTATTGATCTTAGTTCTACCCAGAAGTATTATAGTACATATAAGCATATTTATTGATATTGCTGTTGATGACTATCAAGATGTTTCTTCTACTGAATATTATTTTTAAAGTAATGGTTGACAAACTGTTTTTTCTTTATCTTTGCCTAAGTGTTTGCAAACTGTAAGAATATCTACTAAGTGTCAGAAGCAGAACTAATTATTTCTGCCTACTCACTATCATTGATACTTTGACAATTATCAAAAGTCTTGACATTTCATTATAATCTACACAAGTGATAAGCATTTTCTTTAAAACAGAACCTTCAGCTTTACTTGGAGAATTATGGAAATAGCTGTGACATTTAAAAAATTGTTTTCAACAATATTTGTAATGGGGAAATTTACGACTTCAGGACAAAGGAGATGACTGTCTATATTTTCAATGCAATTTTAGAGCCTTTGGAGATTATCTGAACCTATAGGGATATGCAACTTTGTCTCTAACTAAGCTGTTTTACAACTTTGTACAAAGTTGTATAAAATGCATGCGTGCTAAGTCGCTCCAGTTGTGTCCGACTCTTTGTGACCCCATGGACTATAGCCCGCCAGGCTCCTCTGTCCATGGGATTCTCCAGGTAAGAATATTGGAGTGATTGCCATGTCCTCCTCCAGGGGATCTTCCTGACCCAGGAATCGAACCCACATCTCTTAAGTCTCCTGCATTGGCAGGTGAGTTCTTTATCAATAGCACCATAATGCAAATAATTCTTGTCTGTAGACATGTAAAAATTTTTTTCTGATAGAAGGAAAACATTTTCCTCCTGTGGGAAAGTCAGTTTTGCAAATTCATCTCAGTATTACAGATTCAGCAGTATGTCTTCTTTGAGATCCCCTTTTGAACCCATTGAAATGGGTCCCTCATTTAATTAATGAGTTAAGTAACATCTCTGACATGTGTTAATTTTACATTTGTATGAATGACATTTGATCTTCTTTGGAAAATTATCATCTAACCTAATGCTCCCTTGGGCTTGTCACTTATGGAAACTCTTAACAGAAAGTGAATTCATGTGTGGATGGAATTTAGGTAGATTTGAATGAGTGTAATGATGGTCAATGAAAGTATGAATGACAAGAGCTTGTTTCTTTCCCCAGGCTTGAGATACAGACCCACTCAGCACAGGAAATAGGTCCTTAAGATTACAGAGATTTCTCAGGGTTTTCCTGTTGCCTTAGTTTTTTACCTTAGTAGTACCTATACAGAAATCTTTTTGCATTAAATCTGTTACACACACTGCAATTATTTTTAATATGATTTTTTGCTGTACTCTTTATTTATATAAGTCTGGTTTGTTTCTTTATTTCAAAGATTGGTTTAGTAACTAAAACTGCCCACACTTCTGATAACAATTTCTAATAAAGAGGAACATGTATTATTATATATTTACAAATCATTCAGAATTTGGAGAGTCTCTTAAGCCACTTACAAAATAAAATCTTTCTCAGTTCTGTACCCCTTCATCGGTACCAGAAATGCAAGGACTAATTGCCCCATCATTAATACTACCCTAGTTGTCCGGGATTTCATCTCTCCTGTCGTTGGTTTTCCCAGGGGTTCAGTGGTAAAGAATCTGCCTGCCAGTGCAGGAGATGAAAGAGATGCATGTTCGATTCCTGGGTCAGGAAGATCCCCTGGAGGAGGAAATGGCAAGCCACTCCTGTATTCTTGCCTGGAAAATTCCGTGGACAGAGGAACATGGCAGGCTAGTCCATGGGGTCACAAAAAGTTGGACGCTACCAAGCAACTAACCACACATACATGCATCTTGGATTTAAGAAGGTCTGAAACATTATAATCAGGAGGAAGATTTCCTCTATGGGCTATTCAAACAATAAAATCCCATAGTCCATAAGGCATCATCAAGGCTCAAAATCAGTAGATGAACCACTGGGTTCTAAAGTCCTCTCTTGTTGCTAAAGAGAGGATCACCTGGAGTTGTGTGCTCTTCTATCTCAAGTGAAGGCTCCAGCTTATTCAGCTTGCATTCACCATCTGGGCGCTTGATTGGTGCTCTTGGCAGTGGTTCTTAATTAGATCTACCTACTGGTTTCTTCCCAGGTTGCAAGCTCTCTTCTTGGGCTCCAAATTTCCCAGGGCTCCTTTTGTTACCTTCTCTCATTTCCTCCCCTCTTTCCAACTTCCTTTTTGTCAGGAATAAGGGGGAGGTGGGGACAGATCTATTCCTCTCTATTTGGACTTCCCTTACAGGCAGTTTTTCTTTCCTTGTTTAGTTCTGTTGTTTTTTTCCTCACAGTAAACTTTGATGGCTCATTACCTTTAGAGGTTGAATCATTAACAAGCAAAATATTAGTTCTCTTTCTTAATATTCAAACCCTGCCTCTAGGCAAGGAAAAGTATCTGTATTCCATTATTCTCTGCATGAAAGGAAAAAAAATTAAATAGTTTAAGTTTGTATATTATAATAGTCATAAAATTGGAGTCTTGCCACAGAAAAGTATTTGATTAGGATGATTTTAGGAGGTAGAAAAATTGATATTGGAGCTGACAACCTCCCTTCACTATGCTTTCTCTTAGGTTCAGAATATAGAAGAAATACTGTACTAGTCTACAATCCCTTTAGAAACCACTTGAGTTTAATATCTGTTTGAAGTTGAAAAATTCTTAGATTTTTAGAATGGTAACATAGTTCATATAAATTTATTATGTAACTTCTTCCAGAGGGGCCTGGGATAGCACTGGTTACTCAGAAATATATATTTTTTTTTTTTTTGGCCATCAATGAATGACAAAAAATGAATATTCACACTCCACAGGATTAAGTCTTTAAATGTCTCCTGTCACTTCAGAATATCTTTTCCTACTAAAAATTTCAGATCAGATTATGTTTTGATGCCAAATAAATTAAAAACTTACCTCAGACTTTTCAGAGCTTTCTGGATTTTGCAATTTTGAATAGAAGATGTAGGCTTATATTTCTTCAATTTTAAGATGTTATCAATTTCAAGTGATAGTTTTGAAAGCCCCTAAATAAATGTTCTAGTTACTATCATTCCATGTGTTTTTACTGCTTTTTTGCCATCTTAGTTATATATACCTGATTTTATTATATTGTGGGCAGTGAACATGGTGTGCATAATGTTTTTTTTTTGGCTTTGTGTTTGTATTTGTTGAACTTTCCTTTGTGGTTATGTATCATAAATTTCTTACTTATATTAAGAAGTGTTTATTCTCTGAGTGTGTGCATATGTATTCATGTGTATGTATATATGGATCTCTCTCTGTATATATATATGTATATGTATGTATAGAAATGTCTAAGTAGACACACATGTACATATTTATATATATTAGCAAATGTTGTTATATTATTCAGACATTGTCTACCACATTTATTTTGAATCCACTTGATCTATTGCTACCTGAAATAAGCATCTTAAAAATTCCTACTATTTCTGTAAGCCTGTTAGTTTCTCTTTCCAGTTCTGAATTTTTTCTTTTCATTCTGATATATGTTATGTTGTTTGGTGATTATATATTTTATGACTTTTATGTGAGTTAAGCCATTCCTTCCTTTCTTAATGACTTTCACCTTCAATTCTTTTTTAAATCAGACACTATCAGGTTTCTTTTTATTACAACTAGCCTGGCATTTTATTGTTGTTAAATAGAGCTTGATTAGTTTAAATCTGTTTTGGATAATTTAATCCATTCATATTTATTATAATTACTGAAATGTTTAGAATTATTTCTGCTCTCTTATATGAATTTTCAAATTATTATAATTCTTGTTTCTCTCCCTGCCCCATTTCCTCTTATTTTCCATGTATTTCTCTAGATTAGGGCTTGGTAAACTACCGCCTGCGGGCAAATCCAGTGCAGTATGAATCAAGTTCAGCCGTGAGTTTGTATCTGGGGGTGTCTGTGGCTCCTTTTGTGTGACAGCAGCAGGGTTGAGAAGTTGTGACGGACACCCTGTGGCTTGCAAGATCAATAATATATACTCTTCAGTACTTTACTGGACTCTTCCTTAAGTAATTGTTGGGTAGATCTTTGCTCTTTAATGACATTAAAAGATGTGCTGCCTTATTTCCAAGTTCTAGGTAATATTTTTGCCTAAAGTAACAATTTCTTTTCATTTTTAATTACTTACAAATAAGAAGTTTATAAATCTTTGACATGTGTCCTTTCTGAATTTCTATGAAAGTCATGTTTTTAACGTCTTTTTGATGTTGACCCTGATCATATTGGTTTCTTCTACTTCTCCATTAGGAAGCCTTCATTTTCCTTTTTGTAATTGATAGCTATTTTGGAGGGAGATATTAGATTATATCAATATCCATTCTTCATCAAACCCAGAAACCTTAGCATCTATTGACTACTCCCACCTGAATCAATTACCATATGGCTATTGCCATATGATAATTTTCTATTTCTGTCTTTTTTCCAGTACTTGTTAATAGGAATTCTACTAAGAAAGCAGTAGAATTATCACCCCTTTTTACGTATGTGTATATGTCTATATCAACTCAGGGATTTCTGTTTTACTCACTGAGTTTTAATCAATTCCTATTTGGGCTTCCCAGGTGGTGCTAGTGGTAAAGAAACTGCCTGCCAATGCAGGAGACAAAATAGACACATGTTTGATCCCTGGGTTTGATCCCTGGGTCAGGAAGAGCCCCTGGAGAAGGGAATGGCTACAGCTACAGTATTCTTGCCTGGGAAATCTCATGGACAGAGGAACCAGGCAGGCTACAGTCCATGGGGTTGCAAAGAGTCAGACATGACTGAGTGACTAACATTACTGCTACTACTATCATTATTCTAACGCTCAAATCGTTTAATTTGGCCAGTATGAACCTCTTCAAAGCTGTCTCTTTTGTCCTTTTTAACATGCCCAATTATTCTTCTGATCTGTAACCAGATATATTACCGATTATATAACTGGCCCGCACCCTGCCCAGTTATTCTTTAAGTACCTTCTTATATTCTGGCGCACCAAGATATTCCAGGACCATCTTGTACTTTTCTTGCCTCCATCCTGGGATCATTTATTTCCCCAAGGACTTTAGGTTCCTTTAGAGAAAGATAGAATTTTGAAACTAATATCTGGGCACTCTCTTATGTTCATTGTTAGTTACTAGAGTGTCATTGCTTCTAGGTGCTCTCCAAAGAAGGTACAAAATGTATATGTGCGTATAGACATATGTATGCACATATTATGATACATACATATCTATGTCTATATGTGTATCCATAGAAATGTATAAAGTACGTATAAACATGAATTCACACTGATATCTCCAATTCCAATTTAACAACTCAAACTTCTTTCTAGCCATCCTCCTTTTCTTATTTGTAACTCAGTTCTCCAACACTGAAAAATCTGACTCACAGTATCATCAGTTATCTTTATAGTGTCGTTTATTCATTTATTTAGGCCCTGCCACATGGCTTGTGGGATCTAGTTCCTTGCCCAGGGATCGAACCCAGGCCCACAGCAGTAAAAGCACAAGTCCTAACCACTGGCCCACCAGGGAATTCCCCTATTGTCTGTAATATAGTTACTTCTTTTCTCAGCCTTTCTGTATATAACTAATCTCCTGGCCACAGGAGCCATACATTTGGCCTTTGCTCCATCATCAGCCCTTCATCACTCCCTTTTCCATCCTCCCCCGCTCATGTCTGCTTGGCCTTTATCTCTGCCGCCACCTCCTTGGATCGGTTGCTTGCTGCGTGGCCCAACACCTCTTCAGCTCCAGACTCACTCCTGCCTCCTGTGCTTTCGGCTATGCTACCATCTCCACAGAAAGTGGGAGAAGCCTATTAAGTAGAGGAAGAAGAGGAGAAATAAAGGATTTTTCTTTTTATCCTTCAGGGTCTGAAATGTTTGTTTCTAGGCCTGTTTCGTTTTGTTTTTTTCTGAATTGTTTTTTTCTGGTAGCATTGATGAACTCTTTGGACAAAAGAATCCTGTCACTTAGTTCTTAGAAATTCTTTGTCTCTGTTTCTCCAACCATAGCTCTTCCTTTTTGTCTTTCTTCTCCTCTTAGGAAGATTCATTGTCAGACGTTAGAACTTCTGAATCTATTTTCTGTGTCTTTTAAAGTTTTCTCCAGAGTTTACATCTCATTACCTCTGTATTATATCCTGGAAGAATTCCACAGAAGTACATTCCAGCTTACCAACTTACTTGGAAGTCGTACATCCAGTATGTTATTCAGTCTGTTCATTAAGTTATATATGGCTTCTCTAGGGGCTCATTGATAAAGTATCCGCCTACCAATGTAGGAGAGACAGGTTCAGTCCCTGGGTCAGGAAGATCCCCTGGAGAAGGAAATGGCAACCCACTCCAGTGTTCTTGCCTGGGAAACCCCATAGACAGAGAAGCCTAGTGGACTACAGTCCATGGGGTCGCAAAAGTGTCAGACATGACTTAGCGACTAAATAACAACGAAATTTGTTAATGAGTACATTTTTCATTTGACAGACCTTTAACTGATTATTTTATTACTATTATTTGTGCTTCATGACCACTTTTTCTTGTTTTTATGTATTTTATTGAATTTCCTGTTTTGTCTCTCCTATAATATTAAATATTCTTTGAAGACCTTTCCGTTAATTCATCTCCTTAAGTCAAAGTTCTTTCTTGTGAGTTGAATGATTGAGCTTGATGACAGTATTTCATGGTGTTGCCATGGGATTAGTAAATCTTATTTGGATATTTATCTTCGGTGACAGAATTCTTCTGCATGTATGCCAAGCAGTGACAGTTGCCTCCGTGTCCAAAATGACTTCCAGCGGTGATGATGTAGTTCTCCTAATACCATATATCATGGCTACAGCAAGGGCAGTATTTTCTTTCAGGGTGGCTGTCTTGACTTCTTAGCTCAGCAGCTGTGGCGTGCACCAGATATAAAGGTCCCAACGATTTCCTGCCTATAATGACTTCCAACTGTGATGGCTTCCCACACAATGGATGCCTCTTATACTTATTCCTGTGATTTTGGCTCACTGCTATGGCTGCCAGTCTTTCTTTTACCAATACCCGACAAGTTCATCAGTTCAGTTCAGTTCAGTCGCCCAGTCGGGTCTGACTCTTTGTGACCCCATGGACTGCAGCACACCGGGCTTCCCTGTCCATCACCAACTCCCGGAGCTTGCTTAAACTCATATCCATCGAGTCAGTGATTCCATCCAACCAACTCATCCTCTGTCGTCTCCTTTTCCTCCTGCCTTCAGTCTTTCCCAGCATCAGGGTCTTTTTCACATGAGTCAGCTCTTCGCATCAGGTGGCCAAGGAGCTTCAGCTTCAGCATTTGTTCTTCCAATGAAAATTCAGGACTGATTTCCTTTAGGATGGACTGGTTTGATCTCCTTGTTGTCCATGGGACACTCAAGAGTCTTCTGCAACACCACAGTTCAAAAGCATCAATTCTTCAGCACTCAGCTTTCTTAATGGTCCAACTCTCACATCCATACATGATTACTGGAAAAACCATAGCTTTGACTAGATGGACCTTTGTCAGTAAAGTAATGTCTCTGCTTTTTAATATGCTGTCTATATTTGTCATAGCTTTTCTTCCAAGGAGCAAGTGTCTTTTAATTTCATAGCTTCAGTCACCATCTGCAGTGATTTTGAAGCCCAAGAAAATAGTCTGTCACTGTTTCCATTGTTTCCACAAGTTCATGCCCACCAAGAATTCCTTTTCTTAAGAATTAATTTCCTTCTTTTCTCTCTCCTTCCTTCCTTCCTTCCTTCTTGTCTTTGTTCCTTCTTCCCTCCCTCCCTCTCTCTTTTCCTCCCTTCTTCCTCCTCCTCCTTCTCCTCTCTCTTCCTTCCTTTTTCGTTATTCTCTGGTTTTGTGTGTTAGTCTGCATCTTAGAACCAAAATCTGTAAATGAAATTTAGTACCTTTTTGTTAATGAATTTACATAAACAATGGCATTTTGTGTCTTCTCCTTCATAAAGATAGAGTTATAATGCTTCTTTGTGTTTGGAGTCTAAAGACTTGTCTGAGTCATTCTCATCAACGGGCACTCAAATGTAGCACCATGTGGAAAACACACTTCCTAGGATAGTGACTTCTTTAGTATGTTTCGGCTTGATACAGTGACACTGTAATGTGGAAGAGCACTGGCATTTTGTTTGTATTTCCTACTTGATTAAGTTCATGTTTTCTTTTTAGCTTTAAATGATTTAAGTATTTCTGAAAGTTAAATAGCTTCTCTTGAAAGTCAGCCAAAGATTTTTAATGGATAGCTATTTGGAGGCCTGACCATGGTTCTTTGTAATCATGTGTTGTTTGTAGCAATCTTTCCCCACTTTGAGAATTTGATGATCTATTAAAAAGATCTGGCAATTTCCAGTGCCTATATTGCATCACCTGACTTCTGCCAGGTATCACCTCTCTCACAATACTGTTTCATTTCAGTGGTTTTATAATGTAATCATTTTGAAAGCATGTTAAGTGAAAGTTTGAAATCTGAATTTCAGTCTGTGAGCAACAGTATAGCATGTGACACCGCTGCTAAAAACAGGATCACGACTCAGTGACAGACTCCTTTGCTGGGATGTTTGTGTATGGATGTTGGCATCACAACTTATCCAGCAAAGTTCTTGGGACACAAAGTATGAAAAAGTTTTGCTTTAGTCAAAAAATATGGTATTCTTGTTATTAATAAATATCTAACACACTGAGTTAGAGAAACAAAAAGGATATAATAGGGTAAAAGCAACTAACTTGGTCTCTGTGTCAGGTAGGTCTCCTCTGATAACACGGGAAAGGAGAGATAACTCCAAATATCTTAAGAAAAAGAATATATTGACACATGTAACAGAAAATCTAGGGGTTTGATACAGGACTTAAAATACTATCATGAGGACCTGGTTTTGCCATCTCTCTTCATTCAGCTATCCCGTGTGTTGGCTTCATTCTCAGGCTGGCTAAGCCTAACCTCTCCAGTGTTCAAGTCCAGAGGAAATGGGAGAAAGTGTCCTCTGGAAATTTCCATGTAAATCCTGGGATCCACTGTAATGGGACCAATTTGGATCATGTGGTCTCTGACCCAATCTCCTGGGGGATCTTTTGCTCTGATTGACTAGACATCAGGATGGCCTGCCACCCAAAATACACAGATTGAGACTCAAAGGGAAGATAAATAGTTTGCTAAGGAAAACTGTGCAATTTAAGCAGCATGACATGATATTGGATAGTCAACAACAACGTGTCTTATAGGTATGGTTGAATATCAAAGACAGAGAAAATAGATAAATAGGCTAAAAACTCCCAATTGTAGTAAGTAAAGGTGGCTGTGAGTTTCTATTTGATTATAATTTATTAAATTATAAAGATTTTTAAAGGTCTCTAATTAGTGCTGTCATGCATCTTACATGTTATTTCTGTTCTTATGTAAAGACTAATTTATTTATTTAAAATTTGTTTAAAATTAAACTAAACAGAAGAAAGAAAGAAATAGAAATATATAGGAGTAAATTAGAAAAAGTAAATGTTTCATTAAATTACCCAAGGACACTTAAGGCTCTTTTTATTTATTATGATGACCTGGAACACTTTAATTGCATTGTTCCACTTGGCTCTAGTGTGTAGGTAAATAGTAGTAAAAAAAAATCTGTTTGCTAGTAACCTAGGGGTAAACCAAACTATATTGTTTGCTGTTCCCATAAATCATAGATACAGTGCTCTAGGTTCTGGTCAGAACTCAATTATTCTTGTTTACTGACTCACCCAGTGGTATAAATATATGTAAAATATGATTGTAGTATGGCATTCTAGCCTCAAAACTGATTTATTACACCTTCCTCTGAGATCTTAACACAGATAAAAATGGAACAATGAGAAAATAAGCAGCTACTCCCTCTCTTAACCAGCAACAGGGTTACCCTTTCACTCTGCCTCCTGCATCCACACCAGTGGGACCAGATAAACACATAGAAGTGAATTGTTCTCTTCCTGGGTCATAATGTCATAACTGTGCTTGAATGTTATCTGTCTTTCAGCTTCACAAAGGCTTTTGCGATGATGAATGTAAGGTGTGGTCTGTCTTAAGGCTATTTGCGTTATGGAAGGAAATTCTTGAGGGCTCTAAAGAAGCCCTAGGAGCAATAACTGGAATTGTGGGAAGAGAGATTCTTTGAGAGCAAGGGGAAATGTCCTATCCCCACATTTTTGGTGGAGCAGAAAACGCAAACCAGGTGTTTTTTTCAGTGTTTCTGCTTAGAGATTTAACCTAGCCATCTCCGAGTGCATCCTGGGTGTGTGTGTGTGTGTGTGTGTGTGTGTGTGTGTGAGAGAGAGAGAGAGAGAGAGAGAGAGAGACCTAAAGATACTAGAGCCCTTCCCTCTTCCAGTTGATGAGAAGTGAATAAATAAAGACTTGGCAGCCATCTCGCAGAGGCTGCTGACACCTGCTCCGGACAAATCCCAGGGCAATGTGTTTTCTGTCTTCACTCCATGTTCTGCACGAAGGACTGAACTTTGTTTATCCTTATCCCCCCTCCAGCTAAAGAGATTATATTTCATGGCCAGCTGGTTCCCTTTGAGGCTGATTTTGGCTCCTTAAATATGATACTTGTCTAGATAAATGTTTAAGTTATTTAACAAAAGACATAAAAAGCCACCTTTTCCTGATAGCTTTTCTCCCACTTTTCATTAGTCTAATAGAGATCATTCGTGTTTGTTGACAAAATTATTTGGTTTTGTTCCCCCAGGAACAGTATTGAAAAGACCAAATATTTTATTACTGTAGAAGGAATTCTTTCTACTTTATTAGTATTTGTAGCACTGTCCTCTTGAGGCTGTGAATATGATCACAGTAGGTCTAGAGTTATTGGCTATTATTTAATATAAGTATTCTCAACTAATTTTTCTTTCTGGGGGGCGTTTCCTGTTGGTGTATTTCCCTTTAGTGGTATGTGGTACTGTCCACACTCAACTCACCTACTAAGATGAGAGTGCTTAGAATTAAAAATTTAAGTCATATTAAAAAATATTAAGTATATTTGTTTTTGAAGATCCACAGGTTTTCCAAACCCTGCAGTGAATACCTATAATGTCTCTTGCAGGGCCTTGGACATAATTTGCATTCCGCCTTGCTTGTTATTTGAGTAAAAAAGATGTAAATAGTTTGAATTATCTGTGTAACTATCCTCAAATCATAATACCAATGCTCTTCATAAATCTTCTATTATGGGTTATTTTGATGCTTTTGCTGCTCATTTACAGAGAGCCCTAACCCATCAGCATGGGCTAGATCCTCATGAATGCAGTGGACTCAGATGTGACAAAGCTTCAGATTGTTTCATTACAGCCAGTTTGCCTGGTTTCACATTAAAAAGGGCGCCTAGAAGTGTAAGTCCCTGAAGATCAGAAAGCAGCCACCATGAACTAAGCTAAAAGAGACACCTCTGATTTTGGGGGGCATGACTGTAAAACCAGAGATACCACAGTTTTGTAGGGAGAATGTACAGCAGAATGGAGTCAGGTTATCTAGATTGAAGAACCAGGTCTTCCCAATTACTACTGTGTACTTTTGGATAAATTCTTTAACTTCTTTAGGCCTTAGTTTCCTTGCTTGTAAAATGGAGATAATAATAGTATTTAACTCATAGGGTTGATGCGAGGATTAAATGAAATCATGCTACTAAAGGACCCGGAACAGAGTCTGGCACTAAATGAACACTCCACAAATGTTAGCTGTCAAGTCTGTCTGCCACAACTTCTCCTTGACTCCCAACTACCAAAGTGCTTGGGATCTGCAGTGCTCCTTTTGGCACTTGATCATGCATTAATTCATCCATCACCATCTACCGAGTGATTTTAATCCCCCTTAGATTGCTGAGCATGGCTCACAGTGTTCAAGATAGCAGATTGCCTAGTGGTGCTGCTCAGTTTAAACTAATCTCTGATAAAGATTTACTCGCAAGTCTAGGTCAGTCCTAGATGAGGATGGGATGGATGGCATCACTGAGTCAGTGGACATGAACTTGGGCCGACTCTGAGAGAGAGTGAGGGACAGGGACATCTGGCGTGCTGCATTCCATGGGGTCGCAGAGTCAGACACAGCGTAGTGACTGAACAACAACTAGGTCAGTACTAAAAAAGCTAAAGGAACGTGGTACCCCGTTCACGGAGAAACAGTGTCTTGCTTATGGAAGCCCTGCTTTCTTCCTCATTGCTAGAATATCCGTTTAATTATGGGAACCTACACCCTGAGAATGACACAGATAACAGAAAGTAAGTATAGAAGAGTCTAGAAACCTCACGCATTGTGAGAAATTGTGGAAAGGACTGGGAGGTGCAGCGGGTGAGCATCTTTCTTTGATGTTAGGTGCTATTGGAGAGGTTTGCTCTTTTTAGATTTCTGTTTACAGTCCAGTTTTAATCTCTGAGTTCCCGAGGCTGGACTGGGGTTAGTTACATCAGGAGTTACCCATTTCAGAAGCCCTTATTCTTGCAGCTACTGTGGCTTTTTTCCTAAGTCAGTTTTACCGTCCTTGCCAATTTTCCCGCCCCCCGCAAAGAGTTCTCCCTAGAGGTTCCTAAGTTTTTATGAGCTTCTTGAGAGTGCCGCCCAGTTTGCCAGAGGGCCTCAGTATTGCTAAATCCTGAGTCAAACTCTCTACCCTTTCCCCCAGGCTTAATAGGCTCTAGAGCAGTGGAATAGAAACGCCCAGGAAATGGGAACTAACAAGCTGAAAGGAGACAAGGGGCCAGGGCTCAGAGGGAACTGGTTTGGACAGAGCAGATTCAGAGCCCCATCTTGAGCATGAACTTGATCTGAAGACCAACTCGACAGCTGTGCTGCTAACCCTACCCTCAATGCCCTGGATGTTGAGGATTCACTCTGTCTCTCTCTCAAGTGATTTTTAAAACTCAATTTACTTAAAATTACCAGTGTGAAAGACTGTGGTTTTTCTATAAAATGAAAAATTGCCATATTTATACTGTATTTAGTTTGGAGACTGAGTCTAAAATATGTGGATCAAAACTGTCCATGAAAGCACCCAAAACTGTTTTTTCTCATGATCTGATGTTGGGCATTACTGAATTTTGCACTTGGAAATCAATTGCTTTGATGTTATGTTCACTTTTGTTTCTAAAGTCAGAGATAGGTGCCATTTCAGACTGTTATTTGTAAGCATTTCCCCACGGGTTTTCTTGGCCTTGCAAGCTTTCTACTATCCTGACTGACTATAATGGTGGCTCAGCTTTGTGTTTCGGGTCTTTTGCTAACAATTCAAACTTGCTGTTTTCCCATCACAGTTATATTCTCCAGTATTTTTCATTTTGTCTTGTCTTTTAGCAATGGTTGTAATTCATGTAATTGTAGGATATTTGTTAGTTGTAAACTCTTAGTCCTGCCTGGAAATATCAAATATTTAAAACACTGTATTCTTTGGAAGTACATGAGGAATAATATTTTAACTGATAGCTTTTATTCACTGAGCTGACATTAAGCTAAGGTAATTTTGTTCCATGTTGTGTAATGTTCTCACTTATGATTATTCCTGCAGTTTTCTCATTTTGTTTTTTTAATCACAATAACTAAAGGGCAACAAACAGCTGCTGGAGTTAGGGTTGTCAGACATTTTAGGTAGTTTTTCCTTTTGCATGAAACAGTTCTGTTGAAAATACTGAATTGTGTATATGTTGAGATTGCCACCCGCTGGTGAAATAGAGAATTTGCATTTTAATGAGTAATTTAGGAAAACATATTTGTTTTCTGTTTCTGGAGTATGAATTTATACGTTTAGGTTTAAAAACATATATTTTAAACTTTGCTAGAAGAATAAAGATTTTTAGTAATATGGAACACTTTAAAGCTCTACTGGAAAAATTTAAAAACTATCATTTGAAACCATTTAAAAATATTTGTTTACATCTCTTGTGGCCCCTACAAAGGGGAGAAGAGAAAAAACAACACAAAATCTCAGAATATGCCTAAGCGTTATCAGTGGTTGCTGTTGACTACTAAGATTAAGAGGGAATAAAATAAATTCTGTTGCTTCTTTACACTTGTATGGAGTTATATTTTCTCCCCCTATGCAAAGCTTGTATTGCTTTAAAAGAAAAATATAAATCTGAAGAAGAAAAATAGCTATATGCTAGTGTACATAAATCTAAATGTAAGTCTCACAAGGGCACTTGATAGAGTGTTTAAAAAAGGAAAAGCGCCACCCTAAATCAATGCCACATTTAACTAAAAAGATACAAAAGGAACAAAAGCCTGGAGATTGAACTGCAGCTTTCATCACTCCACTAGCACAAATTTTAAATTCAAATGCATACATAAGAATTTATTATGTGATAAAGATGCCATTTCAAATTCATGTGCAAGGGTACCTCACCTCATTTAGCAAATATATTCCAGATGTGAAAAATTAAAAATATGCAATGAAATAAATTTAAAAATATAAATAATATTAGGCTAAGCAAAAAGCAAGGAAAAATTATAAAGGAGAATGTTGAAAACGTCTGTGTGTAAGTATCAGCAGAAAAACAAATGATAAACTAGGAAAAATATTTAGAGCTTACAGAACTGATAAGTAAAATAAGACTTTTTAAAAAAGGCCTGAGCATTTGAAAAGACTATTAACCTCATTACTAATCAAAGGATTACATATGTTTTGAAAACTGAAAAATTTAACTATAAAATTGGCCAAGATTTAAAAAAATGTTATTATACTTAGTGTTTTCTGATAAATGTTTTCCTCTTCTGATAAAGCTTTCAAATATCTGACATGTTAAAAGTGTGTTGCTTGGTAGATGAAAGATGATACAGACAAAAGTACTCCATATTATAAAACTCTACAGCTGTTTGAAATTATTCCTTAAAAAAATACTTAATAATATGGAAAAACACTCATCTAGAATTTAGATTACAAATAGGGTTTACATAATAACACAGTTTTATCTATATCTATCTCTCCATAAGGATATTATTTCAGAATTTTAATAGTGATTATCAGACTACCAGAGTTATTGGTGATAATTTCTTTCTTCATTTATTTCTGTATTTTTAAATTTTTTGAAAACAGTAAAATTTCAAATACATGAAGTGCTTATTAAAATTCCTTTAAAATTAGGGTATGAAATAATACATGTAGTTTGATTACTAGTTTAATAAAAATATATTTATATGTACCTATGTATTCATAACTGTAGATTAAAGTCATTTGAGAGTTTAATAGTGGTTATTTGTATGGTTATTTCTATAATTATATTTCCTAGTTAGAGGTGATTATTTTCTTTATCGTTCATTTTGTAAATATTTTACTTCTGATAAACAAAGATGTGCATTTCATATATATATATACATAAAATCTTTGATCTTCCCAGGTGGAGCAGTTGTAAAAAATCCACCTGGCAATGGAGGAGATGCAAGAGATGTGGGTTCAATCCCTGGGTTGGGAAAATCTCCTGGAGAAGGAAATGACATCCCACTCCAGTAGTTTTGCTTGGGAAATCTGATAGATGATGGAGCATGGTGGACTACAGTCCATGGGGTCACAAGAGTCAGACATGGCTTAGCGACTAAACCACCATTATACCTCAATGAAATTGTTAATAAAAGAATACATACAACTCTTGTCCTTTCTTCCTAAAAAGAAAACTTAATATTTAAACATTCAGTGTTTACCTTTTACTAGCTCAATATTTATTTCATCCATTTATTGATATATAGAATACCCAAGATATTTAAAATATTCCCTCATTGGCATTTGGCACTGCAATGAATCAGCATTTTAAGCCAGCCCATACAAATTTGGATCTGTACATTATTTTCTATAGTGGGATGGTTGGTGGGGGGGGGGGGCGCGCATAGAGTAGAATATTTCCATTTATCAAGATAGGTTAGTCCCTAAAAGGAAATTAGCATCATGTACAAGGAGCTGACTGCTTTGTGGAAATATTCTATTATTTCATCAAAAGAAAGTAGTTTCTTATGATTAACAAACTTAAGCAAGCAAATGTGATATGACTTCAGAAGGAAACTTCTTACCCAGATATTAGAATATCTCATTAATACAAACTTGGCTTCAGCAGTAATGTTACTGATTATGTGGACTGTTAAATAGTCCATCTGCAATGCAAATATAACTCTAGAAACCAGACATCAATGAATTTTCATCAGGCGACTTCAGAACTAAATTAAATTAAACTCCTGATTCGATGCAGCCATTCTTTTCTGATAAAGTTTCCAAATACCTGGCATCCTAAAAGTGTGTTTGCTAGGTATGTGAAAGATGATACAAAGGAAAATACGGTCTCAATCATCTTTTAATAAAGGAAAATATATAGCTCTCCTGTGTAACTGTACACGGCCTGACTGGCAGGTCACACTAATATGTGTCCAGAGGTACAAGAACGTATCTGCCAGGCTTGCTGAGCTGTTTGGAGATCTTTTGCTCAGACTCTCCAGTGGGATAGCTGGTTGTGTAGTCTGGTCCACCTTACTTGCAAGGCCGTCTCACTCTGAAGCCCTCCCAGCTAATATTAAAATAGTAATGCATGGCATAGACCTAGAGAATGAATGAAAACACTCATTCCTGAGGCAGCTCATGAGTTGATTATAATAAAGATTGCTTAATTATTCATTACTAGTTGCTTTATAAATTACTCTCTCTGGTTTTGCTGAAGGGTATAAACTGTGAGATGGGAGTGAAGAGCTAGAGAGGTGAAATTGTCAGGGGGTCTGTGGTTAAGGGTTTCATATACCACGCAGATGCCTTTTGACTTTATCCTGTAAATGACTGTGGAAACAGAAATCTTTTAAAGGGGAACTGAAAGGTCAGATTTGTATTTTCTCCGTATGATGGAGAACGGATTTGAGGGAGTCAGGAAAAGAGGCAGGTAGTCTTTAAGGTAAAAGACCATGAAAGGCCACACCACAGATAAAAGAGGAGGAAGCACCAAAATATTTAAAAGATAAAGCATGTAGGGAGAACATTTAGAAGGATTTAGTAGTTGAGTGAATATGGAGGCCAGAGGTAAAGTAGAAGAAAGAATGAATTTTCTTCTTTATATAACTGGGTGGATGGTAACATCCTTAAACGATACTGAAATGACAGGTGCTGACGCTGATTAGAATGGGAAACATAAGTGGCTGGTTGACCTACTTTCCTAATGGATACATGCAGTCATTCAGAAATTTTACAAGAGCAAATTGTATGGACAGACATACAATAAACAATGACAATAAAATTACAGACAAAGCCCTCCGACTAAATCACAAAAAGCCTGGAAAACATAAGAACCTTTTTATGATGCTGATGTTAGGGACGTGGACAAAGATGGAACAATTAAATCGCATTAATTGTATTTGTTATGTTGCAATGGGAATGATTTTGCTTTCTGTCATAATGAGCTCTGCTATAATAGGCATTCGCCTTGTATCCCACCTATTCATTTATTAGAATGAGGTTTTATTTTTTTCCCCCCTTTTACAAAGTAAATACACAATAAGATCAAATAAATTTTGATGATTGCCAACAGATGGTGAGGGGCTCAAACTCAGACCATCTGATCTTTAGGTTTTCAGTTCTTTCCGGCTGTTCTTTCTACTTAATTACCTTCCCCTCACTTCCTAATCCCTTCCATGTAATTCTACACCAAGATTGGGTCTAGCACTCTGTTAATTTTCTGCAGCCTATACTGCTTTCTGATGAGATATTCTGTCTTAGTATCTGTGTTGCTGATGTATCTAAACAGTCTGGTTGTAGCAGAAAACCTTTCAATCCTACTTGAACCATGTCTTTTCTCAATTTATTAATTCAATTTAATGTTAAGAAGTTAAAACTTACTGTTTGATTCACTTCACATCTGACACAATGGATCAACCACCAGTAATTTTATGCAATCAAAGAACTATTTTAATCGACCTGTTTTTTGAACCCTTCTCATGAGACATATATTTTTTTCAATCACTGAAATAGCCTTACTAGAGTGATATATGTGTTTTAGTGAAAAGTTTCCTTTATTACATGAATGCATCTGTGCATCTTTTGTGAATGAAGGAAAGTATTGTGTAATAGGTATTTTAATGATATTTTAAGGAAATGCATAAAGGGTAGGAATTTATGGACACCTCTGAGGTAATTTACTGTAGACTATGTGTATTTATATAATCCATGTCTAGATAAAACCTTTCTTTTCTTTTGACAGGTATGTTTAAATGTCCAGTTCAATGCAAGGAGGCGGTTTTCGTGTTCTCTTCAATAGTCCCTAATAGCACTGCTTTACTGAAGTAACCTAATAGAATTCTGTTGATTGAAATTCCTTCTTTATAAATGTGTCTGCGTGTTTCTGTCATGTTTAGCAGTAGTTTGTTTAACCAAATGCTTGTTCACTAGACACAGAAATTACACACCCAAAACTACATATTGTTAAGCATTTGTAATAAAGTGTAGTTTTAAAGATATCATCTATATTTTTTGAATATCACTTAAAATAATCAGTTTTCTTCTGGTAATAGAAGTGTTAAATGTTCATTTACATTTTTTTTTTGAAAAATTAAGAAGGGTACAGGAAAGAAAACTGACAATACTCATTTCTTATTAAAGGTGATGGCTATTAAAATTTTTACATAGATCCTTTCTGAATTTTTTATGCATATGTTTGTAAAATGAAAAATTTTAAACAAACTTGAACTTTTATAATGATTTATGTAGACAGACATTACTTTTAGCTCATGTGAATTTTATTCTGCATGTGTGTGTGTGAGAGAGAACAATTTAAATAGATTTTTAAAATTTCCTGTTCATTTCATTTGTGAGCATATGGAATGAGACAGGGGATAGTTATCTGCTGTTTCTTCAATGTGTCTCAATTTCTCTGTCTCTTATGGTATGTGCATCTTGCTACACTGATTATGATTCTAATGGTAAAAATACATATTTTTCCTACAACATGGTCAAAACTTAAGCCAACAGCTTTGATGCTCAGTCACAGAAACAGTTACCTATTCTAATACTAAAAAGAAAAACTGTCTTGAAGTTACTGTATTTGGTGTCCAAACTGGAGATTTTCATGGGCAGTCTTAGCCATATGAGATTTTTTAAAATCATGTGCTGATTTTAAAATCTACTGCATGACATGCAACTTCACTGTAATCTACTTGTTGTATCTAGTTATGAATTTTTTCTCATATCATTAAGTACTCTTTGAGAACATAACTACTTTAACCAATCCACTATTTTTTAGATGTTTGATTGCTTTCCAGTGTTAAGTAAGGCTAGGACAGCTGTTGCACCCAAGATATGACATGATGATCAACCATTATTTTTGCACATATACTTAAATGCTGTTGTGGTATCTTTTCTTCAGGCATTTTTTTTTTTAACACTTTCATACTCTTAAAGTATAGAAGCTAGGGGAATGTGACTTCACAATAACCAGTGGGAGATTGCCTTTAATGGAAGAGGAGGCAATGTGACATATATTTTAAATACAATCTTTGATATTTTGGGGGGACTTCTTGCCACAACGCCTCCTGTTCAGAGAGTTGGATTAGCACTTAGTCACATAAGCCAGTTCACGGAGTTTATTTGCTGTGGCTTTTTTTGAGAGCTTCAGTGTTCTGGTTCTTTCTGTTGGCTTCATTCTGCAAACACCCTGGCATTTTCTCAGACTTCTGTGACTCACGTGCTTGTCCTTCAGACTGGCATGGTTGTCCTTCAAAGCTTAGGTTGCTCTGAACAGTTTCATTGGGGGATAGCTGTGTGTTGCTGTGACTTGGGCAGTAGAAAGAAAACCAGGCTTTCACAGCTTTTTGGGAAACTCTTCATGTAGACACTCTTGTCCAAAAATCTTTAGGAAAATCAAGGATTCATCTCCTGGGATACATTCCTAGATGAGGAATAGTAACCTGTCAAAAGTATAACCATTTTTAAGTCTTTTGATACATACTGATCAACTGCCTTCCAGAAATTTTGTACCCATTTATATGTGAGATTATATGTCATAGTCATATAATGTCACTGCATACACACACACACACACACACATCATGCCAACTATACATGGGGCTGATCTTTTGTTTAAAACATTATTATTTTCAAAAGAAGCCTGGCCATAGACCAGGTGAAGTTTTACTTCATATTTCTGTAATTGTTAGAGGAACTGAACAGTTTTTTGCCATTTAATGACCTTTCATTTTGTATTTTTTAACTTGTATTCTTTGTCCCATCTCTCACAAGGTTTTTGGTGCAAGCATTTTTAAAATAAAAGCTAATGTGTAAGAGCACTTGGTATTTAAAAATAATACTCAAACCTGATAAAATAAGATATGCATTTATCAAGAGAAAGATGTGATAGGAAGAGTGTGAGGATAGAGAGACAACATACATTCAAACAGAATGGCCTTTCATGGCCTTTATGCTCTCAGCCCCTTTAAAAACTGCCCCATCCATGGCTTCTGATGCCTAGGTGGCCACGTGTTATATCACATGACTTTAATGATCAGAGCTGATGGGATGTCGACTCAAAGGTCACGAGTTAATAGGCTGCCAAGGGATTTATGAACTGCACTGGAATGTCTCCCTAGGGAACTAGAATAGCAAGTTAAAAAAAAAAAGATTGCCAATTAATAGCAGATCTGAAAGGACAAACATGCCGAATGTGAATGAACCAGATTAGTGGTGGAGCTGTAGAGAAAAGAGTCTCAAATACCTGCCCCTGAGATCTCTAAAGCCACCTTAAATAGCCACATTCCAGCTCCAGTTTCAGCAAAGCTGTTTACCTTTCCTGCTCTTATTCCCCTATACACCTCCCTGTCTCTTAAGCTTCCTTGAATGGACCTCTATTATTTACATTTAAGTGACCCTGAAGAAACAGAATGATTCTGAGGAAAAGTAACACCGGTTTAAAAGTATCCTATTTGCTACAACTCTCTATATATCCCAGCAGAGTTATTTTAATAGTCAACAATTCTTTCATTTAACAATTTGTTCAACATAAAATCATTGAGCATGCTGTCTATATTAGGTGTTGGGCTAGGTGGTAAAGGAGATACAGAGCCGAATCAGACAACCTGTTATCTAGAAGCATATAGTTCAATCATGCTTTTCTACACGGCATGGTCTTTCATTACTACGGATTGTCAGATCAATGGTGACCAACTAGTTGCTAGGCAACTTGAAATACAGGAATACAGAACTGATGCGGCTTCATTATGATATGAATTCATCTTTGAAATGTTTGTCAAGAATTGTGAAGGGTCTGAAATTTTCCTCTCCCTCAAAGCTATGATATTAGCCTGCCACAGTTTAATAGATGCTGGCAGAAGACATGTGACTTCTGAGTCAGAAAAGGACTTTATTATAGCAAGGCCAACAACATGAGCTTTATGTTTCCTTCTGGTCCTCTTGCCCCCGGGTCTCAGGGGGCATTGAGGGCGACTCTGTGAATGTGCCACAAATGAGGACCGCCAAGTATAGGGAACCCCAGTCTTTTACAGTGGACTGTAACCAAACCTGCCTGACATTTACCCTGTAGGGAAACATCTTTATTACACTGGACAGTAGCTTGCCCTCCACTGTGGAGGAAGACGCTACCTCTGTCTTCCAAGGCTACTAAACAAACATTCTTGAAAACATAGTCCTAAACATAGACAGTAGTGTATGGCAACCCACTCCAGTATTCTTCCCATGGACAGAGTAGCCTGGCGGGCTATAGTCCATCAGGTCGCAAAGAGTTGGACAGTACTGAGTGACTGACATACTTTTGCTTGCAAGACATTTTACAGAAACTTTATAAATCCATAGAGAATTGTGTTCCAACAATGTCCTTTCTCCGGATACTTTATAAAACAGTTCAAATGTTTGGTTCTTACTTCTGTAACTCTAAGTAGCTGCTTATTCTGAGATGGTCCTGTATTTCCCCGTTTTTAGCATATTCTTTTTACTAGGTGTGTTTACCAAAACTGTTTTTTTTTTTTTTTGCTTGTTTGTTTTATATAACAGAAACCAATTTTCTCTAACTTAAAAAAGAAAGTTAGTAGAAGGACACTGGATTATTTCATAATTCAAAGAACAACCCCTAACTAGTGCTGTTCTGGCACCTCATCTACAGAAGCTCGTTGCTGTCTCTGGAGTATTGTCATTAGCATGCCTCAACTTCAGTGGTCCTCAGTCTCTGTCATTCCCCACTCCAAGTTTTAAATTCTCAGAGGACAGGAGTGGAATGGCCCAGCTTGGCTAAGACTCTGCCTCTATCTTTTCGATTATGCCCAAGGGGGAGGGACCGAAAAAGCGCACAGACCTAGTAAAACTTTGCTGTACCCAAATTAGGAGAGAATTTCTTGGCAGCTTTGAAGACTTCCCAATTGCTTTCTTCTATATCTGAATTTGTTTTGATTGATATTACACTGCTCATAGAAAAATACAGTTATTGTTTTATACATTATTCTAGTTTTTAATCAATGAAATACATTTTTGTTTTGGGTATCATTTTCTTGGTCATCTCCTGCCATTTCTCGATTTGGGGGACTGATCTAAGTCAATTTAGTGATTGAAGAGTTTGGGGTGAGTATAGGTAGCGTCTGGTGATTGAAAATAGATTGGACTTTATGTCTTTTGTTATCCATCTTATTGTCAAGTGGTATGCTATAAGCAGAGCAAGGCTTAGCCCAAATTTTTTTTAATATTAAATATTTATTAGTCAAAATATCAAGATCATTGTCAACTATGAAAACTTATTTTTAACATCTTTCATGCTAATTAATATATATATTCTGGTGTAGATTTCAAAAATGCTGTTTGAAATACCAGAGTAGCCACCTCTACCACTGTGAATGTTCATAGTTAGGGTAATTCCAAGATTGCTTAATCAGCCTTGGAATGTAGGGTAATGTTACCTTATTACCTATATGCATATATATACATAAGCCCACCTATAGAAGTATTTTTAAAATAAATTACCAGACAGACAATACAATAAGGCCAAAATATAGGCATTTAGTCATGCACTCATGCTAATTTCCAAACTCCTTTGTAATTAACATTCCTTCTGACCGGATTAATTGGGTTAGCAATAAGTAATCACATTTGTAATACTGCAACTGTTCCCAAATTAATTGCTCATGTGTTCAATGAGCCATTACATGTTCTCATTTAAAGCAGCTTAAAGAGCTGATGATTTTAAAGCTGTAGTCCTAAACATTCTGGGGAGAGGGGAACAGAATCATCCAAGAATACGTCAATAATATGATAACAGCAATAAACCAGTGGTTCCCAAACTTTGAGAGGACATGAGAATCACCTCACTACTCATTGAAAATAGATACCTCGGCCCCACCCCCAGCAGTTCTGATTAGAGTTATTATGTGGGGTCTGGAAAAACTTGGAGGAGCATTGCACACTTTCTTTCTAGAAGAAAAGCACATATTCACATACTTCCAACTTTACCAGTGATTTTACTGTAACTTTAGTACAAATTTTCTGGGGACTCACTGCATATTACAATCACTGAGGGAGTTTTAAAACAATATTTCAGACCAATTAAATCATAATATCACTCAGTATAGGGTGACTAAACTGTGTGCCTGGTTTTTTCCCCAACTGAGAATGACGACTGGAGATTTTCCCCCACATATTAATTTGTTTTACTGGATTAGACTCGCTTAACAGATACCTAGCAAAAATGATAATAGAAAGAGTTCGGTTACCCTATAAATCTTACAGAGGACACAGTTTAATTTGCGTATGGGTGGGAAGGTGCGTCATTTTTGGCACCGATTTGTCTTTCTCTCTTCAGAGGTTCAAAGGATTTAGTGGACTTTGTCCTCTGTTTTGACAGATAGCCTTTCCAAGCTTGAGAGAAGAAAAGCACAGCTCTTTTTATAATTTATGATGACAAGGTGAGTGTTTATTGTATTATTTTAGTTGAAGAAAAATCTAAGAAAACATATGGTGCTTCAAACTGACCGTAAGCTCACTGTATTTTAATAGCATGCCCAAGGTAAATATTTGTTGTGAATAATCTAGAAAAATGGTTAAATGGGCAATTTTCTAGATGTTATCCAAACAAGGTCTTTAAAAAAATTTTTTTTTGATTAGGAACATATCATAATGAACAAAGTGGTAGATGGAAACTTTAGTTACATTGATAAAGTTTTTGAAATTATTTCAGACTTCTGTATTACAAAGGAAAGGAGACCAATAATCAGTAATAGAAAAACCATGTTGGAAATAACTCTAATCAAAGCTTCTTCTATGTTTCTTTGAAGTGGATCTACTTATAATATTACTCATATAGACATTCAAAGCACTGGCAATAATAGGTGGTTTAATGATGTTTAAAACCCTTGAGTAAATTTATATAGGATAAGACATTTTCCAGAGGACATGAATTTAATAATTATGATCACTTCTTGTACTGATAACTCTTGAGATAGGATTACCACTGTCAGAGACAAAATTTTAAAAAATCAAATTGTGAAAATTAAGTATCAGAAGTCTAGATTATTCAAAATGTATGAATTATAGCCCATTTGTATAGAAAAACTGGCTTCCAAGTAAGCAGAAAGACCATTTCTATGCTCAGAAACTTTCTCTCAAAAGTTGGAAGCTCCTAATGGCATAGGCCAGAGACCAGTTAAGTGCAAATTTGTTCTATTTGTCAGAAATTTTCTTTTTTTTAACTGTCAAGGTGGAATCATTATTGTTTTTTTGTTGTAAAAAATTGAAAAGATTTACAAACTTTTAATAAAAGTATTTCTTAAAGTTGGATTGTGGAGTGGTATTCACCAAAATTGTGAGGCTTTGGAAGTTTGCCGGAATCCATTTGTGGTAGAAAAAATTAAAGTGCAGTGATACTGTTGTTTTAGACCACTGGTGTCACAGAAGATAGCACCTGTGGAAAGGTGATTGCTTTTCTCAGCAATGTAGTTAAGGGCTTTCAGAGAAGATTCAGCCTTGTAGGACAGTGATAACAGGGTTGCTGGGAACTTGCTCTACACCAACCTTACAAGCTGCTCTGCACTCGTATTTCCAACCGTAACAGTCCAATGGGTGGTATCATCATCATCACCATTTTATGGATGATGAGATGCTGGAGACAGGATTTAAATCCAGACAGTTCTGCTCACTGAGCCCCTGTTCTTTTTATCATACCCTCTTCTCTCTGTTCCATGTAATCTTCACACACTCTTGCTTAAACCCTGAAGGATTACTCACTGTATTGGGGGCCAGAATTTATAGCATGGGACAGGTCTGCTTACCTAAAAGACCATTCTCCTTTTGAGCTTTATGTTTGTTTCCACTTGGGATTTCCACTTATTAGCTCCATGGGAGAGAGATTAAGGATAGATTAGAAGGGTAAATTGAATTTTACACCAGCTTTTTCGCTCTCCTCTTTCACCTTCATCAGGAGGCTCTTCAGTTCCTCTTGGTTTTCTGCCATTAGAGTGGCGTCATCTACATATCTGAGGCTATTGATATTTCTCCCAGCAATCTTGATTCCAGCTTGTGCTTCATCCAGCCTGGCATTTCGCATGATGTACTCTGCATATAAGTTAAATAAACAGGGCAACAATATACAGCCCTGACATACTCCTTTCCCAGTTTTGAAGCAGTCCATTGTTCCATGTCCAGTTCTAACTGTTGCTTCCTGACCTGCATACAGGTTTCTCAGGAGGCAGGTCAGGTGGTCTGGTATTCCCATCTCTTTCAGATAGAGGGTAAGAAGGAAAAGAGAGCATTAAGGACGTAAAGGTAGGCCCCTATGGACACTGTCTCTCCACCATTTGGAGAGAAGGCTATGTGTCTGGGGCAGACAGGAAATAAGTGCAGGAAGTCGTTCTATTTTCTCCTAAATCTGAGTGTTCATTCTCTGGTAATGTGCATGTGGCAGTTAAAAGGCTGGGATGTTCTATTGTCCCGCCAGCAGGGGGAGCAGTGAACTCGAAGTGACATCCCATTGGGAGGGAAAGGCAATCCACTCAGCGCAGTGGTATGAGTAAGTGTTCTTATCCTGCCTGGCATTAATAGATTCCATGAAAATAATTCATTTCCATTTTCTTCCATGCTGTTTATGGATAATTAAGTCATTGGACACCAACATCATTGCTGAAGCAGAAAAAATATTTACTTTAGTAGAAAAATACTTTGCATGTCTATGTTCAATAGTATAGAACATCTATGAATATGTAGTAAATTGCAGTTTTATTTTATTTTTTATTTTTTTCAAATAATGAATGATGTCACCTTTAGTGGTAAAATGAGGAAACATAAAATACAACAGCAAAGATAGAGTTTCACATCATAATGGTAATTTCCCTTAACATAAATAACAAACCACAGGCCATCCAACTTGTCAAAAGGAAAGTATGGGTTATTACTCAACCATTTTAGATTTAAATTTGTTACTACTGTACACTGCTGCAGCCAGGCAAAAAATTGCAGTTTTAAAGATATCTTTCTAGAATCCATTAGGGTTGCTAATTCTGTCCAAGATTACTCTTATACTTTGGACTCAGAGTAATATTTCTGTTGCGAACAGTCAGATGAAGAAGAGATATTTGGTTTTATGAGGTGACTTGAGGGTCCCTGAAAATCATGTTCCTATTATTGTCTTTACAACTTCTGACAGAGGGCAGGTTTTAATCCCTTTTAGGTTAAAACTTCTTTTAAAAAAATATACATATATATATGACCAGCATCTGCATATTTTATGTAAAGAGAATAGCTCATTAATTGTTCTCCGTGACTGGCTTTGTTCTCATTTGAAGAGGTTTTGTGGACTGGTGTATTCTGATGTTGCAGAGTATAAGGCTGG